>NC_056631.2:86018132-86364382 GCF_002870075.4 Lactuca sativa | reverse complement strand
AAGTTGGAACACGATTATAAACCAATTCAAAAGGTGTTTTCCCATTTAAAACAGAGGATGGAGTTCTATTTATTAAAAAACTGCAGTCAGAATAGAATCTCCCCAGAACCTTTTCGGCAAACCAGCTTGAAACAACAAAGACCTAGCAACATTTAATAAATGTCTATGTTTCCGTTCAACCACTCCATTTTGTTGTGGTGTGTGAACACATGATGTTTGATGTATAACTCCTTTAGTTTCAAGGAAACTTGTCATTTTTATATTAACAAATTTTGTTCCATTATCATATCTAATAATCTTTAAATTGACATTAAACTGATTTTCTAATAACATAACAAATTCATGAAAACAGTTAAACACTTCATCTTTAGACTTCATCAAATAAACCCATGTTGCTCTAGTATAATCATCTACAATAGTAAGAAAAAATCTAAAACCACCAATGGATGTAACTCTGTAAGGACCCCAAACATCTAAATGAACAAGTTCCCCAAGACTAACTGACTTGTGTTCACTCAAAGGAAAAGGCTCTCTAGTTTGTTTGGCCTTATGACAAACATCACATGGCATAACTGGATCATTTTCAAAATTCAAAAAAGGTTTTAAACAATTAAGTGCCTTATCAGCTGGATGTCCCATTCTATTATGCCAGGTCAATTTTGAAACAAAACATTTATGATTATTAAACACTGAGTTTGACCTACCTAGCAATTGATTTTCCAAATAATAAAGACCTCCAAACTCTTGACTAGTCTTCACAGTCTCCATTGACAGTGAATCCTGAATAAAACAATTATTTTCATCAAAAATGACTTTACACTTATTCTCTTTACAAATCTTATGAACTGACAAAAGACTAACATGAAATTCTGGAATAACAAAAACATCAGACAAACCAATAGAATTGGATAGATTAATATTTCCAATCTTATCTATTTTAGCAGTTGAACCATTAGGACGATCAACTCTCAGATTAAGTTTGGAAACATCAACCAAATCAGAAAGATGTGATTCAGAAGCAGTCATATGTTGACTAGCTCCTGAATCAATAATCCACTTCTCTTTATTAAAGAAAACATTATTACAAGACATACCTGCCATATTAGCATTAACAGGTACTCCTTCAGATAATTCCTTTTCATGAAGAAGAGACATTAACTTTGTATATTGATCATTTGTTAGAAAATGATGATCAGACTTATCAGAAGAAACAGCAGAAACATTAGCACTATCACTAATATGAGGAGACACAGTAGACACAGTAGAAGATTTATTAAACTCTAATTTGGGTTTAAAACCCTTAGGATACCCAATAAGCTTATAACATTTTTCAATAGTGTGTCCTTTAATCCCATAATTCTTACAGATTAAATTCTGATTTCTTCCTTTAAATTTATTATTATCAGAAAATTTACCAGCAAAAGCAGAAGAGTGTTGATTTTTATTAGACAGAACTGAAACATTTCCATGTTTCTGATTAGACTCTTCTCTAGAAATAATAGAAAAAGCAGTTCTTACATCAGGCAATGGTTCCATTATTAGAATATGACTTTTAACCTGGTTATATGAGTCATCAAGACCACTAAGAAACTGCATAAGCTTCATTAGTTTAGAGTGATTTTTAGTACGAGTAGCTGCTTCACAAGTGCAATCAGGACACTTTGTTAAGCCATCAAACTCTTTCCATAGTCCATCCAACTTATTAATATAATCAGACACTGACAGAGTACCTTGTGTGAGACTATTAATTTGTTGGTGAACATTGAAAACAACTGACCCATCAGCCTTATAATAGGTTTCACAAAGTTCATTCCAAACATCCAAAGCAAATTCAGAACAGGCATGTCCAATATAAATGGATTCAGAAAGAGAGTTAAGAATCCATGAACAAACTATAGCATTAACCCTGTCCTACTTAAGAGATTTAGCGATATCTGTTTTATCCTTTAATTCAGTTCCTTTAATAAAACCTTGTTTATTTCTGGCTTTAAGAGCCCTAGTCATAGAACTTTTCCAAACACGAAAATTTTCAGTACCAAGAAGTTTGAAGCTTATAATAGTTGTTACAGAATGATCAGAAGGATGCAGATAAAGAGGATCATCAAAATTTATAGCATCTATTTTTGTAGATGACTCAGGTGGTGTATCAGTCATGATTATAAAACCAATCAAGACACCAGACAACCAAGAACAAGAATTAAAGAAAAAAGTGTGCGATACTTACAAAGATCCTCTATAAAGTGCTCAGCAAGCAGCAATGTAGTTCCGATGAATCTCTATCACAGATTCACCGCTAAAAACCAACTTGGGCATTCAAATGTCAGAATCAATCTGATTTTAGAACCTTGTTTGCACGATCTTAACGTTGACCGTTGAGATAGCGTTGACCGTTAGGATTAACCCTAAGCGTTTACAACTATCACGAACGTTTACTCTTAAGACGTGACAAGAGAACAACCAGATTGATGATCACCTCACAATCTCAACAGATCGTAACAGCTCTACCAGATCACAAGATCCCAGGAGTAAAACAAGAGAAACAAAGAATCAGAACCAAATCTAAACACAAGACCTGAAACCCTAACTCGAATCTAGTTAGAAAACCAGAACAAAAACAGCCGCAACTTGGCTCTGATACCATCAAAAGAAATCAAGACACACAAAATCACAACATCATCAGTTCTTTTTATTAAGAACCAGAAGGTTTTCATCAAACTTACATATAAAACCTCACTACAATATTCACTCTTCTCTCTACAAAGAATCCTCACTACAAAACACTCACCTAATCTACACTCTATTACACGAGATTAGAAAGAACCAATAAATTCTAAGAACAAACCCTAGAGAGAAAAGAGACGAAGAAGATGAAGAAACAAATCTGATTTGTATGTTGTAAATGCTACGCACACACATAGACAAATATATACCCTAGACTAGTCAACCGGGTCATCAATGGATCAAATACAACCTGCGTGTTTTACATTTCAACCAAACCACATCTTCAGTCCAATATTCCTGCAAAAACACACAACATACCCTTCTATACAAAAACATAACACAATAACAATAATAAACAAAAAATACAAATATTAAAGGATACATAAAAGGATATAAATGAATTATAAGTTTGTATTATAATATCTTGATAATTCAACAAGTTAAGGGTCGGGTAGGGCATTCCAGACTCATACTGAGAGCTCAATAGCATTCCAGATACGAGCTGAGGACCGGGTTGGTATGCCAGACTCGTATTGAGGATTGAACATTAACATTTCAGTTAGATGACTGGTCGGTACAAGAAGCAAGCCAGACATAAGTTGTGGGCCCTAAAGGAAAGCCAAACTTATGTTGTAGGCTCAGGAGCAAGCCAGATGTGAGTTGTGGACCCAATAGACAAGCCAGACTCATACTGTGGGCTCAGGGGTAATCCAGTATTTTAGATGTGGACCCATTGCATGCTGTTATTTGTTTATGTTATCTGTTTAGGTGTTGGTATTTTGGGGGGGGAACTCACTAAGCTTCATGCTTACAGTTTTGTTTTATGTTTTAGGTACTTCAGTGGACCGTGTCATGGTGAAGGCATGACCGTACACATCCTTGCGTTTTGGACTTATGATTTCTGGGAAACTTTGATAATGTGAATGTTATGAAACTATATTGAAAGAGATTCTGATTTTTAAATAACATTTTGGAAACATTGGTTTTTGTAAACACTTTTTTAGATAAAAGGTTGTTTTGAAAAGTTTAAATTTTATGAAATTTTGTGGATGTTACAGATGTCATGGTTCTGGACAATAATAATGGTGGTGAGGGGTGGACGGACAATGGTGGCGGGCAGTTTTCTGGGGATGGTGGTAGTCGGTGGTCCGACGATGGTGGTTTGCCCGGAAAGAAAATGATGGTGTTTGTGATTTTTTTGTGAGGGTGAGGTTTCGGAAATAAATAAGGAGATATACATTTTTCTAAATCTTAATCTATAACTAATATCAATAAAAAAAAAATAATAATAGATAATGGGAAATTAAATAAAAATGGCATTATGGTCATTTCAGTTTGACATGGACTAAATTCGCAATAAAATTTCATATCAGGGACGAACCGTTAAACAAACGAGAGACGACCCGCGTTAATTTTTGAAAATAGGAACTAAACACGTTTTTTGGCATATACACAAGGGACGATTGGTATAATTTACCCTATGAACGATCATATTTCCGGAATAGATTGGCTATCAATTATAAATAAAAAACTTATTATTACTTCCATTAATATAAATAAACAAACTAAAATGTTTTTCCTCTCCTGAAAATCGAGTTAACTTCGTCATTTTGAAGATCCTTTTTATGAATAACGTCCACCAACGTACAATTCTGTTGTGGATACTATAAGATTAATAATGTCTATTACAATCGTAAACATGTTAGCAGGATGTTCAACAACATTAATATTTATTACAACCGGCATATATATAATTGATTTATTTAATATGTTTCTTGACTTTGTTTCATTTAAAAAAATATATATTTAATATAAAATCTTGAGTAAATGACACAAATGGGCCTTATGATTTGGAGTAATTTGCACGTTTGGTCTCTAACTTATTTTTTTTTTTACTCGGAAAATTGCTACAATTTGTTTTTGTTGCGCATTTGGTGTCTGACTTACCTAAAAACACTATTTTGCGGTTGATTTGTTAATTATTTAAATAAAGTGGGATAGGTAAGGTCAGTGGCGGACCCTCATAGGGGCCGGAGGGGTCATGGCCTCCCCGGGTCTTTTAATACATGTATCTATATTACCCAATTGAAAATTTAACTGGAATCATATCTTTGCCCCCTCGTTTCCACATCATGACATATACATAACATCTTAAAATATGCAAATCTAAGATAGGAATAACCGGAATCAAAATTTGAGGAAGATCAATAAGAAAATCAAAACAAACCTCGTTTCTTTAGAAATTTATAAAATAAGGAAACTAAATATCTATTAAAATCTATAAAAACCCGAAAATCTTGTCAAATTTACAACAATTTAACCCAAGTTTGAGTTTAAGAAAACTGAAAATTGTAAACCTAAAATCCAAAATCTAATCCGGCCGTCAGGAAATTACTTCTCAAAACTCACCAGAAGAACGCCACCGGTTAAGACGGTTGTCTTGTTCACTTTTCCGGTCGCCTGATTGTTGACCTCCGCTGACCACCGTGTGCTTGAGTGTTCAGCCGATGCTACCTCCCCTAAGGTTTTCTTCGCCTGTTCTTCATCTCTGTTCTTATTTCTTAAGGTATATGGCTTCTCTCTCTTATTATTTATATTTCTATTTAATGCATTTTCTCTCACACTCACTTAGTCAATAAAATAGAAATTGATACTGTTCATACACACAAGCTCTATAAGTCTATGACATAATGACAGATAATATTTGTTGAATTAAAGAAATATATATTTTGCACTTAGAATTTATTAGTATGTTATTCACTTTAAATGGGTTGATTTATTTGCAATAGGAACGATAATATATATATATATATATATATATATATATATATATATATATATATATATATATATATATATATATATATATATATATATATATATATATATTATAATTGATTTATTAACATATAAATTTTGTGGAATCGATGACATGTATATATATCATATATTTTTGTATGTATATTTGTCACTTGTTATGATATTTACCTAATTAAAATTATATGTATTTTATATTATTTTTTTTTAAAAAAAACTTTATTTGTTTATTGCTATTTGTTAATTGTTTGTAAATTTGATTGTGTAGTTTATATGAACATGAAAAAACAATCTATTACTGATGGATTTTTCAAAAGAAAACAGTCAGGTTCTACTCAAGATTCTGAAAACCCACCAAAGATTGTTTTGGATGAAGATACCCCCACGCCTGATGTTCCTATTACTGAAAACCGTTTCAAAAAACCTCATCTTGAAAATAATGAAATTGATCTTAGTACACTAGAACGAGATCCTGGTTTGCGTAAGCAAATTTATGATTATTCAATTAATCAACGAGATACTATTATACGAGCATATATTACTCATGGTCCCTTTCAACAAACACTTTCTGTATATCCAAAATCTAGACCAGGAACCCATAAACGTAGTTTTCAAGCTTCTTGGTTTAAGTTATATCATTGGCTTGAATATTCAAAGAGCGTAGATGTTGCGTTTTGTTTTCCATGTTTTCTATTCAACAAGCCTTCTGGAATGGGACACTACGGCCAACGAGCATTTACTATAGATGGATTTCATAACTGGAAGAAAGTTGGTGAAAAAAATTGCTCCTTTTTGAATCACATAAGGACTGAGTGTACATCTTTTCACAATGTTGCACAAAAATCATGTAATGATTTGTTAAATGAGGCGCAAAATATACGAAATGTGTTTGAGGCATTTACAGAAGAGGGACGTAAAAATAATAGATTGAGATTGAAAGCTACTATTTATACAGTCCGTTTATGTGCATTTCAAGGAATTGCATATAGAGGCCACGATGAAGGATCAGATTCCATAAACAAAGGAAATTTTCGTGAAATATTGAAGGCACTTGGCGTTTTAATATAGAGATGGAAGAATTGTTCCGTACTGCTCCTAAACATGCATTATATACATCACCATCAATTCAAAAAGAGATTTTAAACCTTATCTCAACTAGGGTGAGGAGGATGATTTGTGAGGAGATTAATGGAGGAAAATTTTGTTTAGTTGTTGATGAAGCACGTGATCAGTCTAATAAAGAACAAATGTCAATTGTTTTGAGATTCTTAAATAAAGATGGCTTCATTATGGAGCGTTTCTTTGGGCTTGTTCATGTACCTGACACTACATCACAAACTCTTAAGAATGCAATTTATTCTGTATTGTCACATAACAATCTTGATCTTAAGTCAATTCGTGGTCAAGGCTATGATGGTGCAAGTAATATGCGAGGTCATTTCAATGGTTTGCAAGCATTGATTTCAAATGATTGTCCATATGCGTATTATGTTCATTGTTTTGCACATCGATTACAATTAGCATTAATGGCTACTTCCCAAGGAGTTGTTGCATTACAGAAGTTTTTTACTCGATTATCTTTTGTTATCAATGTTGTTGGTGCTTCCTCCAAGCGTACCGACCAACTTAGAGATGCACAAGCTGAGGAAATTGCATATAAGATTTCTATTGATGAGTCAGAGACAGGTAGAGGTCTTAATCAAATTGGTACATTACAACGAGCTGGCGATACTAGATGGAGTTCTGACCTCAAATCAGTTTCGAGCTTAATTAAAATGTTTAGTCCAACTTGTGAGGTTTTACTTAAAATTATTAAAGATGGCAACGGTCCAATCAAAGGCGACGCAGATTCTGCATATGAGGCTATTACTACATTTGAGTTCATTTTTGTTCTTCATCTCGAGAAAGAAATAATGGAGATTACCGATTTACTTTGTCAAGCTTTACAAAGACAATCTCAAGATATTTGTAATGCATTGAGGCTAGTGACATCCACCAAATTGTTATTGCAAAAAATGAAAGATGAAAGATGGGACGGTTTGCTGTCTCTTGTTATGTCGTTTTGTCAGGAACGCAACATTGATATCCCTGATATGTCTTCTCCATATTTTAGTAGAGGGGCTCGAGCACGTAACGAGCATAGTGATCATACACTTGAGCATCATTACCGGGTGGATATATTTTATGAAGCAATTAATTGTCAATTAATGGAACTAAATCATCGATTCAATGATAGATCAACGGAGTTGCTTCGACTTTCAACAACTTTAGATCCTAAAAGTGTCGTTGAGCCTTTTCGAAGTGGTGATGTGATTAAGTTAGTAGAGAAGTTTTATCCCGGAGATTTCAATGAACAAGAGAAAGTAGTTTTGAAAATACAACTTCAACATTATCAGATTGATGTCGTTCAACATGTAGATTATAAACTATTGACATCTATATCAGAATTGTGTCAATGGTTGATAAAGACAAAAAGAGTGGCGAACTTTCATCTTATTTATCGAGTAGTGAGTCTCATACTTACTCTTCCAGTTTCTACTGCTACAACGGAGAGGTCATTTTCGGCAATGAACCTCATTAAAACAAGGTTACAGAATAAAATGGAAGACGAGTTTTTGAATGACTCATTGGTTTTGCACTTCGAACGAGAACTTGCTGAAAAGATTAGTTTAGACACAATTGTACAAGACTTTAAAAATGCAAAAGATCGTCACGTTCCACTTTGAAAAACGATGTAACAGTATTTATATTAGTTTTCATGTTTACAATTTTAATATGTCATAGTTTTGCTCAAAATAAAACTTGCATATATATTTTAATTATGAAGTTTTGATTCCGGCCCCCCTACCTGTAGTGATTGTGTTCCGCCCCTGGGTAAGGTAAAGTAATATGAAATGTAAGTGGAGTTGGGATTGAGGTTGAGGTTGAGGTATGTTTATTTATATAAATTAAAAGATTAATAATAAAATAGTTTTTTTAGGTAAGACAGTGATCAGGAATGCAACAAAAACAAACTATAGGGACCTTCAGAATTAAAACAATAAGTTAGAAACCAAACGTGCAAATTATCACAAACTATAGGGACCATTCGTGTAATTTACTCTAAAATCTTTATTAAACTATATTTCAGACAAAAGATCGTGGCTTGTTGAAGGAGGTCTTTAACACAAAAAAGACAAAACACAATTAGAAATTTTCCATTTATTCTGAAACAAGAGTACCTCTCATCACCGGCTGTGAAAAGGATCCATGACGCCCACTTCCCACGACCCTTTCTTCTCACTCCTCCTCCTCCTCCTCTTTCTCTCTCTAAAACCAGAAATGGATATTCAAGAAAGTTGTTAGAACAGTGGAATTTTTTAAGCAAAATCCTCAAAAAACCAACACTTCATCCACCAATTCAATATAGACAATCACCTTTCACCAAATTCATCCTCAATTTCCCCATAAATGTCGCTCTTTTTGTTCCTCTCTACATCTTCAACATCTTCTCTCTCTCCTCCGTCGGAAAATCCCTCTCTTTCTCTTTCCCTACACCGCCGCCATGAACTACCGGAAAAATAACCACCTCTCTGTTTCCGCCGTCCTCCTCTCTGTTTTCCTCATCGGAATCATCTTCTACAACGAAGACGTTAAATCACTAACAAAATTCCCGTTCTATACACTCCAGTTTCAGAAAATCACTCCCCATGAAAACCCACTTCCGAATGAGCAACAGACCACCAACTTGACGGCGGAAGACGACGAATTTCCACCGGAAAGCTGCGATATTTTCGATGGGAAATGGGTTTTTGACGATTTGACACATCCTTTGTATAAAGAAGAGGAGTGTGAATTTCTGACTGAACAGGTTACGTGTATGAAAAATGGGAGACAAGATTCTATGTATCAGAAGTGGAGGTGGCAGCCTAAAGACTGTAATTTGCCAAAGTAAGCTTACTCTGTTCTTCCACTTTTTTAAAATTGAATTAATTGCTGAATTCTTGATGATTTTAATTGTGTGTTTTGGGGGAAATGAAATGAAGGTTTAGAAGGAAATTGTTGGTGGAGAAATTGAAGAACAAGAGGCTTATGTTCGTTGGAGATTCGTTGAATAGAAATCAATGGGAATCAATGGTGTGTATGGTTCAATCGGTTGTTAGTTCAGGAAGAAAGAGTTTGATCAAAACAGGGTCTCTCTCCATTTTCAGAATCGAGGTTTCTTTCTTCTTCTTCTCTCTAAGAATTATTCAATATTCGTATTCAAAAAGTAAAAGTTCTAGGAATTGATATAATAATATAATATGAAGTTTAGGAATTTGTCTAATGCAAAGAGTTTCATAGTAAATTAGAAATATTCCAACTTATCTTTACAAAATGTTTAATCATTCATAGTAAATTAGTTGTTACATTATAAAATACAAATAGTTACATCAAATGATAAAATAATGGTTAAATTTTTGATAAAATAGTGAAAAGTTGATGGTATGTTACATTATCTAGTTTATAATATTATGTTACGTGAACTATTAAAAAAAATAAAATCATCTTGTATTTTATCATCAAACCCAATAATTTAACGACATAGCATTACTCCAACATGGAGGGAATTAAAGGGTACTTTTGTTGGGTGTAATTGTTTAATAACCTTAATGTACTTATATTGCATACTATAAATTTAGTGGAATATCCTTAAATAAAAGATTAATAATGTCCTTAGATGGATAGTTGACTATTTGTTTGTTTTTTTCAGAAATCACTTATTGCTTAAAAAATACCATCGGAATGTAAGCAATAATAATGGTCTACTCATTAAATATCTTTATTTTAATGTTATTTTTTGAATAAAACATTCAAGTTGCTTATACTTTGATGTCACATTTTTTTAAAAACAATGATAGTTTTTGATTATTTCTTATTATGACTTTGATTATTTATTATTTATTACTCTCTGATTATTTATTATTTATTACTCTCTGATTATTTATTATTTATTATGCTTTTTGATGTCTTACTTTTATAATACGACTTAATTACCTTTATAAATGATAGCCAATTTAAACTGAAATTTCTTCAAGCTTTTGAAGGGAAAAAACTTTTGTAGTCATTTTTCATAATGATGTCTTTAGCATTTAATGAAAGTAAAGCAAATGGTCCTACAAAGATTCCTCCATGGATTTACAAAAAAGGTTAAATTACTAAACAACTTACTTTAAGTTGTTTTTTATATTTAAATAATGTTTCTTTTTGTTGCTTATTTTAGATATATTAGCTAAAGTGAAATTGACCTATATTAGTTTCATATTATATGTACTTCAACTTAACAATAAATGAATTTAGATAGTTTATGAAAAAAAAACGTATTATTATTCTTAAGATTGTGACATTGATTGAGAGGTTTTGTTATGGTATGTTTCATGTATTTAATTATTCTTCATGTAGTTTTGATCAAATTATGCATGAAATTTAAAAAAAAAATGTTAGCAAAAATCTACCGTTAAGTTTTACTCTATACTTTTGAGGGTTTTTATACAAATCTTGTAAATATTAAAACTTGCAAAATTGGTACTTGCTTTAGGACAGAATTCTAAGGAAATCTAAATGTTGTTTTCATTTTGGGGTTGCTGACTTGTTTCAATAGAAAGAGTAAATTACAATTTTGGTCCCCAAGTATAGCTGTTTTTTGCAATTTGGTCCCAAAAAGTTTCTTTCGAAATTATGGTCCTCATCACGCTGCTTGAAATGTTTTTAGTCATTCTTCCAAATAAAACGACTGTTTTTGCTCCCTGATTCGAGCTTATTTTTGCAATTTTGTTCCAAAAATCATAATTATTTTGTTGGTATAGGGACCAAAAACGTAACAAAACCTAAAAGAATGACCAAATTTACAAGAGAAATTTTATTTTGGATAAAAATTGAAAAAAAAAATCATATTAGTTTCGGGTCAAAAATATAATTTACCCCAAATGAAATAACTTGCTTTCTTTTCAAAAACTCTAATCCAAAAATTTCAAATTGTGAATCAATAATCATAACAGATATTAGCAAGATTAATTATATTTAACTGAGAATTTAAAGTATTTGATTATTATAACTTTGAATGTTGAATTTTATTAATTATTTCAGGATTATAATGCCACCGTGGAATTTTACTGGGCCCCATTTTTGGTCCAATCAAACTCTGATGATCCAGAGATACACAGCATATTAGACAGAATCATCATGCCTGAATCAATTAATAGCCATGGTCAAAATTGGAAAAATGTTGACTATTTGGTCTTTAACACATATATTTGGTGGATGAACACAAGAAACATGAAAGTGCTGTAAGCTTCATTTTTCATTTTCTCACCTTTTTTTTCAACTTACATTTTCCCCATTTTAATTTATTTTATTTGCAAATAAATTATCATAAATTTGATGAAACAGGAGAGGATCATTTGATGAAGGAGCAACAGAATACGATGAAATCGAGAGGCCTTTAGCATATGCACGAGTGTTGAAAACATGGGGCGAATGGGTTGATAAAAACATAAACCCTAATCGCACCATGGTCTTTTTCAATAGCATGTCTCCTATCCATATAAAGTAAGTTCACAATTTTATTAATATAATTCATTCCCAATAACATGTTACGTTAAAATAACGTAATGTTATTTTTATAGAAAAAATAGTACTCACATGGCATGCAATATTTAACCTATTTCATCTAAGAATTGACATCTTTAAGTTAGAAAATTTGCTCTAATTGTTTGAAAGGTTATAAGTAGAACTCTTCAATTACAACATTATATGTTAAAAACTATATTCAATGGTAGCAATGTCATCTAAACACATACCAATTTTCAATGCTACAATGAAATAGATATTTTTTAAGTACAATGTTTTATTAAGAAAATCCTTGAAATTACAATGTTGTAATAGAAATAAATGAAAGTATGTTGCTTTTATAAATAAATAAATGATGTTATGTTGCTATTTCTTGCATCTAACCTTTATTTTAATAAGTAAATGGTAGTTTAGGTGGATTTGGTTGCTTTGAATCTATTAGTAACGTATTAATTAGCTAAACATGAGTTGTAATCACACCCTTTATGGTAAACCCACAACACGTTGCGACACTTCAACTATACATATGTCCCCACATGTTCGTCCTAATGATACAGAGTTTAGAATACGAATTCGACTTCAAGGTTTTTTTTTTTTTTTTTTTTTTTTTCACTTCAGCTATGTGGCAAAATCCGAGATAAAAACTATTTACATTTAATATCTTATCAATTTGGTCATTTAACTATTCCTTATTAATTAAACCATTATATTCGTTTGACTATTAAAATAAACATTGTTCTGATATTAGGAAAAAATACAAAAGAAAAAAAAAATCATATATTTTCATAATTTATTGATTTAGCCACACTGGAATGTTATTTCGTTTATCGAATTAACCATCAAACAATTATTATAACAATCAAGAAAATTATCCAGCTAAATTGATAAAAATATATAAAGCACGTTGACTTTTTCACTATTTCTTTTTTCCTTTCGGTAGCCAAGATAACTGATTTTGGTTGAATCACTACAAAAAGTTGTTAAATAGCTAAATGGATAAAAAAAATTGTAGTTTGTCAAACTATCATTAGTTCTAAGAAATAAATAGTTAGTAGTCACTAAATATTATATATTTAAGGCTTATTATAAGTTATTTCAACCTTATGATAACAAATAAAAAATATTTAGGAGCTTGGACTGGAATAACCCTGAGGGCATCAAATGCGCGAAGGAGACAAGTCCGATCCTAAACGTGACCGCACCGCCAAACGTGGGCACGGACCGTCGACTTTTTACGGTTGCAACCGATGTGATTCAATCAATGAAAGTTCCAGTGAATTTCATCAACATAACTACTCTTTCGGAGTATCGAAAAGATGCACACACCTCAATCTATACCATTCGTCAGGGCAAATTATTAACCGCAGACCAAAAAGCAGATCCTGCCATTTATGCAGATTGTATTCATTGGTGCTTACCTGGATTACCTGACACGTGGAATGAGTTTCTTTACACACGTATCATTTCTCACTTGTGACACATAGTGACTATTTTGGGGTTTTTGTATATTGTTTCCCTTTTTTTGTAACTTTTTTGAATGCTATTATTTTTCATGTATATTTCGTTTTTGGAAAGTTTTGGTTTTTAGAAAGGTTTTTTTGGACATGTTTTGTTTTGTCTCTTTTTGCTGACAATAACCGCATAGCCTTCGAACAACGAGCATTTAATGTATGTTTGTTGCAGTTTAATACCTTAAAGAGAAAGATATTGAATTGATGGAAGGTTGTAAGTAGTGTTTTAAAAACCAGCCGGTCGAACAGGTTGAACTGAGAACCGGAGAATTGAGCGGTTCAACTAGCACCAGTTTTATGTATATTTCTGAACCGGAATGAACTGGCCGGTTTTTACAAAAACTCGGTTGAACCAATTAAATTAAATAAAAACACATGAAAATGGATCGTTTTGCATAACAAACTTTGTTGTTTTTTTTCACTTCTATTTGGATTTCTTTGAATATAACACATGGTATTGTTCAAGGGTTTTTTAACACGTTTGTATTCATCTAAAACTATATTTTGTTTTTTTATTGTACTTTATTTTTCTTTTTGATATACGTGGATTGATGTAAAATTTATGGTTATGTGGTTTTTAATGTATTTTGATTGACTTACGACTTGTATTTATATATATTTTTAATGTTAAACATGTGGATGTCTATGTGTGTAGGAAAATAAAATAAAAAGTTAAAAAAAAGATGAAAATTATAGAAACTGGTTGAACTGGCGATTGAACCGGTTAAACCGTAAACCGATCATCATATCGGTTCAAATAAAAAAACTGATTTTTAAAACATTTGTTGTAAGCTATTCGATATTTGGTTAGTATGGTTAATGTGAGTGCTACGCTTGAACTGCTCTTTGTTGTAGTCACATAGAGAACGCCTTGTCCTATATTCCCCCATCATTCATAGGAGATACTTTGGAACTAGTTACAATACAAATATAAAGATCAGGAAGAAGAATAAATAGTTGGTTTTAAATATCTATATTTTCATATTGTTGATGAGAAACCATTCCTCGAGAAAATACATTTGTAACACTATAGCATCTTGAATGTTTTTGGTTAATACATCTAATAATTATAACACATCAACCAACAACATTCTAAGTATTATAATGAATCATGGAGGAAAGATACCTATCATAGAGTGCATAGGATGTTATGTCATCAAATCAGTATCCACAGAATACATATGTTGATATGTAATTTACGAAAAGAGTATCTTTAATATCATGTACACAAGTATACCAAAAATACATTTCCCAAATCTTATTTCACCTAGGACCACACATACCTTGTTCTTTAATCTTGTTCTTTAATCAGGTTCCTCTAGTGCTACATTAAATGTATGATCGACAAGTATAACCTTAAAGCTTAGTTAGTCTACAAGTTTACATAACATAACACAATTTGAACATCGGAGAAAAAAATCCCACTACACGAAAATTTTGAAAAATTGTTAGAAAATAGGGTAGAAACAAAATATGGTGATCATTAGATTTCTTCAATGATCTTGTCGATTTAGTGCATGTGGCATTTAATTATATTCGAGAGGTAGTTAGAAGGTATTAGAGGGAATCTCTTCTGCAGTTGGCAGAGAGTGATGTGGAGGGAAGCTGTAACATCCCGATGTCAAGGTAATTTCGATTTCAACCCTATGTTTAATTAATATTATATTTTATCCCTTGTGATTGAAAGGGATTATGAAATGGCCCATAGTGGAAATTTGGTAAATTCTGTCCAGAAGTAGTACGTTGAGCGTATGCTAAGCGTACTAGGCGTACTAGGGAACGCCCTAGTACACTGGGGGTACACCTCGTACACGAGGGAGTATATGAGGAAAGTGCAAACCCTAATTTTTAGGGTTTGGTCCATATATAAACCCCATTATAGCCTCATGTCTCAATTCTTCTTCAGCCTCCCTCTGTGAAAAACGCTCCCAAGAAAACTCTAAGTGAGAAGAGTGCATTTTAAGCCCTTTGGAGTGTTTTGGAGGTGTTCTTGTGGAAGAAGAAGGACGTGAGAAGAGCTTAGAGCTTGGAAGCATCTTGGATCTGGGATTTCCTTCTTGTTAGCAACCTCCAAGAGGTATAAAGTTTGCAAGTTGATCACTCCATCTTGTAGATCTCTACATTTCTTCCTTTAAGACATTTTTTGTCCCAAATATGGTTATTCTTGAGCATGGCATGTTCTTGCCCCAGTAAGTCGTCCTTTCAGACCTTCTGAGGGGTCTCCAATCATAAAAATGTGGTCTTAAGGGTTAGTTTCTTTCCATACATTAGGATGTGGAGATTTTGTGTTTTAAGCACTCAATAGACATGCAAAGTCATAAAGTTAGAAAATTTATGACTCTTAGTGGTATTTTGGCATTGGATCTGAAAGTTGGACGTGAGAGCTTAAGGCATTAAGCTCCTATTGAAGATTTAGGAAGTCTGGGTGTACGCCCTGCGTAACCTGGATTACACAGCGTGTATGTGGTTAACCATCCCGACTGCGGTCAAGGATCGGGTACGCCTCGCGTACAAAGCCTGAGTCGACTCAGTTGAGTTGACTCGGCTGTGTTGACTCAGTTGACTTGTTAATTTTGTCTACTTTTTACTAAGGGTATTTTGGGAAAATGTTATTAATTTAGAATGGGTAATGTTTTAGCATTTATGGTTTGGGTGAGTCTGTCACACCCCCGGCCGAGGCGGCAGAATACGCTGGGCTGTGTGACTTAGTTCATGGATCACAAGCAAATTGAATATACATCACAAGTTACAACAATAACAACATAACAGTTACATTCCAATTTAAAGTTCGAATACATGGTTCATACATATAATAATAATAGCAGATTCATAAATTTGCCATAACTAGTAGGCTGGCATAACAAAAACTAAATAAGACTAGATTGCCCGAAAATCCATGAACAAATCTTCTGTTAAAGGCTGGTTCACTGATCTCCTGAGAATATATGTGATTTGAGGGTCAACACAAAGGTTGGTGAGAGTTATAGGTTTTCTGCTAACCGCAGTAATGATATTTTATAAATCTAAAAAGTATTTCTTTTGTGGTTAAAACCATGTTTGATAAAGGGTTAAATCACAAGTATATATATATACTTGAAATATTTGTTAAAGAAATAAATCATAAGTAAATTCATACTTAAAATGTTTGATAAAGTGATAAACCATAAGTAAACCCATACTATAAATGCTTGATAAATAGATAAACCATAATAAATCCATACTTAAAATGCTTGGTAAAGAGTTAAACCATAAGTAAATACATACTTAAAATGCTTGATAAAGAGTTAAACCATAAGTAAATTCATACTTAAAATGCTTGATAAAGAATTAAACCATAAGTAAGTCCATACTTAAAATGCTTGATAAAGAGTTAAACCATAAGTAAGTCCATACTTAAAATGCTTGATAAAGAGTTAAACCATAAGTAAGTACATACTTAAAATGTTTGATAAACTGAGAAACCGGATCTGTGGTTTCTAGTTAAAGGGTCTGGTTAATGCCTATAGTGAGTCCTATAACTGAGCTATGTGACCCGTTATAATCCCTGCACAACACTTCATTAGACGTCATAGTTATACTAAAGATATTTATCACCCGCTTCGATTGATCAGTCGAGGTTGTAGCTAGCAACCGCAGGTGGGGGTGTCAACCCGTATAGATCTATACATGCATATCTCGCTCCGAGGATTAACCGTTATAGTTTAAACGGGAATACTAAGTGGTTAAACTTAGGTAATGAATATTGTCTCACTATAGAGGCCATTAACTAGGTTATATGGTAAAGCTTCACTGTAAAAGCCGAGTAAGTTCGATAAATCCGTAAAAATGTATGTCACTCGCTTAAATAAATAAAATGTTTCTTCACATGCATGAATGATTTCCAAGATATAGTTGTTATAATTTGTATATATATAATTAATAAATATGTTTGTACATGATCGAAGCAAGTGAAAAAAAAAATTATGCACAAGACTAATAATATTTTTAAACCCATGTATGTCGTAATGAAATCGGTTTATAATACATTATTTTGACAATAATAAGTATTAAAACTAGATATATGTTTTATATGCGTATTCCATAGCCGATATATAGATTTATGATGTTTATAAACACATTTCATAACTGAAAAATATATTTATATATATTTCACATGTATCCCCCCAAAAATAATAAAACATAAAAAGGAGCCGTAACACTCACCCTTGAAGCGTGAACAAGGCTCGAGAGTGAATTTGTCGTGAAAGTCGTTTCGTGACGTTTCATGCCCTTAAAACGAATCACCGAGTCTATTTGTATTACCTAATAAACCAAAAAAGGGTAGTTTTGTATTAATTATTAAGTATAGGGTGGTCTTGGTTTAAATAATTAAACTCTAGGGATTGATTTTGTCAAAATCATACACTAAGGACTGATCTTGCAAATGATTCTCAAAACCAGGAGCTAAATGGCTCGTTTGAAACTGATTTGGGGTTTTGGGACTTGATTTGTTATGGTTCCTGGTGGAGGGGCCAATCCTGATTAATATAAAAGTAAGTCTGGCCTTTATTGCTAACTTATGTCACAGGAGGGGCTAAAGCCGTAAGTTTCACTAAACTTAGGGTTTTATTTAATTAAAACTAATCAGCGTTTGTACAACAGTCGTCTTTTACGTTGCGTCTCGTTGCAGTTCGAATAGAGGGGGAAAACGATCGCAATCAGTTTCGGTTGTGTTCAATTGAAGCCTTAGGACATAAATCACGACTTGCGGCGGTGGAGAGGGAGACTTACAGCGAGGTTCGGTGGTAAGGAGGGAAGAAATCGATGGCGGCATGGCGGCGGTGAGAAGGTGGTTGTGGCGGCAGGAGGCTGCTCCGACGGCCTTCTGCTGCTTCGTTTTGGATTACGGTCTACGTGAATGACACGAGGGAGGGAGGAGGAGTTGATGATGATCAGAAAACAGTCGAGTTTGTGAATGAAAAGCAGCAGGGGCAACGGCTCCGGTGTTGGCGGTGGCAGCCGGAACTCTACAGCAACGGCGACGGTAGATGGTCGTGGTTGGCAGCCCTTAGTGGTTCTTGTATCTTTCTTCGTTTTATGAACAACATGTCGTCGAAAGGGAGAGAGTAGGAGGTAGGATCAGGTTGGATAGTGTTTGTTGGTGCAACACGGTGGTTCAAGACCACCGGTGCTGGTTCTTGATGGATGTGACAACGGTTCTCGGCCACCCTCAGTGGTGGTGCCATCTTGTTTTTTTTTCTTGGACAGTGAAACCAAAACGAAGACAGTAGGGGTGATTGGAGGGTGGGTTTGATTGAACACTCGATGGGTCGCTGGGTTGTGGTGGTGGAGGGAGGAGCTCCTGCAGTAGCAGTGGGGTGGGGATGGCGGTTTCTAGCAGGGGAGAAACAATAAGGGTAGTGTGGTGGTTCTTGGTGGTGAAGTTCCAATGCCGACAAATTTCTCTTAATAGTCTTAACACCCCGCTCCCGAGTTCAACTTAAAGAGAGAAAAGAAAGGAAATGGGAGGAAATGAGAGGAAAGTGAATGAGAATGGTGCTCCCGAGTTTCATTAAAGGAAAGAAGTGGAAGGAAATGGAAGGAAAACTTTCCTTCCTAACTTTCCTCCCAATTTGGGAGGATTTGAAAAGAAAGAACAAAATGTTTAGCTTTCCTTCAATTTCTCTCCAACTCGGGAGCATAAATGACAATTTCTTTTTCCTTTCTTTTCTCTTCTTTTCTCTCCTTATTTTATTTTCTCTTTCTCTTCTTTTTCTTTGCTACAACTCGGGAGCAGGGTGTAAATCTGGGATTTCCAGTCAAAAGGATTTGAAAGAGACTCATCAATTTAGTCTCAATTTAGTCAAAGCTCATCTTTGAGGAATTTGGATCACTTCCTTTCCAAGATTCGTTTTTGTATCAGTTCTAATGGGGGAAGAAGAGGACAAACGAGACCTGCACCTGGTGAAGGGGGAAGAAGACACAGTCTTTCTAGTTTTGGCACAAATGGTCACTGTTATTTTGCAAACTAACTAACTCCACCCTAATGTCGTATATTGTGACTAAATTAGTTTCAGGAAATTGCAAATCTGCCCCTAGACTAATATGCATTCATTTAAAATGAATAGATTTAATTAAATGAAAACCCAACTATTACTTTAATTGTATTTTCATTTATTTATTTGTACTTTTTATGTTTTTTTAAATCAATTAAATGAGTACTTGACAAGCAATAGTTTTAAATTCAATGGTTTCAAAGGGAATCTAAACAGATTAATTTTTCGATTTGTAGAACTCTGGGAATCCGTGTTTGAAGTTTCACGTCTAATTGGTTTGGAACGTCTGATTTTTCGGACTTTTACATAGATATTTTTACTATAATATGTATTAAAATTCGATCGATTGGGATACGAAAAGGTTTGCGGTGACCTGACCGTTTGCAGATTCAGCCCTAAATTCTGGGATGTCACAGAGTCGGTATTTGGGAGCAGAGTATTGATCAACTATTCGTCAGACTCTGAGGTGAGTCTTCCTCACTGTACTTACCGGTCGAAGGCACCAAGGTCGGTCTATTGGATTGGATATCCTATTATATGATAGTGTGTTGTAGAGATCTTTTAGACCGGTATCCTACTATGTAGGATGTTAGCATGCGGTAGTGATCTATCGATATGCCTGTTTGTCTGTTGACTGTGATATGATTATCTGTTATGTATATGTCGACATGTTATGTTTGGTTAGGGTGAGGCAGTCCTGCTTTATGCTGAAGCCAAGATACTCGGGGCGGTCCGGATAGACTGTAGGCCCTGCTATAGTGTCCGTGTTTCTAGGCTAGGCATTAAAAATGAAGTAATACTATAGGTCAACTTTTGTAACTCGTTTTGAAATAATAAGAATAAATTATGTGAATTTATGTGTTTTATACTTAATTATTATGATTTAATAAATTAAGGATAAAAATAAGCGTCCAAAATAAATTTTAGATAAACCCGATATCTATGAAGAAAGTTGTAGTGGTTGAAACAAGTATTTCGGAGATATAAAGAATACCAAAATCCGAGTTATAACGAAGAAGTTATGACATGTCGAAGTTTCGCGACATAACTGACACGACGCTGTGTGACGTAAAAAATGAGTTTACGATAAAGTGATTTTTAGCCTTAGCGATCTAAATGAAAGTCGTAGTACACGTTAAACCGAGAGTGTGCATAAAAAGAATGTTCAAATCTGTCTTCGTATGAGGAAGTTATAAATTTTCTAAGATTTGACATAGCAGTGTGCAATCTGAAACTCGAATTATAGATCAAGCAATTTTTAGACAACACAACCTAAACAAGAATTGAAGATATTGTCGATAGTAGTTTAACGGTAAAAAGATAGAAGAAAACAGACGTCAGATGAAGAAGTTATGAATTTTTAATGGAGTTTTCCTATCCCGGCCTGTTAAAATATAACTTTAAAAATAAATTCAAAATTAACCGACAGAGTCTAAACAAAAGTTGTAGAGCATAATTCCACCTACGTGTGGATATAAAGAACGTCAAAAACGGAGCCCGTATGAAGAAAAATATGAATTTTTGAAGTTTCATGCACAAACTTCGAGGCTGGAAGTACGCCCAACGTACTTATGTGTTCACGGTCCGAGATTGGCCACTTTGCCTTCTCCTTTGCATGGCACACACGTGTTCGTAGCTTTGACGCGTCCGAGATGATCCCTTCCTACGCCCAACATACTTAATGTACGCCCAGCGTAGTGGCTGGTGAAGTAGTACGCCCCGCGTACCATGATGTTACGCCCAACATAATCAGGAGCTTCGGCCTCCTATAAAAGGGGTGTGAGGCTGCCCTGAAATTGTTTACAAAAATTACCCATTTTCACCTTCTACTTTCTTTTTGCCTACACTAAATACCCCTAAGCCTAGAATACCTTTCAAGGATCATAAGAAAGCCCCGGAGAGCCCGAAGTCTCCAAGAAAAAGAGTTTTTGAGTCGAAACTCTGCCCGCGTAAAGCCCCGGTTTTTGAGAAAACATCTCGGTTTTCATCAAAAAAGATTGTTATAAGGGACAAAGTGCTGTCCAATCACCGTAAAATCAGGTGAGTGTGTAGTCACTTTCATCTTACACATAGATATGAAGTATTTTATATAAAATACGTGTTGTGTGTATATATATTGTTTGTTTATTTGAGATGGATGTTGAATGAAGTTTTTATACATGTTTAGAATGATTTAAACTGCATACATACCGGTGGTAGCCAGGAATTTTCAAACATAACATATTATACATACTGATGGTAATCAGGGTTTTCAAATAGAACATAGTAACGAACATATATGTTAGAAAATATTGGATTTTCTTAGGAAGCATATAAACATTTTTACCGATTCCATTACAGGTTTTCATTACAAAAACGTTTTTATGAACTCACCAGCTTTATGCTGATACTCTTTCAAAATCACTTATATTCTCAGGAAATCAGTAAACAGGTACTCCAACAGGCTTTTGAGAAGACAGAGCGTTTAGAGTCGCGTCTTTGATATTTGGATATACTTTTGATGTACTCAAACTATGAAACGAACATATGTAAATATTCATATCTTAATGTAATGGTTGTGTTTACTTTGATTACTATGATGCAATTGTTGTGATATTGTACATGACATCCTCCACCCCCGAACGTTTCCGCCGTTTCGATTTGGGGGTGTGACACCAACCAAGATAGTAGATTCACCTCACGGTTCTGGCAGTCGCTACAAAATTCCTTGTGGACCAAACTCAATATGAGTCAAGCCTACCATCCTCAAACAGATGGTCAAAGTGAAAGGACCATACAGACGCAAGAGGACATGCTAAAAGCTTTGTGTAATAAACTTTGGTAAAGCCTGGGATACGCACTTACCACTCGTAGAATTCTCCTACAGTAACAACTATCACACTAGCATCAAGGCCGCACCATTCGAAGCACTCTACAGATGCAAGTGTAGATCCCCTTTGTGCTGGGCTGAAGTGGGTGACACACAACTAGCAAAGAGGCAAGTGCTGATAGCACACTCACTGGCCCAAAGATCATATGAGAAACTACGGAAAAGATCGTTCTGATCTGTGAACGATTAAAGGCATCCCGGTATCAGCAGAAGAGCTACGCTGATAAACGATGAAAACCCTTAGAATTCTAGGTTGGTGATCGTGTTCTGTTGAAGGTCTCGCCCTGGAAAGGAATGATATGTTTTGGCAAACGTGGAAAGCTAAATCCAAGGTACATCGGGCCATTCGAGATACTTGCCAGAATCAACCCAGTGGCTTACAAGCTACGTCTACCATAGGAACTCAATAATGTACATCTCGTCTTCCACGTGACCAACCTAAAGAAGTCTCTGTCCGACGAAACTCTTGTAGTCCCACTCGACGAAATCGAGGTAAACGAGAGTCTACACTTCGTAGAGGAACCTGTAGAGATCATGGACAAGGAGGTCAAGAGGACGAAACAAAGCCGCATACCCATAGTAAAGGTCCGTTGGAACGCCAAGCGAGGGTCTGAATTCACTTGGGAACGAGAGGACCAAATGAAGCAGAAGTACACACATCTTTTCCCTTGCTCATGAATACCCACTCTAGAACTAATTTCAGGACGAAATTCCTTCTAACGGGGATGATGTGACAACTACAAATTTTGGAGTCAACAAAAGTCAACTCGACCTATATTTAAAATTTTAGTTGAATCTTGATGTCCTTAAATGTACAATTTCCATGTATTTATGTGAAATTCCCTTCGTTTCGCCGATTATTAAAATCAAAGCCCTAGTTTTGACTTATAACGTTAATTTTAATAATACCAATACATATTATGTTAGTAAAAATAATGCTTTCAACACACTAAGTTATTATCATTATTAATAATGATCTTTTCCTTTATAATTAGAATTGTATAATTCAAATTTAGTAAGTATATATATTTTATACTACTTTTTAAAAAAACTAATATTTTTTATAAAAATACAACATTTTTATAAAAAGGTGGAGAGTTGACCAAATGACAAGAAGTTTGCATCATTTCCAATAAATGCTTTTATCCAACATATTTCCATGCTATTACCAAACATGTAACCATGCACATCACCTCACCCCACCCGCACCCCCACCCCACCCCTCCCCCCTCCTCCTTTAACTTGCGGCCGAGAGGGTTATTCCCTCCCATCATCTTCACATTTTTTCAATATTCTCTCAAGAACATCTTCAAATCCTTCCAAGATATTCACCTTCAAGTTGGTCCTTCAGATCTTTGGTAAGTGATTCTTGTTCATCTAGTGATTATACACATTTTATGCTACATTCATCTCCTTTACACACATTATTATGTGTTATATTGTTCAACCATCTTCGAAGTTCTCTAAGTTTGAAGATCTTCACCATCATCTCCTTATCCCACCACAAACCAACTCAAGGTGTGATTCATACCCCTATTTTTTTTTCGAGATTTTCATGCTTTTTAGGTTGGGGGTGAGAGGGGGGGGGGGGGGGAATACAAATCAAAAGTTGTTTATTCTACAATACTTGCATGTTTCATCCTTTTGTTTAAGTAGACATCATTATTTGCACAAAACATGAATATCACTAACTTTTATGCATTTACTTGTGATATGTGAGTTTAGTCATGCAAAGTTAAAAAGAAAACAAACATATTCTATTATACAAAAATCATAAGAAAAATTATGAGTTGTAAAACTACCGGTTTTTCTTTTATTGGAAATATTTTTACTAAAAGGTTGTTTTTCTAACAAAAAGGAGGATACACAATACTAGCTCTAATATTTTGGTGGATTACAACCCAAAATATCATATTTGACCTTATTTTATGACAATAAAGGAAATAACAACTTTATTTTATATAAATAATATCAACAAGTAAACCAAATAAACTATAATTTGTATAGTTAGGAGCCACAAATTACACTATCATTTCATATGACTCAAATAATTATTTAAAGGCATAATTATTTTCATTTACAAGAAAAAGGAGTTTTCATTTCACGTAAATTGACTGATACAATTTTGTGAGACAGTTAGCTTCACCGTACCTACAAGAGTACACGTTAAAGTCCTGAATTATAACCAAAGTCTCTTGTAGGGAGAGTGTGACACTCATGTATATATCTATACGGGATTGACAACCCCGCACCTAAATTGTTAGCTACAATTAGGTCGGCAGGTCTGGGGTGACAAATGTCATAACAGTTCCGACGCATGAAGAACGTCGTTCAGGCCACTAGTCGTATTAGTATGGTTATCATAACTCACATAGAGTATCGACAACACATTTGATTTACAGGCTAATATACATTCAAGTGATTTTATATAAAATGATAAAATTTCATAACACTATTTTCAGTACAACATTACTTACATTTTTAGTCTTTGGGTTGAGACTTACAGCTCATCTATAAGAAAATATTACACTACAATTTTACACGAAACAGTTATAAACTCCTTCGCATACAAAAACGTTTATGAACTCACCAACTTAATTGTTGACACTTTTCAAAATCACTTGTATTCTCAGGAAACCAATAAATAGGTAACCATAAGGATTTTTGGTGGATGGGACGCTATCGCATCTCGTTTATTCATTTTTATTATACCTTTTTATTATCATGTAAACAATGCTTTTGGTGAACAAAAATGTAAACTTATTTAGTATTCAATGTAATGGTTCTAATGCTTTGGTATCTATTATTCAACTGTTATGATACTGTCCAATGACGTCCTCTGCCCCCGGACGTTTCCGTCGTTCCGGTTTAGGGGTGTGAAACATTTGTTAAAAACAACATTAAGATGACTTATTGATTCTAACGAGATGGTTAAGGAAGTGTGACAAATCGTTTCTGATCAAAACTCAAAGTTTATGATAACCTAAAAAAACCCCTAATTTTGATGCCCAACAAACATTGGTGATGGTGCGATGGTGTTGACAAAGGTGTTTAAGGTGGTCGTGGTGCGATGATTATGGCGAGAGACTGGGGATGGTGATGTTGAGGTTTCTTGCGAGAAAGAGTGACAAAGGTTTTCAAATTTTGAAAATTTCAAATCGGGAGTATGAAATTGCGCATATCTTTGGGTTTGGATTGAATAATAAGCAAATGTTTCTTTGAATCCTCAAGGAAGAATAGTGCAAGAAAGAGAGAATGATAGAAGGTTTCGTGTTTCAACATGAACTTCCCTTGTCTTCAGGCCCGTACCACCAACTCTGTTTTTGTGAGACGTTAAGAACAATAGATAGTATAATAGAATGAAACAGTGTTTCACTTTAAAACACAATATTACACACTGTAGATTGATCCGCTCTTATCTACAATGTAATAACATTTGACAAATGTTAAAGTTTATAATAATTCAAGAATACTGAAGCTAATATTTTACTACCAAGAAGCTCGTAGCCTAGTAAAATCTAGTGTTTGAAAATATTTTCCTTCACATAAGATAAGGCTATCATGAGTACACATCACCAATGTTTTAAAAACCGGTTTTTTAGTTGAACACGTATGATGACCAGTTCCCGGTTCAAATGGTTTAACCGGTTCGACTGTCGGTTCAATTGGTTTCTATAATTTTGTTTTATCTTTTGTCCTATTTTTCTACACACACATAGACATCCACAAGTTTAAACATTATATATATATATATATATATATATATATATATATATATATATATATATATATATATATATATATATATATATATATATAGGGGAGGGTTCATGCGAAAATGCAATTAATTTGCGAAAATGCGGAAACAAGAAAAACCTATGATATTGTGTCACCTCAACATTATATTTTGGAAAATAATTCATCCAAACTTTGAAATACATGATGATAATCGATGATAGATGAGAAATTATTTCATATTAGCAAAGTATGATTTTTAACATTTTTATTATAAAAACATGAATTTAAAAATAATTAAGGACGTAAAAAAATTATTAAAACCGTCTTTAAATCTATATTACCATAACACCATCCAATGTAAACTTACTATCTTTAATTTATTGCTAATAAATTTATTTTTTTATAGTACATGTGTTTAATTTTCATAAGATAAAATCTGTTTTCGCGTTTTCACATGATATTTATATTTTCGCATAAACCTACTTCTATATATATATATATATATATATATATATATATATATATATATATATATATATATATATATATATATATATATATATATATATATATATATATATATATATATATATATAAGTACAAGTTGAAGATCAATCCAGATACATTAAAAACACATAACCGTAAGTTTTACATCAATCCATGTACATAAAAATAAAATAAAATATAATACGGAAACAAAATATAGTTTTAGATGAATACAAATGCATTAAAAAACTTTAGAACATTTCTTATATGTTTTTATTCGAAAAAATCTAAATAAATGTGAAAAAAACCAAAGTTTGTTATGAAAATGATTCATTTCCACGTGTTTTTATTTAATATAACTAGTTCAACCGGTTTAATTTAACCGGTTCAACTAGATTTTTGTAAAAATCGGCCGGTTCATTCCGATTCAAAAATAAACATAAAACTGGTGCTAATTAAATCGCTCATTTTTTCAATTCCCGGTTCGATTGGCCGAGTCAAACCGGTTTTTAAAACACTGCACACCACGCCTTAGACGTAGTGCTGACACAGTTAGCATGAACACCACCCCGAGTGGATGACGTTGGTGGGTGTGGTTAGAAACACACACTCTCTCTGGCATCAAGACAGGCTCTTCTCCGACTCTTCTCTGACGGAAACATGGTTGATGGTGACTTGGTCTAGAGACCACGCCATTTTCCTTTGTGACCACTCTGCATAATTTAATGATTAAGATTCAAGTCTCTCATTGTTTATGATGGAGTTTAAAAAATGGTTGTACACTTTACTAATTCCTTTTCAAGAAATTTTCTATATTAGTCTTAGGTAAAAAAAACATTTAATGAAACATATCTATAAGACTATAAATATAAATTTATCCACACATCAGCATTAAAAACAATAGCACCAAAATTGAATTATTAAAAGATCTCGCTATCATCTTTCTCGCAAAACAGTCAAACATTATTAGGCCTCTTTTTGCTCCATTTTCTTCTTGGGGCTGATAATAACCACCACCGACATGTATAACCGCAAAAATAACCACCTCTCTGTTTCCATCGTCCTCCTCTCTCTCTTCCTCATCGGAATCATCTTCTACGATGAAGATATCAAATCCTTAACACAATTCCCCTTCTCTACCCCTAATTCTCAGAAAATCCAATCACATGAAAACCCACTTCCAGAGTCGAACATCAATGAGCAACAGAGCTCAAAACTGTCGGCAATGGTGGAAGACGATGAAGACATGGAATTCCCACCAGAAAGCTGCGATATTTTCGATGGGAATTGGGTTTTTGATGATTTGACACGCCCTTTGTATAGAGAAGAGGAGTGTGAGTTTCTGACTGAACAGGTTACGTGTTTGAAAAATGGGAGACAAGAATCTATGTATCAGAAGTGGAGGTGGCAACCTAAAGACTGTAATTTGCCAAAGTTAGCACACTCTGTTCTTTAATTTTGACTTCAGTTAAATTGCTGAAATTCTTGATGATTTTAATTGTGTGTTTTGGGGGAAATGAAATGAAGGTTTAGAGGGAAATTGTTGGTGGAGAAATTGAAGAACAAGAGGCTTATGTTCGTTGGAGATTCGTTGAATAGAAATCAATGGGAATCAATGGTGTGTATGGTTCAATCGGTTGTTAGTTCAGGAAGAAAAAGCTTGATCAGAACTGGGTCTTTCTCCATTTTCAGAATCGAGGTTTCTTTCTTCTTCTTCTTCTTCTTCTTCTTCCCCTCCCCCCCCCCCCCCCCCCCCTCTCTCTCTCTCTCTCTCTCTCTCTCTCTCTCACACACACACACACACACACACACACACACACACAGATCTTGTTAATAATTTTCCACATCAATCTTCAACAGCCAAGAATTCTTCAATGCTGATTTAAAGATATAATTTTGATCTAAATGAATTAAAACAAAAAATTCCACTACACTTGTATCATTTTATTAATTTATACAATATTTTCTTAATTGTTCAATATGATAAATTTTTATTTTTTCTCATTTCAAACATTTAAACAGCTATGATAAAAGAAAATTCTGTAAGTTTAATATATTTAGACGATTAAATTATACTCTACATAAATGATAAGAGTAATCGTATTTATATTAAACGGGGTAAAATATTGTATGGATATCGTTATTCAGTTATTTGCCTAAAGTTCCCTGAAAATGGATGGACTTAACTACACTGGTTTACGTTAGCATTTAGTGCTATAAAAGCATATGGTCCATCCAACGATTTTTTAGTAAGGGGCCAGATAGATCTACCTAATAAAGTTATTTTTTTATTTATTTTTATGGGTTAACAAGTCATATAGTAAACGATTTTTTAGACTTCAGTTAAAGAAAAATATAAATCACAGACTCTATTAAATATGAAATTTGTGATAGCCACATTCAATTTTGTTTGTTATTTTATTTTTATAACTATAATAATACATAATTTTTATAATTTTTTTAAAATTGAAATGGTTACTCTTTTAGTATTGTTTTTTGTTGCATTTTATATTATTGTTAAGTATGTTTTTTATAATGATTTCTTATTATTAAAAATTAATAAATTAGATGAAGAAACTTTACAAACAATGACAAAGGCGTTGGTTTGTTTTTGCCTCAGAGACCATGACTTTTAGACTGAACGGTGTAGTACTAACGACACCACACTTCTATCTTATTGATGTTGATAAGTTTGTCATTTTTACCATTTTTACAAGAGGTTATGGGGTAGTGTTCTTAGCAAAAGAGGGTAGAAACTAGAAAGAGGTGGGAGAAGTGGAGGTTTTAGATGGAAAAAGAAGAGAGACAACGGTAAACTATTAACGTCGGCATATTACCGTCAGCAAAAAAAAGAAACAAAGGGCGGTGTTTGGTAGCACCTGCCATATCGGATTACCGACGGTAAAAAAATGGTATGACACTATTTAGCCTTAGAAGTGGAAGTTGGCCTTTAAAGATGGTCGGACACCGATGGGGGTGTAGAATCAGGTAAAATAAAGGAAGAGCCCAAGAAGAATGGTTATTTGAAATTACTTTTCCTCCATCCTCCGCCAAGCATGATTTTTTAAATTTTTTTTTAATCATAATAAAGATTGTTAGTGTATAGAGATGATGTATACTTAGGCTTTGATATCGGTAATACAATAGGGTTTTTCAATGGATGGAATATAAGGTCGGGAGGAGGACTTGCCATTGCCCATAAGAGGTGTTGATCGACAAAAAGAAGATCAATGAATAGGAGGCTGAAGAGGGTAACACGGGTTTCATTGGAAATTAGGGTTTAGGGAGATTTCCCTCTCACACCATATTAGAGAATAGAGATAGTAATTTAGTGATGAGCAATATACATATAAAACAACATTGACGACTCTTGTAAATGAACATATTTTCTTACTAGCTAATATATATCATAAACTATTTTAAAATATGTATATGCTATGTTTCGTAAAACTAGTCGATAGCTAGAAACTCTGGCTTGTATTTATGTAAAAATGTTTGTAAAAAGTAGCTATAAACTTTTGAAAGATGGAAAATAACATAAACTATAAAAATAAAAGTTAAAAGTTCTAATAAAACTACTTAAGTAGCTTTTAAATTATGAACTTTTTGTTTAAAATAAAACTTTAAGCTCGTACTCACGAACGAAAGGTAAACATATGCAATTCAAATGACAAAACATACAACTTCTCAATCATTGTCGATTTATATTTTAGTTTAATTACATATAAGAGCCGCCCATTTTCCATTTTATATAGATAACTTTTATCCTTAAAAGAAACAAAAAGTATCTTGTCGAAAATGAATTAAAAAAATCATCATCCAAAAAAAAAACACATTATAGGTATATTCAACAACAAGGGTTTGAAGCTTTCAAGGGATTTAAGAAAAATAAAGTCGACATTCGTGAGTACCAGCTTAACATGTTAATTTGAATTGTATATGTTTAATTAGTAGTTAAACATTAATTGAACAATAAGTCAAATTAAATTTTAGTTACCAACAATCCAATTTACATTTACATTTTTACCATATGCTTTTGACAATTTCTAAATAATTATGAATTTGAAAGACAACTTGCTTTGTATTTTTGCAGGATTATAATGCCACGGTGGAATTTTACTGGGCCCCATTTCTGGTAGAATCAAACTCGGATGATCCAAGGAAACATAGCATATTAGACAGAATCATCATGCCTAAATCAATCAATATCCATGGTCAAAATTGGAAAAATGTTGACTATTTGGTCTTCAACACATATATTTGGTGGATGAACACAAGAAACATGAAAGTGTTGTAAGCTTCATTTCTTACTTTTTGTCAATTTACATTTCCCCTATATTAATTTATTTTATTTGCAAATAAATTATCATAAATTTGATGAAACAGGAGAGGATCGTTTGATGAAGGAGCAATTGAGTATGATGAAATCGAGAGGCCTTTAGCATATGCACGAGTGTTGAAGACATGGGCCGAATGGATTGATAAAAACATAAACCCTAATCGTACAACAATCTTCTTCAATAGCATGTCCCCTATCCATATGAAGTAAGTTTCAATTTAGAGTAATCTAACATATCCAAATACCATGTTACATTAAATGACAATACTGATATTTTATAGAATAATTAATTAATTTACTTTACATTATTCACATAGCACGTGAAAACAACAAATACCCATGAATGAATGTAGCCTTAGTTGTTATATCAAGTTTTTTAAACGATGTCAAAATAGTTACAAAGTAATAAAAATACGAGTGTTTCTTTTTTTGGTATGTTTTTCAACAATTTACATTAATATTATTTCTACCAATATGAAAACTAGTAACTATATTTTATATTGATTGCTCACTACTAAATATTTCTATTTTAACTAATTTTAATAAACAAAATTTACATTGTAGTTTGGACTGGGACAACCCTCATGACACCAATTGTGCAAAAGAAACGAGTCCGATCTTAAACGTGTCCACGCCACCAAACGTAGGCACAGACCGCCGACTTTTTACTGTTACAACCGATGTGATTCAATCAATGAAACTCCCGGTGAACCTCATCAACATAACTACTCTTTCAGAGTATCGAAAAGATGCACACACCTCAATCTACACCATACGACAAGGAAAATTATTAACCCCGAAACAAAAAGCAAATCCTGATGTTTATGCAGACTGTATCCATTGGTGCTTACCTGGATTACCTGACACGTGGAATGAGTTTCTTTACACACTTATCATTTCTCACTTGTGACCCATATGAAGATTGTATTTCTTGTATATGTTTTTCTTTTAACTATTTCTTTTGGTTACTGTCGATGGGTGCAGGCCGGTCCAGACGGTGGGCAACCCGGGCGACCGTCCAGGGGCCTAAATTTTATGGGCTATATGGTTTATATATATAAAATAAAATTATTCTCTAAATGATTGTTAAGGCTTAAAGTTGGTTCAAACTCAAATTAACTCAAAAAATAAATACTTTGGATTGTTTGTCATTGCTAATTGAACACGTCTATAACGAAGAATAAATTATATTTTTTTAATTTTTATTATATTTGTATTTGAGGGCCCTTTTTTTCTTTTTACCTCATGCCCCATATATGTGTGGACCGGCCCTGGATGGGTGAAGCCATTAATCGTCTTCTTCATTGTACATCTCTTTTTGGAATGTTGGTGTTGTAAGTATATGATCTTTTTTGTTTCTCTCGATATGTTATGTTTTGTCTTTTTTTTGTTACAATAACTACATAACCTTCTATTTTTGGCTATTTTATGTATGTTTTGGTCGTATTAATTACCTTAAAAAGAAAGATACAAAGACGGGAGGTTGTAAGTTCTAGTATTTTATTAGTATGGTCAATGTGAGATTAATTTGATAAATGGATATATTTTACATCGGGGCCAAAGAGAGTTGATTTATGATTTTGAGAAACAGTGACTTATATGCATAGAAGATTACATGGTCTGTCTTTTCTATTGCATTCAAATACCAAGAAGAGCCAATCCTTTTCGACCCCTTTATCCTTAACTGAGCCTACTCTTCTTCCAACTTGCCCTTTTTGTGAATCGTTTATGTAAAGTTTTAGTTACTCTATTTTTCATATATTCTTGATACCTCTGTCAGCAATTTCTTTAATAGAGCATAAGTCATTAAGCCAAAATTAAGAGATGTGAAGCCACATGTAGATAACATAATACTAAACACTATAACACATGAATAATTGATTACCCAGATGAAACGAGGCCTTTTCCATAACTATACAGGCATCATACATTACCAGGTGTTCAACTCCCCTAGAAAAAATACACACACAAAATGTACCTTTTATGAGATTCATATGGAAAAGGCTCTCGAGCACCAAGAGTCAGCACCAAAATGCACATTGACCTTATCCACCCGGTATATTGATTTTAAAGGCTATGTGCGAAAAATAAAAATGGACCCCTAAAATTTTGGATTAGCGACAGATAGCAATGGATAGGAACAAATAGATATAGATAGCTATAGATTATGACGAATTTGCGACATATTAACAACGAATTAGGTATGGATTAGTGCCAGATTGACGATGGATTAGCGGCAAACTTATGGTGGATTAAAATTTCAGTCAGGCCGGTCCAAAGATATAGTGGGTCCATGGAAAAAAGAAAAAAAAATGGGTCCCCAAAAGCATTAATATAATAAAAATTAAATTGAAAATAGACACAATGTAATAAAATTCACAAAGTTCACTATTAATATTAACAAAAAAACACAAATATGTCCACAACATTACAAAAATAATTAATTAAAAAAAAACGTCTCCTAACATTTTTAGTATGTTAATCTCTCTCTCTCTCTCTCTCTCTCTCTCTCTCTCTCTATATATATATATATATATATATATATATATATATATATATATATATATATATATATATATATCATTTTTTAGAACGGCAAATATACTCTACTTCTAAACTACACCTAATTCCACTTATATCTCCAATGAGACTTGAACCCTTAACCTCTAAGAGATAGGGCAACACTTGACACCCGGTACCGTTGGGCCCTTTAGAGACATGGTCACTAGGTGACCGCCTAGTTGCCTATTTTCTGGGTCGGGCCTGATTCTAGCCCCCGTCATGAAATGAGCCATGTGTGGTTACACACCTTTGGCACCTCCTTAGGCCCGACTCTGACCCACCCCCAAACCTAGTAATTTGGAGAGTTCACCAAATTAGTATGTTGGCTTTGCCATGTAGTAATTTGTTTCGCACAGGTTATGCTTATAATCGGAAGAATCTAGTTTTCAACCTCATATCATGCCTAAGTTCATCTTATAGTGAAAATCTTTCAAAGAGCCATTGCGCACTCCCATCTGTCAAGTTTGCTCGAGAATAACAAGCTATATATATATATATATATATATATATATATATATATATATATATATATATATATATATATATATATATATATATATATATATATATATATATATATATATCTTTCGCAATAAAATATCATTTATCTCTTCAAGCATTCTTCTTCCCCGGGATCCTTGGTCCATTCCCATGAGAAAACTGATGGGTTTTGAGCAAAACATCATTCCTATGGTGTACATGCAAACCTTAATAGCTTTTGGATCTAGTTTTTCTAATGAACATGCAATTAAATATCTAAAGCTATAAACCCTAGATGTAGCTTACAATTAATCATATTAACATAAAATAGAGTTTAGATCTGACCTTAGATTGTTATATAGCAATAACAATCGATCCTTAGCTTTAGAAAGCTTAGTGCCTCAAGTGTTGCACCTCTAATAGAGTCACAAACACCACTAAGCAACTTGGATGAAGAGGGAAGAGAGGAGGCTGCCCAAAAACGGCTGGAAACCCTAATCCTTAAGTTACCCACGTTTTTGGTGCCTAAGGGCTCCTTATATACTTAGGCAATTAGGGTTATCTGAAAAGAAAACCCTAATTTGACTGCTTAAGCCCTAAGCAGCCCATGGACTCCTTCTTTAGAAGCCTTGGACGATTTCTAATGGGTTTCCCCATGGAATTCGTCGACTCCACCTTCTATGGAGTCCATAAGCCCATCTATGTAATTATCTTATAATTACACAATAAGTCCCTTAAGTTTAATTAATCTCTTTCAGCCACAAAATTAATTCTTAATTAATTATTGACTAATATTAATTAAACAATATGATTTCTCCTTTAATATATTATTCTCATAATATATTAATAAATCATAATTAAACCTTTCTCTCCTTAATTCATCCTACATGTTGCTATCGTGAAGGCAACCCAAAAGGACCATGCTTATAATCAGGTCAAGTACATACCAAAATAGTTATGGACTTAGACACTAATCCAACAGTCTCTCACTTGGATAAGTCTAATAACTATTTTCCATATGACTTCAGAACCTGATCAGCAATCGTAGCCTTCAAAAGCTGCTGACAACTCTGATCTTATCAGATAGCGTGTCCCTTAGATAAGGGATTATAAATTCCTCCATTCTCAAGATATCGTATAGACATAAGACATGAATTTTATCTCTATACTATATCCCGACTTCCGATTTATGACGACTGACAACAGACTACAATTGAACACATCAACTTAGTCCCGGCTTGGCCAAGCGCTTAGGTGTCATCACTAAATCATCGAGGGGCCCACAAATATCGCTTTTATCCCACTTTGGGTAAAAGGAATGGATAAACTTTAACTCATATGCTTGCTTGCATTCACTGATCGAATCACACACAACAATAAGTTTTATGACACCAAGTTACTGGTGCGTTTACATATTATCAATGTGTAACCGACCAACAAATAACAACTCACACGTCTCGGTTTCAAGAATATACAATATTATCGTCTCACTAATCACTTGGGATAAAATCCATGAAGTGATCCAAGTGAGCGTGAGTTTAATCCAATACTCTAATCTTATCAAAGAACTCATGAACTCTGCAACAGACTTGTGCCATGTCTAAACACTTTAGACAATCTACAGACAGATTCATGACAATCTTCCTTCATACCTACTCCCAACGTATGACCGACTGTGGATGTTGGAATAACCTAGTTATTCTGGAAGTCAAAACATGCAAACTGAAACATAACAATAATACGTAATCCTATATGGCCCCAAACTTGTGGAAGTAAATAAAACACTTCTATTTATCCACCATATTGATTACTTATTATTTATCATTTAATGTTTCGGATAATAATCAACTCATTACTAGAATTACAACAACAATTGTCCCATGCTCCAAGCATGCACACTTTGTTTCCTATGGTCCATGCTTTGTGAAATAGATCAATTAAAAAACTTTCCAATGAAACTAATTTCATAATTCCCAATCCTCATCATTAGTGTAGGAATACCAAACTCTTGCCACTTTTGGAATATGTCAGATTCTAACATTTTATGTAACGATCCTTTCGCAAAGTCATAGCACAAAAGTCACCAAGACTTGGCCAATGAAATTACAAAGTACTTTATCGGAAATTGTTACAAGGCAATTCCATAGACATGAAGTCTCACATTCAAAGTACATTCCTTTGAACATCATAAAAGATTCTAATCTAGACATAGACTCTCAATATCCAACTCTCAATATGGAAACATTTCCATATTTCCCATATGACAACTCATTCTTAACAGAATGTTATCTATTCATAATAATGTCGATATGGTCCATCCAATACCATACTTCCAACTACTCACAAGCGACCAATCCTCAGTGAACTTTGGATCGTCCTTTGATAGTTGTTTAATTATTTTAGTCAAAACCGATTCTAGTCCTTTTTCCCTCTTAATGCACTAGACATTTGGAAAATTTTAGAATGGTCAAATATTATAGCATTTGGAATCGATCCTATACCTGAATCATATGGGACACGACGCATATTGTCTTACATAAGGAGATGATATTTTATCAATCTTCTGCCATAATATTTTATATGTCACGTTCTTAAAATTCGAACTATAAAGAGGGATGCCGTAATCATAATCGAAATTTGAGAACACACTATGTATCCTTTGACTATATTTATTAAAATTTCTCAATCTAAGCGTTAGATCTTGAACGAAGTATAATATTCTCTCCCTTAATTATAGCAAAACAACTTTTCAACCCTTGCGACTTTGCAAAGTGAATCTTTGTTTTCTATAATTAATATTGCTAACTTGCAATATTTGCCATAATAATCGTACAAGCATGACACTTATGCTCCCATTATCATGATGATTATTATTATATAAGCATACACTTATGCTCCCACTAGCTTTGACATGCATTCAGAAAACAGCTGAACTTCTAGAAAAACAATGCTAATTGAATTCCACAAAAATCATATTTCTAATACCAGATGTTTCGATAATCCTTTATCTAAGCTTCTCAAACTTATACACATTTGCCTTAGATAGCTCATCTGTGTGTTTAAACAATTCAGAACTTATGTTACTAAGTTCCAAATGTTCAAACTAATTGCCAAATCTCACAATTCGAACTATGGAAAAGGATGTCGTAACCATAATCGAATTCGAGAATACAATTTTCACCAATTGCTATCTTCTTAAAATCTCTCTTAGTGAAAGCATTTCCTCACAGTCATTTTCATGAAGGAGGGAATCTTATGACACTTAGATTTTATGGTGTATGAGTTCCTATCCATGTGAATTTGCCAAAACCAAAGTTTGCGACAAATCCAATCTCATATGGACTGAACTTTCTTAATCTTGATTTCTTGCCTTATGGTAACACGAGTGTCCACCATGTCTTCCAAGTAGTTTAGCAACTTATCCTTACATATCAATGTACTTTCCATTGATCAAGGTACTTTGTCTTTATGCATTCAAATGAGAACTCATAGAACTCACATGCATAATCAACTCAATTGGAATGGCACAGAAAGAAAATAATGTCAACACGATAGGTTGTAAACCTCAAGTCCTGTGCTAGTGATGATCGATAAGGTTTATTCTTGATTTGTTCTTGAAACCTTTTTCAAGATCATTAAAACTCCCACTGACCTCTTGACATATATGATTCTCTTTGTCAAGAAACATTTCTTGACAATCAAATATTCAAGAGTTAGTGCAGTTATTATCAAGACAAAGACACTTCACAAATTGGTCCTAGTTGGTCTTTGTCTTATCGAAGACATCACAACTTACCAATTTCAAATGTACAAGAATAAGAACTTTTCTTATTCTACATTTGATAAGTGTTACAAACCTACTTAAGACTTTTTCACTTAAGTTACAATCTTGACTCTAAGACTTGATATTGGAACGAAGTATGATTGACTTTTTGATTTTAAGCATTTCTACAATTCTCGATTTCCTTTTCTTAGACATGCAAATGCACTAAGACTCACTTAGAGGATCAATTGAGATATGGTTCTTAATCATTAAGAATTATCATAAAACACAATAAAAGGTACTCTCCCTTCTTCTTAGAATAGAGAAACTTTTATCTTTCTTCCTACTTGATTCTTCTTTATTCGTTCTGCTATTCATTGAAACTCTTTCAGATAACTCAGAATTACACTTATTCTTATAAGTATAATCATATTTACTAAACTTTAGTAAATCATGACGAATAATTTTTATCACTTTGTGGTGGACTAAATCAACGCACAACCTAGTGTACTTGATTTCCTAGTCCTTCACTTGACACTTTGTCAAAGAATTAGTCTAGTTTCCAAATATGAAATTTCTCATTCATCACGCAACCAAGTTGTATGATTCCAAGTTTCTGTCCAATTGAAACTTGGGTGATGAGAAACTCTCCCTATTTGGTAAATTCTCAATATTTCCTCAAATAACATAATTAAGAATCAAATCTATTATTGCTAATAACAGAAACCTTCAAACATCAATTTTTCATACACGTCATTGCAAGGATAAATAAATAAGATAAAATCAAAACTTATTTTATTTGGGAAAAACTTGTCCTTACAATGCAATTCAACTGAAAAACTATGCTATTACATATTTCTTAGCAATCTTCCCTAACTCTAAAGTAGCAGCTCAAAAATCCGATCTTTGAATCCATGCGATCGAAATCCATTTTTTCGTGATCAGATTCAACAGCTTCTTCATTAAGCTTCCTTTCTTTTATTCGATCCTGCAAAACATCAAAATATAATCTTATCACATCATGTATTAAGAATCAAAAAAATAGGAACTTAAAGAGTTAGTTAATGGATTTTACCTGAAGTAGAGCCATACGTATTGACTCTCCCATCTCTTAGATCTCTCAGGTAAACAGAGCAGTTTCGTCTCCAATGCCCCTTATCTTGGCAATAAAAGCAAATGGACTCCTTCAGCACAGCACATCGGACAATCACAGACTTAGTTCTTTCTGGACTTCCAATGTTGCCAGTATCCATTGAAGTTTGGGAGTCTGATTCACCAGATAAATTTGCTTGACCAGCACGCCAAATCATTGGTGATTTAGCAACTATAAGCAAATAAGTGAGATCAATGAGGGTCACGTCGTGATCCATCATATAGTACTCTCTAACGAACTCACTATATGATTCAGGAAGTGACTGAAGAACCCAGTCAACAGCCAACTCACTTGAAATATCGACACCCAACATGATTAACCTATCAATGTGTGACTTCATCTCTAAGACGTGTGCACACATAGGTTTCCCATTTTCGTGTTTACTTGCCAAAAGGGCTTGAGGGAGCTTGAACTTTTCAAGCCTTAGAACTTGTGGGTTAGGGAGAACAATTGGAGGAGGTGGAGGAAGTGAAGCATGATCTCTTGTTCCTCGATCATATCATGGAACGTCATCTTCATTTGGAAAACTTGTTCCATGGGATTTGGGAAGACCATGATTGTCAGAACTAGACATCTACAAACCAGGAGAAAATTCAAGTTAAGTTGATTAGAATTCTTGATGTAACACCCAAATGAAACATCAAGCTAGGATCCAACACAATATTCTACAACCTAGAAGAGGGATGCCGTAATCTAGTCGCAGAATATTTGAAGGTAGGTAAATGACGATTTACCAATTTCCACCATGTAAAACGAAAAAGGAAGTTTAAGTTTTAAATGAATTGAAACTCCTAGATCTTTTGAGATTCATTGAACTTTTTATTGGCATGTTTAATCTCGATTATGCCCTACTATTTGTGACTGGGATGCCGAGGATCACAAACAAGGAGTGAATAACCATACAAATCACGTGGTGCACCCAATGCTACTATCACCTAATCAATGTGTTGGTTAGCCACACACGCTCTATTGATCTATGATAAGCATCGAGCCACCCTTCGACACCAATGTCATCCTCAAATTAGTGTGTCGGTTAGCCACACACGCTCCACTAACATTTGACAAGGGTACGAAGTGTAATCCCATGGATTAGCATACAATTTCACATTTTGCCTAAAGTAACTATGATTTGGGAATTTGTATAAGCATTTAGTTACTTTGTACTTCATTATACTTATAATGGAAGGTTTTTGTCCTATCCTACCGGTTCGGCTAACGACTCTCCACTTGTCAAGAGTGCGGTGGGTAAGAGTGGATACCCATTCAATCGCCATTTTATAGGCAATTTCCTTAAACACCCCTTGTAGACCAACTTCGTGAATGAGGCCTACTAACGGTAAGGCCAACTGTTTACTCATTCATATATATAATATTAGACTTTTAATGTTATATATATAGTATAGGGTGTATTTTACATTTTTAAAATACTAGGTGGTTCAATTTAGTAAATTATACTTTTAATTTAATTAAATGTAAACCAAAACTTTATGGGTTTATTAAATCACTTTTAATTATACACTTTAATTAATTAATAAAACCATAAGGGTGTGTTGAACTTTTCAAATTACTAGGGTTTTAGAATTTAACATTTCAAAATCAAACTTTTAATCAACTTTTAAATTCCAAAACTTGAGGGCAAGTTTTGAAACTTTTCAAAACATTAGGGTTTAGAATTTAAATATTTCATAATTAAACTTTTAATCAAAAATTTAAATTCCAGAACTTGAGGGCAAGTTTGAAACCTTTCAAAACATTAGGGTTTAACTTATTTAAATTTCAAAAACAAAACTTTTAAGTTCAAAATTAAACTATAAAACCTAAAGGGTGCAATTTGAAACTATTCAGACAAGGCAATTATCTAATTTTGACCTAGTCAAATATCTTGTAGGATAATTCATCAAATAACTCAAATAATTAAACATTATCTTATAAGGTAACAAATATTTGATTAAATGGTAATTATCTACTATTTTGGTAAGGATATTCACCCAAAATCAATAAAAATCGGATTTTATTAATTAAAAACGTTTATGGTAAGTATCCCAAGCCAAAACAGCAAGAAGATCGCCAAAAAACGCTGCCAGATCCTCAGACTCGCCGGGTCAGCCAGACTCGCCGAGTTCATCCACTGACTCGCGCGAGTCGGATAAGCAGAAGCCAAAAAAAACTTCGTTTTCCAAGCAAAAAACGATCAATCAAGCATCAAATTCACTAACAAACATCCCTAGGCTCTGATACCACTGATGAGTTTTGAGAAAAACATCATTCCTATGGTGTACATGCAAACCCTAATAGCTTTTGGATCTAGTTTGTCTAATGAACATGCAATTAAATATCCAAAGCTATAAACCCTAGATCTAGCATACAATTAATCATATTAACATAAAATAGAGTTTAGATCTGACCTTAGATTGTTATATAGCAATAACAATCAATCCTTAGCTTTAGAAAGCTTAGTGCCTCAAGTGATGCACCTCTAATGGAGTCACAAACACCACTAAGCAACTTGGATGAAGAAGGAAGAGAGGAGGCTGCCCCAAAACGGCTGGAAACCCTAATCCTTAAGTTACCCACGTTTTTGGTGCCTAAGGGCTCCTTATATACTTAGGCAATTAGGGTTATCCGACAAGGAAACCCTAATTTGACTGCTTAAGCCCTAAGCAGCCCATGGACTCCTTCTTTAGAAGCCTTGGACGATTTCTAATGGGTTTCCCCATAGAATTCGTCCACTCCACCTTCTATGGAGTCCATAAGCCCATCTATGTAATTATCTTATAATTACACAATAAGTCCCTTAAGTTTAATTAATCTCTTTTAGCCACAAAATTAATTCTTAATTAATTCTTGACTAATATTAATTAAACAATATGATTTCTCCTTTAATATATTATTCTCATAATATATTAATAAATCATAATTAAACCTTTCTCTCCTTAATTCATCCTACATGTTGCTATGGTGAAGGCAACCCAAAAGGACCATGCTCATAATCGGGTCAAGTACATACCAAAATAATTATGGACTTAGACATTAATCCAACAAAAACAACCCCATTACCATCACATCCAACACTAGCTCTATTATTGACAAAGTATTATCAGTTTTCATATATGGTGTAAACTCTTTGGAATGACTCACCAGAGAAAAGTTTCTACATTAGTTGTCAGTCTAAAACTTTGTAAGATTCCACGACCTAATATTTTTGATAAAGTGTTCTTTTAAGTAACATTATTAGTCGAAAAAGGACCATTAGTTTTGGCAATGGATTCCCATACACTACCTCCAAAATTTTACCCATTGTCTATTTGTAATTTCGCTTATGTATCGTAAAGAGCAGTGATAACATTTTTCTATAAAGAGCCTTATCACGTGGGAAGCGCACCACCACTTTCCCATCAATTTCATATCCATATCCTTTATGAATCATATAGACATAACAAACGAGGTGAATAGGTGAATTGATCTATATTCTCTAAGTGAAAGTGGCTAGCTCTTCCACCTTAGGAACCAATGTTATGAACCGTGAATTGGATCGCTTGTCAATATAAGAATGTCTTTGATGTGTGTTTTTTTATATATTTTAATTAATCAAGTTTTAAATTTATAAAACTGATTTTATCTCAACCTGACTAATAAACACACTAGCTAGTGTACCTAGTCGTGTTATAGTATAGTTGTGGTAAGACCATGTGTCGAACACAAGGGTAACGGTGGTGAATTAATTTTAAAATGTTTTATTATAGGTTACACAAAACACACAAAAGCAATAAGAAAGGGTTTTATTAAAACTCAAATAACACTTAACATCAAATATCGATAAACTGACTGGAAGACAAATTTCTTTAGGTACTTTGGTCTATATAAATTGCATCTCAAAATAATGGCTAACTACTGATACAATGGATATTTATTCATTATTCACCGATTCCTAATATGACTAGCATCATGGTCACGCCACTATTCCTTTGATTTCAACATAACTATTAATTCATTGATCAAGTGAACAAACAATCATGCAAATCAATATTTATTTCGTATTAAGCAAGATTTGATCTTATTTAACCCTAATGATCATAGGAGTTAAATCATGCATAGAATCGTCATCTACTCATGCACACACATTAAAGTTCACCACTTTCTTTCCTAACCCTAGTTTTTGGTCCAATTCTAGTCATAATCATCAATGGTTACTGGACAACTATGATTCAAATTAACACAGTCAGATGGTCATCTAAACTCTATTAATTCAACAATAGGGAACAAATTAACAATTTTTAACACATATGGGTCTTTCAATCAAACTTAAAAAAATAAATTGAATAAGAATAAACAGTCCAAATAGCAATTAAACCATAAACTCAAAGACTCATTCAATCATAAACACAAAGTAAAAGGTTTTAACACCCAAATCAGAAAAGTAACACATAATGGAATCACAATGAAATGCTAATCATGGTCAGAACAACAAACCACATGATCTCCGATATGAATCTGCTCCCTAATCCATCAGATCTTTTCTCCTGTTAGCTTAAGGGCCTTCCGGCCGTCTTTTAGATCCTCAAAACAGCTTCTCTGAGGTTTCTTGTCCACCAAGGATCAATATAAAGTCGTAAATCCCTCCTAAAAATCGTCCATATGTTCGAAATATAAAGATTCCTCAAAACCTGATCACCACGATGTGATAATGGCACCATGCCATGGTCCTCGTGTATATCCCGTATTCTCCAAGTTAATCTCAATGATCGCGAAGTTTCGATTTACCACGCTGTGGTGGTGTCACCACGTCGTCGTAATTGAGAATCAACATTTTCTCAAAACACGAAAGTCGTCCGAAATTTTGTCTAGTTTTGAAATAATTTTGAATCTCATCAATCGGAGTTATGAGTCATGAGACATGGGCAAAACACTGATGAGTGGTTAAGCTGTCCAGCAACATCCTTTTTGCGTCGTTTTAGATCCTTTCTCCTCATTTTGCATTCCAACTCCCATTTTAACTATATTTGAACATTTCAAAACATATTAAGTATCTTTTAGTTCTAAATAACATAAAAACATAGTATAAAATAATAAGAAAACGTCATAAATATATGCATAAAATAGACGTTATTAGTCTCTCAAAATAACAAATAACGAGGAAGATATATATATCAAATTTATATATGTTATTGTGTATAATTTCCCATGAAACATTTAATTAAAATTCCACTAATATATATATATATATATATATATATATATATATATATATATATATATATATATATATATATATATATATGGGTAAATGGCTAACTATAAGGATGCATATTGGGCCACATAAACAATATAAAATACACAACTAAATAATATGACTAACATCCCCACGCATTTAGAACGAGAGGTCTTGAACAGAAATTCATACTGGATCTGCTATCAAGAATGATAAGATATAAATCTAACTTGAAGATCGTTTGGATCTTTATAACAGGTAAAATAATGAATGCGAAAACTGCAAATAACACAAGTATGGATCAAAGTGTGTCGAATGATTAAATCAACAATCCTCAGCAGAGCTCGATAAAGAACTTCCACTGTAGAGGATTTAGGGTTACAAGAACGATAAAGAAATAATGCTCTGATCTATCGTATTAATCGTTTTCTATCGTTAACCTAATATGCATGCAAGCATATATATTTATCCTGAACCCTATCAAGCTCTCGGTTGGACAGGCCCAAACCGGAGTTACAAAACTTGGACTAATAAGCGAGCCCAATAGACGCAATACATAACAAAACGCTACCCGACAATCTCCCCCTTTGCGTCAAATTGGAGCGAGATTACTTCTTCTTCTTGCTTGGGCCAGCAGCGGGAACCTTCTTCTTGACAATATCAAACAGACGTGAGATAAGCGCAAGGATCGTCTGTCTGAACCGAATGTACCAGTGTATCATGTCGTCGAAGTACTTGATATCATCCGCTGTGTTTTGTTTGCATCTGTGGATGATCCCCAACACATGCTCTAGGCAAGCAGTGGTGTACAGATGTTTATCAGCTAAGGCAAAAAGACATTTCTATCCTTCATTCCTAGTGAACATGACTGAGTTTCGCCTCAAGTCAATTTTGCCCATCTGCATTTGATTCAGATCACTGGCCGAGCCAACAGGAGATATTGTTGGTTTCTTCTTGAAGACGCTTGCTATCTCCTAATCCATCAGTGCAACTTCCATGATGTAGCACACCAGCATCCTCTTGAGATAGTCAATGATCGGACCATATTCAGCTTCATTGGTCAGAAGGATGTTGTGCAGGATGATCCAATCATGGGGATTGAGGTTCGGAAGATCTGCTAAGGAAATGGCATGTTCGGTTTTGGCAGATCCCCTAAGCACCTTGAACCGAACGTTAATGAACATCCCTTCAGTGTACGGTTTCAAGACCCGAACGTTGATAATCTTCTGAGTGCTCCAGGTTTGATATTGGGGTTGAGCAGCCTTCAGATAGAATTCAATTAAGTCCCGATTAACCTTGGGATGAGGATGAGGGAACTTTGCAACGTTGGAGAAGGCGTGAAAGATGAACGCCTTTCGGTTCAGTGGCATGTCGAACTGAGAGTCGACAGTATTGGAACAGTCAAAAGAAATAATTGGTTCCAGCCACAAGATGCTCAGAGTATCGATTGCTTCCTTTATCATCCTCTCGAGAGTCCAAGCAGGAAAAAGAGTTTTCCTACTCTCGAGAAGGTCGTGGGCTTCCTTCTGTTTGCGTTCAGCTTCTTCAGCTTCTCTAGCCACACGAGCACTATCAGTAGCATCATTGCGTCGACTTTTGCGTTTCAACAAGTCGGCAATGGTTTCTTCGTCATCTTCCTCTTCTTCCTCAGTAATCTTCTTTCCTTTATCTTTCACGCCCGAACCAGAGGCTTGGCCTACAGGAGGAGGTTCGGTTGTGTGAGTTGCCTTTGAGGAATGAGGTGGTTGAGGTACAGACTCCTTTTCTCCCCCTTGTTTCGGAATGGACACGAAATCGGGTAGCCCTTCAATTTTGCTTAATAGGTCTAGGGCAGGAGCGAGCTTCTCTGCAAGGGTACGCCTCACATAATGGTTAAGGATAGGATCATGTGCTTCGAGGATGTTGGAGATGGCTGAGTGGACATCCGAAACACACGTCTTAATGACCTCCCATTCGGACCGAAGAGAGTCAATCTGTTGTTGAGAATGGGAGAGTTGAGCACTCTTGACCTTCAGAGCAGTGGTCTTCTTTGCTAAAACATCCATCAACGAGTTCTCAGCAGCCAAATCTTCTTGGAGCTTTGAGAGACGCTCATCAATAGTAGCATGGAAGGCTGAGTTGTCGTCTGTGAGCGATTGACGAAGTGAAGCAAAGGACTTCAACTCAGTAGAGACAGACGTGGCCAACTGTTGAACAATTGGTTCCAACGTAGTCTTGGTGGCATTAGCACTCTCCTGTAAAGACTTTAACAGAGCAGAGGCATCAGAAAATAGTTTATCGACTTTTTCGGTCGCTGCCTGACAGGCTTTCGTTGAGGCATCGATGGCGGAGGTTGCAGAAGCGATAGAATCTTGCTGAGCCCTTGAGAAAGCATCAACAATCTTCTGAATAGCAGCTTCAGAGAGTGATGATTGAGACGTGGAAGAAGAGGCAATGAGCAAGTCGACCTTGTCATGGAGCTCCTTAAGATGTTTCTTTGTGACCAGAGCATCATCATCATAGCTCTGAACTTGAAACGGACTGTAGTAGACCGAATCAAACGTCATGTTATCCCCGCCAAGGAAAGTGTCATCTCCGTCAGAGGCGTGACCAGGAGATGGTGGTAGTGGTGAAGCTGGTGGTCCAGTGGTATGGGTAGGTTCAGGTTGGGTTGTTTTGGGTGTAGGTGTTGGGGTAGGTTCAGATTCTTTTTGGGTTTCGGTTGTGTTTATGGTTTCGGGTGCTGGTGGAGGTTCGGTTGCATCAGTATGAACCCCCGTATCAGATACGTTGGCTCTAACATCTGCAGTGGATGTTGTGGTTGCGTCGGTGAATATTGGAGGTGGCATTGGGATTGAAGTGTTTGGAATGTGGGTAAAGGGGTTTATGGTGGGAATGGAAGGAGGAATAGTTTTAGGAGGAGAGGGAATTGGAGAAGGAGGGATTTGAATCTCAGGGGTAGGAGATCTGGGTGGTGTGTTGCCTCTTGGAGAGTCTTCAGAATCCGAACTCTCACCCTCTGTGTAACGACCCAAAAATCACGACTAAAAATTTCTTTTAAAACATTACTAAAAATGGATTTATAAACAACGTATCATAAGTCAAACATAACTTTTGAGTATTAAATTCAAAACATAATAGCATTATCAGAGTCAAACATTCCCAGGCTAACTGACTATGGTGTGTGCTCTGCAATCTTCCCGAGCTCCTCTTTTGAAAACCGAGTACCTGAAACCAAAATTGAAAACCGTAAGCACGAAGCTTAGTGAGCTCCCCCAATCTACCACATATCGCACAAAAAAACATATAAAGCACATATTGGGCCTTGCCCACTGCATCGGACCGAAGTCCGGACTAACGGGGCCTTGCCCCCTACATCGAACCGAAGTCCGAATCTGACATTGGACCGAAGTCTGAAGCTAACTGATTGGGGCCTTGCCCCCTCCATCGGACCGAAGTCCGAAGCTGACATCGGACCGAAGTCCGAAGCTAACTGACTGGAGCCTTGCCCCTCCATCGGACCGAAGTCCGAAGCTGACTGTCTGGGACCTTGTCCCCTCCATCGGACCGAAGTCCGAAGCTAACTGTCTGGGACCTTGTCCCCTCCATCGAACCGAAGTCCGAAGCTAACTTTCTGGGACCTTGTCCCCTCCATCGGACCGAAGTCCGAAGCTAACTGAACACAGCATATCATAACATATCAACTGGCATAAACTCACATATACTGCATACTACATCGAGCCGTAGCCCGAAACACATAACACATAAATCCTGTTTGAGCCACGAAGGCATCAAACATACTAACTACTGTATCAGATCAACATCCGAAACTACTTCTAGCTAAACGGGCCGGCATTGTGGCCTTAGACCCGTTCTTACTGGAAGGAAACTCACCTGAACTGCTGAGCCCTGCTAATAAACCTCTGGCTGCTACTCAACAATCCCCTGAACCGCTGCTCCTCTAGCTCTCCGAGCTATCAATATACGTATAACACTTAGTCTGACAGTCAACTAAGTCAACTCTGGTCAAAGTCAACCTTCCAGGTCAACCTTACTCGCCGAGTCTTCCTAAAGACTCGCCGAGTTCATAAGCTCAGGGTCTTTCTTATTCGCGACCCGACTCGCCGAGTCAGTCCATGACTCGCCGAGTCCAACTAGTTCCAAGTCCTGTCCTGCCCAACTCGCTGAGTCACCACCCGACTCACTGATTCGAGTCTCAACTCAAAGGGTTTAGGGTTTCGCGATCAGACTCGCCGAGTCCAAGACAATCTTCAACCAACTCGTCGAGTTGCTCGTCCAACTCGCCGAGTCCATGCCTAACTTCAACCGACTCAACGAGCTGTTCATCCTACTCGTCGAGTTCCTCCTCATCTTCAAGCTACTCGCCGAGTCCACTCAAAGGACTCGCCGAGTCTATCCAGTCCTCAATCCATGCAGTGGCTTTTCGAGCCAAACAGAACTTCCAACTCATAGATCCATACTTCTAGGGCCTATTCCCCACGTAAAGTGGCAAACTTTACGTGTAGATTGAGAGATCTATGCTCAAAACACACTAAACTAGGGTTTATGGCAAACATGCTTCTTCAACATACCAAGGGCTGATACTTTAGGGGATTCAAGACCAAAACCAACATGGATCTGAGGTAGCAACCTCAGATCTGAACCTCCAACTCGAATTGGTTACATATCATACCAACAATGACCAAAACTCACACATAAGAATAGATCTAGATGCAAAGGGAGTCCAAGCAACAGCTTATTACCTCCAATTGGTCTGAAATGACTCCACAATCCCAGATCTACAGTCCCTTCTTGCACCTCCAAGGTCTTTCTTCCTCCTCCAAGCTTTAATGCATTCTTCAAGGCAAGATCTAGCTCAAAAACGGATATGGCGGCTAGGGTTTGGTGTTCTCGGGTAGAGAGGCAGTAAAGGAACCCTAGGAAAGAGAATGAGACGCTTAAATAGGCTCCAAGTCCCGGATTTAGGGTTTTCCTCGATCAGACCCAACTCGTCGAGTCTCCTTGGCCGACTCGCCGAGTCGGTCGCTACCACCACAACCCGGATCTCGCTCGGACTCGCCGAGTCCCTCCATGGACTCGCCGAGTCTCCCCTAAACTTGAGGTTTTCTTTCTTTTCTTGGCTTTCCAAACTTTGGGGTGTTACACTCTGACTCACTGGATGAAGAAGCGATAACCAGCTTTCTTCTAGGTTGAGTTTTTCGCCTCTTTTGCTGCGGAGACTGAGCAGCTTTTGTGGGTTTCCTCTTCTTAGGAGAAGGGCCTTTAGCCCCTTTCGCCACCTGTTTCCCTTTGTCAGCTTTCTTGCCTCTTAGAGCAGGCTTGTCGGCTTCGTGAATCGACTTCAACATCTCCGGTGTGAGATCCCTCGGACCAGAACGCTTGAATTCTTTGTAGGTTCTGATAATCCGGCTGTCAGCTGGAACGTCAGCATACATAGATTCCGGAATGGAACCATTGAAGGGGAATTTGGAAGCATCTGAGACGATGATCTTCGTGGTATGAAATGTACCAATCGAATACATCGAAGCACCGGCGACAATGGGGACGTTGTACTTGTCCATCACCCACTTCGTAATCAAGGTCCAAAACCTAGCATAAGACACCTCTGAATGCCGTGAAGAAGAGGAGAGACTCTGGATGAGTTGTTGCCAAAGAACAAACCCATAATCGACATTGATGCCATTGTAGACACCATACAAGATGGACAGAAACAGTCGACTGGAACCATCAGAGCCAGAACTCCTTTCAGAAAGGCCTTTGAATAACACAGTGAACAACCCGTTCCACTGTGGCGGCAAGCACGACTTCTTGAATTTGGCAACGGAAGTAAGCACATCCGTATAACCCATGTTGTAAAACATATTGAACAGGTGCCCCATTGGAATTGTTTATGGATTAACCCTCGTAGGGTCAGCTTCAAACCCTAACAGGGAGCAAAATCGTTGTTTGGAAATCGACGCTTTGTGCTGAAAAACGTCAAAGAAAATTCTGTCCACCGCTTTATCATAATGAGCAGTCGCAAAGATCTGCGACAAGAACTCCATTGGAACGGATTCAACCCTTGAAAGTGCAGGAGCAATCTGCGAAAACCTTAAACACTCGATTATTGGGAACATGAAGGCGTCGTAAACGTGAGGAGATAAATCGATTATCAGGCTTTGTTGTGGGCGAATAGGCAGAATGTGGGATGTTGCGTGAACAGAAGAAGAATCAGCCATTGCTTGAAGAAAGTGGAGAAGATGATGAACAGTAAAAGTTCAGAGATTTCTTGCGCTTTGGGAATGTTGATTGCAGTAAAGAGGTAAATGGTAGAGGATGTTGCCTTTTATACTGAGGTTTAAGGAGAGAGAAAGATCTTCCCAAATCTTCGATTGAGAATGGAAGGGTTTTTCGGAGTTGACTGATGCGTGACAGTTGGGGTAGGCGATGATCACGCATGAGAGAGAGTGTCAGATTCCAAAGAACACGCCTCCCATCAAGCGCCGTTTGGATATGAACCGTTTCAGATTCACACGCGCCTTTCTTGCGTCGTTTGGAGATAAAATGCTTCCGATTCTCACGCATGCCCTTTTAGCGCCGTTTGAAATTAAATGGATTGGACTCCCGCCTGAGTTAGCAGCTCTTCATCTTATCCCTTTAAGGTGTAACGGTATCTTTTGAACAATGCTCCCACGTGGATTAAAAATGACCACAGCTTATAATTAACCACCAATCCAAAAAAAACCTGTAATTATTAGAACCAGAGTTTTGGAAAATCAAAGATTTTCGTGCTAAGGGTGTAAAAGAAAAGAAATAAAGCAATCCTTTTTAGGAAAAATTGTGATGTCAATAAAGACATGAAACAAATGATCCCGGGCACGAATCTCTTCCTTCAAAGTCAAGAGAGACCTTAAAGTGTTAGTGTGGTTTCCCGTTGAATAACGATCAAACACTTATTAAGAAGTGTTGAAAGGCTTCTTTTAATTAAGCTTTTTAGGGTGGCTTTTGCTTTGATTCAACAGTCCTAATCTTGAAATAAGATAGAAAGTGAACAAAGTACTTGTGAGACCGGTGTAGTCTGTTGAACAAGTAGGTTTGTAAGAATTTTAAAGTAGCTGGGAAAAATAAAATCTCAACAAAAATTAAAAAACTGGATCCCAAGGGAAGAAATGTTATGGTTTTTAACAATTTCATAGGAATCACACAAAAGAAAATTTTGAGACTTCATGAAGATATGTCTGTCAATGCATTAGTGAAAACTAGAGCAATATAATTGTTCACCATCAATTCGTATTAGGTATTGAATTTTGGGTTTCACTTAGATCATAGTGGCACGAAACTAAGATCATAAACACAGAAATTGTGTAACCATAAACCTCAGTGGTAATTTCTGAGAGTCTCAAGGGTTACGTTTGGGAAACGAAAGTGATGGAGAAACGCAATTTAGATGGTGTAAGAGAACAAAGTACCTCTGCTGTGAAAAACTGGACCAAGCAGAAAACTCTTATCTCATGTGAGAAGAGAGTTAGGTAGCTCATGATTAGAATAAATAAGAAAGCCTAATTGGGAAGACAAGGTTTGTTTATACCAAGTCAGTAAGGCTTATTATTCAGAATCAAGTGAGGCTTTGGACACATACAGCAGCATGCTTCTAGGGACACTAAACTATTTCAACAATTTCCCCATAAACAAACACACAAATAAAATTAAAGACAAAAAGTAAATAAAGAACAAAATATTTTTGGAGTTTTTGATATTAAAAGAAAAGAAATATTTTTGGAATTTATAAAAAAATGATAAAAAAAATAAAAATAAAAGTAAGACTGAGAAAGAAAATAAAAAGATAAAAAAAACTTTGGAACCGAACCCGAGCGTTCGGTTGATTTCGGTTGAGAAAAATTTTGAAAAACCGAACCCGAGCGTTCGGTTGGTTTCGGTTTTGAAAAATTTTGGAGAACCGAACCCGAGTGTTCGGTTGGTTTCGGTTTTGAAAAATTTTGGAAAACCGAACCCGAGCGTTCGGTCTATTTTGGTTATCGAAGAAATTAGATTTTCAAAAAGGAAATACTTTTGACAATAAGATAAATAATTTTGGAACATTTGTACATGAAATTTACAACCAAGAAAACTACCTTTAATTGATGAGTGAAAGGCAGATTATCCAACCGAACCCGAACGTTCGGTCTATTTCGCTTCTTACGTTTGAGTTTGAGAGGTAGTTTGTGGTACTGACTCTGATTCCATCATACCTAGCCCTTGTAGAATTTTATTGAACGACACTTCAGGAAGGGCTTTGGTGAAGACATCAGCGAGTTGATCAGTGGTTCTAACAAAGTGAATTTCAACGTTTCCATCTTCCACATGATCTTTAATGAAGTGATACCTCAGTGCTATGTGCTTAGTCTTGGAGTGTTGCACTGGGTTATGACAGATCCTAATTGCACTTTCAGAGTCACAATATAGTGAGATCTTTTTCATATTGAGTCCATAGTCCCGGAGTTGACTTTGGATCCAAATCACTTGAGAAGTACAGGATGCAGCTGCAATGTATTCTGCTTCAGCTGTAGACAAAGACACACACGTTTGTTTCTTTGATTGCCAGCTAACCAACTTCCCGTCAAGGAATTGGCAGCCGCCAGTGGTGCTTTTCCTGTCTAGTCCACAACCTCCAAGGTCTGCATCTGAGTAGGCCTGAATGAAGAAGCCCGAGTTGGATGGATACCATAGACCTAAAGAGGTAGTTCGCTTGAGATAGCGAAGAATGTTCTTGACTGCAAGCATATGAGGTTCACGTGGATTCGCCTGAAATCTAGCACAATAACAAACAGAGAACATGATATCAAGCCTGCTAGCAGTAAGATACATCAGTGAACCGATCATCTGGCAATATAGCGTAATATCTACTGCTGGCTTATCCAAGGATGGAGTGAGCTTGGTGCCGAACGCCATGGGAACTTTGACTTTTGAATCTCCCATCATGCCAAACCTTGCAAGGAGAGTCTTCGTGTAAGCTTCCTGATTAATAAAGATGCCTTCGGGTCCCTGTCTAATATTTAAACCAAGGAAAAAGTTAATTGGACCCATTGAGCTCATTTCAAATTTAGTCTCCATCAGCTTCCTGAATTCAGCCGTTAAGCTGGGATTCGTAGAGCCAAAGATGATATCATCGACGTAAATTTGAACAATCATAAGGTGGTTACCTTCCTTCTTACGAAAGAAGGTTGGGTCAACCGAACCTTGTTTGAATTTGGACATCTTTAAAAACTTTGTCAGCGTTTCATACCAGGCTCTCGGAGCTTGTTCAGTCCATACACGGCTTTGTCCAAAATATAACAATGATTATGATACCTTTCATTTACAAATCCAGGAGGTTGCTCCACGTACACTGTTTCTTCAAGTTCTCCGTTGAAAAATGCACACTTGACGTCCATTTGGTAAACTTTAAAGTTTTTATGTGCAGCATAGGCGAGAAATATTCTAACTGATTCCAACCTAGCTACAGGAGCAAAAGTCTATCCATAGTCAATTCCTTCCTCCTGACAGTATCCTTTCACTACTAGACGTGCTTTGTTTCGAATCACGTTCCCTTCCTTGTCCATTTTGTTCCTGAAGACCCATTTGAGACCAACAACTGAGGCATCTGGAGGAGTTGGAATGAGTCGTCAAACTTTGTTCCTTCGAATTCATTCAGTTCGTCTTGCATAGCTTGAACCCAATCGGAGTGATCAAGAGCAGTGTTAACTGTCTTTGGTTCAACTTTTGAGACGAAGGAGTTAAACATACATAATTCTACTTTTGAAAACAAGGAAGTCTGTTTTGCCTTGAGTTGAGATCGGGTCAGAACTTTTTTCAGATACATTACCAACAACTTGGGAGACAGGATGATCTCTGGTCCATTTGACGAGAGGAGGGTAGTTTGGATCAAAGGTTGGATCCAATTCAGCATTTACCATCTCTTCTAGTTCGGATTGACTTTCATAGTCGTAAGACATATCTACATTCTACCCCTCGATGGATAAGCTTTCTGGTGTGTCTTGAGTTTCTTGAGCTACAGAGGTTTCTTGTGGTGCTGAGCTTTCGGGCATTGATGCACCTTCGAGTGGTGAGGCACTTTTGGTTGGTGAAGTGCGTTCGGGAGCAGCTTGAGGGCTGTTCTCCCCCTCAACATGTGAGCTCGTCTGAGATGACGAAGATATGCCCTCCCCCTCAACCGAAGTATCGTGATGTGGAGGGTCGTCAGAACTTGATCCTCCTTCATTCATTCTCTTTGCAGCATCTTCGACAAGTTGCTTCAAATGATCTACCCTGTTGTCTGCTGCACTGGCTTCTGAGAGAATGGCCTTCTCTGGTCCATCAAATAACTCAATGAACTTCTCAAAGAGGTTTTCAATTGAGGCTGTGACTTGGCCAGTTTGAGGAAAGATTTCTCCAGTTGTGTCTTCGTTGGCCTTTAGCTTTTTGACATAGCTATCGTCAAAAGTCACGTAATAAGTTTCTTCTATTTTCCTCGAGCGCTTGTTTAATACCCTGTAGGCTTTAGAAGTGAGAGAATAGCCCAGAAATATCCCTTCGTCGGCTTTGACATCAAACTTGTTGCGGTGTTCTTTAGAATTGAAGATGAAACACCGTGAACCGAACACATGGAAAAACTTGACATTTGGCTTCCTGTTGTTGATGATCTCATAAGGAGTTAGAGTGAAGCGCTTATTGAGATATGACCTGTTCTGTGTAAAACAAGCAGCAGAAATAGCATCAGCCCAAAAATATAAAGGTAAGGAAGCGAAACTTAGCATGGTTCGGGCCGCTTCACACAAAGATCGGTTTCGTCTTTCGACAATTCCGTTTTGTTGAGGTGTGTAGGGAGCTGAGAAGTTGTGACTAATTCCTTTTTCTGCCAGGAATTCTTCGAATTCTTTATTTTTGAACTCCAGTCCATTGTCGCTCCTGATGTTGCGAACGACTTTCTTTAGATGTACTTCAACCTGCTTGATGAACACCTTTAGCTTGTAAGTTGCTTCAGATTTAAGCTTTAGAAAGAACACCCATGTAAAACGCGAAAAGTCATCAACAATAACAAGAATGTACTTGCTACCACCGATACTTTCGATAGATGATGGACCACACAAATCAATATGAAGTAACTCTAGTGGTTCAACAACTTTGGTATTTATTATAGATGGATGACTTTGACGACTCTGCTTCCCCATTTCACATGCAGCACACAAATGTTCTCTATCGTACTTGAGCAATGGAAGACCTCGAACATGACCTCCAGTGACAAGTTTGTTGATATCCTTAAAGTTGAAATGAGAGAGCCTTCGATGCCACAACCATCTTTCATCAGATTGTGCTTTGGATAACAGGCAGATAGTTGGGTTCCCTTTGATAGGTTTGAGGTTTAGGGGAAACATTTCTCCTTTACACTCCGATTTGAGAATAACTATTTTTGTCTTCTTCTCAATTATTTCAGAACCCTCATCGTCGAACGAAACTTTGAGACCGGTACCTCCAACAAGCTGAGATACACTGATGAGGTTATGTTGTAGTCCTTCCACGTATGCAACCTTCCTAATCGTGAAATCACCGTTTGTAATCATTCCATAGCATTTTATGGTGCCAAAGGAGTTGTTCCCGAACTTGACATTTCCACCGTTTGAAAGAGACCGAAACTCCCTCAGTTCCTCCTTCCTTCATGTCATGTGACGCGAGCAGCCACTGTCAATGTACCATTCTTCGTCAAACTGCTCGTCACTGATAACCTGCAAAAATTAAGCAGATTTAGGAACCCAAAGTTTCTTGGGTCCACGTGAGCTTTTCATAGGAACAGGAATAGTAAGAGAGATGTCAACCAAATATGTTCTTTTTACTAAAGTTGTTTCATCTTTCTTTTTAATGGTGAAAACCTTAATTTTATTAGGATTTGTTACTTTCGGTTTGGTTTCTAGTTCAGGCACTGGGACATTGGAATGCTTTTGATCGGTTTTGACTGAGGAAACTTTCGATTTTCCTTTCAAATCTGTTGAAGATTTTGGATTTTGAGCATTAAAAGACTTGGATTTAGAATGAGGTTGAGAGGAATTAGAAGAATTAAAAGAAGTACGAGAGAAGTTAGACTGAGATGATTTCTTGACTTGAGATTCTAAGTGACCCTTTTGTTTTTTATCATTAGTGGGACCGAACCTAGATCTTTGGTCGCTTTTGCTCTCGGAACCGAACCTCTGCTTTTGGTTGACGTTGTCCTCCGAACCGAACCTTTGCTGTCGGTTGATGTTGTTCTCTGAACCGAACCTTTGCTTTCGGTTGTTTTGACATTCTTGTGACCTTACAGTGTTATTCTCTGACTTCAAGTTTCTGTCACGATATGAGAAATACGCATTTTGGGATTGCCAAAACTGTTTTTCTTTCAGAGAGATTCTTCTTGTATCTCTTATTCCTTTGTTGTTTCTGATTTCTCACTTGCTTCGGCTGATGATGGATATTCGCTTTTGGTTTTTGCTTTCCTTCAGCTGGTTCACTTTGAACAGATGAAGTTTCGCTTGAAGTAGTGACTTCTTTTGCAGGAACTCCTTTTTCTTCAGGAACACCTTTTGTACCACTAGTACTTGGCACGTCGAAGCTATCAGGCTTGTTCAAAGGTTCTGGCACATATCTACCGTTACTTTTCCATGAAGTTCTTTATGACAGACCCACTGTTTCGTCAGCGTTGTCGATGGGAGCTGACCAGAAGAACTCGTCGCAGCCGTCAGCATTGTCTTCGTTTACAATGGTTGTGAGTTCAGCAGTCTGATGTTCGGTTACGCCTGTGACCTTATACACTTGATTTGGAGTGGTTCTAACTTTTTGATATATTACTGCCTTTTCTGCAAGGATCGGGGACTTTTGTTGGGACAAACGAGCAAACTCCACTGAATTTTCTGAAATGAGATTCTTGTGGTTTTCGGGTTCGCTCTTGAGAAATTCTGAACAATCAACTGTGTCCTCTACAGAAATTCCACTCATATTGTCGTCCTCCTTAAGCTCATATGCATTTTCAACATCAATTTTATTTTCTGAGCTCAAGTTGGCATTCAATGAGTCAAATTTTTGTATGGTTTCTGTCCTTAGTTTCAGTTTATCATTTTCATCCAAAAGTTTTTTAAGCATGTCCTTATGGTCCTTGGACTTTATGAAAGATTCTATTTTGTCTAGTCCATACATATATGTCGGATTAACATCTTCAGACGAAATAACACTTTCACAATTATACGCTTCAGCATCAATTTCATCCTCCTTAAACTCAAGGAAGGGTAAAATCATGCGATGAATCTTTTGTCCTATTTCACAGTCCAAATGAAGCTGAGTAATATTAGTATAAAGACGTTTAGCAATCAAACAAAAAACATTTTTCTGTTTTAAAAGCTTTAAATTGTCTCTTTGCAAATAAATGTTTTCATCTTTGGTTTTGATTAACTCCGACTCCTTCAGTTCGATCCACATCCTTCTTTCCTCTCTCTTTGAAGATACCCTGCTTATTTGGTCAGTTAGGTTAGAATTGGTGACTCATGTTTGAGTTAAACTGCTGTCTAGATGAGAGATTCTTGAATTAACATTTTTTTAATTCTTTTTCATATGAGCTTTGTGGTACTTTGAATGCAACAAAAATGGATTGTACCTTCTTGATTAATTCATCAAGTTCGATGAACTGTACACTGAGCGGTTTTGCTGTGAAGCACAAGTCCTCTCGCTCCTTTGCGTCTTCATTCCCACCATCTGTGTTGTATCCCCTCATCTGAGATACATCAGACACCATCAAGCATTTTCCACCACTACTCTCTTCTTTCGCCACATAAGTTTTTCCATGAGAGGGCTTCCTTACTTCATCATCTTCAGAGTCGGTTGACCAGACCTCCACGCCACCGAACTCATCATCAGCTACCGAACCCTGCACAATTAAAGCATTCATAGAAGGGTTAGCAGTAGATTTCTTTTTCCTGATCTCATCCAGCTTTTTCAGCAACAAAGCTTCTTCATCTTTTTCATCATCCTTTTCTGCCATTTTCTTGAGGACACAATCTTTTGCATAGTGGTTCTTTCCTCCACAATAGTAGCAGCTTACTCCCGAATCTCCTTCAGCTTTCGGTTCCTTCTTTGGTTCTTCTACCTTCGGTTCTTCCCTGACCTTTTCTGAACTATAACTTCCTTGCCAATTTCTGTTCTTGTTGGTGGGGAATCTTTTCTTGATGAACCTTTTTGGGTTTGACACCATCATTGCATAATCTTCAGAGGTAAGGTCATAATCCTCTAGGTTGAGGTCTTCATCTTCTGTCACAGCTTTGCTTTTGGACAGAAGGGCTAATGAACCCAAGCTTGAAACCACATTTTTCTCTTGTAACACGATCTTTTCTTGAGACTTCAAAATGCCTACTAGTTTCGCCAGAGAATAGGATTTGAATTGCTCATGCGCTTTAACTGTGGACACTACAGCTCTCCACTCAGATCTAAGGCCGTTTAAAAACGTGACCTTTTGTTCAATCAGCTTCCTTTCAATATCATGTTTAATCATCTTACTAAGAAGATGATTGAAGCGATCGAACGTTTGAGTCACGGTTTCTTCAGGGCTCTGATTGAATTCACCAAATTCGGACAGCAGCAAGGTTTGAATGGAATGCTCAAGATCCTCGTCCGTAGATTACAACTCTCGCAGCCTATCCCATATTTCTTTGGCAGTTGTGCATGAACTCACCAGCCTGAAAGTGTCAGATTGAAGAGCGAATCTGATTAATCTCAATGCTTTAATATTGCACTGAAATTTATCTTTTTCGTCTTGAGCAATATCTTTAACGTCCTTCAAAAGATCATTATATTCCTTCTGAGTCTTAATAATTCTTAAAGTTGCTGAATGACCGAATGGTCCAGATACTATTGCTTCCCAGATGAGGTATCCATTGTCCTCAGATCCTATAACATAGTCTTCAAAGTGATGAGCCCAGACTTCATAATCCTGGGTGTAAAGTATGGGAATCTTCGTCGTTGATCCGATGTTGTTCGAGATATTAATTGGATTTGATTGTGACTCGTCCATGCTAGATTGAATAACCTGTTTAAAAGATTAGACTTGTAATGAATTAAATTAGGGCAAAACAAATAAATACCGAGTTACGTCAATTATGGGATGACGGCTCAATAAATATCAGTAAATGCGGAATAACCCTAATCGCAACGTTTTTCACAGAAAAGAAGTGTATGAATTACACAGCCTCCCACTCTGATACCAATTGATAAGATATAAATCTAACTTGAAGATCGTTTGGATCTTTATAACAGGTAAAATAATGAATGCGAAAACTACAAATAACACAAGTATGGATCAAAGTGTGTCGAATGATTAAATCAACAATCCTCAGCAGAGCTCGATAAAGAACTTCCACTGTAGAGGATTTAGGGTTACAAGAACGATAAAGAAATAATGCTCTGATCTATCATATTAATTGTTTTCTATCGTTAACCTAATATGCATGCAAGCATATATATTTATACTGAACCCTATCAAGCTCTCGGTTGGACAGGCCCAAACCGGAGTTACAAAACTTGGACTAATAAGCGAGCCCAATAGACGCAATACATAACAAAACGCTACCCGACAAAGAAATAAAGTTGAAGGTAGCCCTTTGGTAAATATATCAACATACTAAGATGATGATGCAACATGTAAAACATGAATATGTCCCATGGGAACCTTGTCGCACACAAAATAAATGCTGATCTCTATGTTTTTGGTACGTGTAACACTCGATTCAAGGTACTTTTCATTTTTTTTACCATTGGTGTGTAAATAGTTTGCAAATTTGTTCCCTATGGGGCATTGTTGCCATTTTCGGAAAACTTCTCGTATGCTCGGCGTACGCACCCAAGGGACAAACCCTAAATTTTAGGGTTTGGACCCTATTTAACCAACATTATGACCCATTATCCGCTCATTTCTCAGCCTCCATTACCCTTTGAGCCTCATTTGGAAACCATATCCCCTCTAGAGAAGATTTTACCTTATTTGTGTGTGTTTTAGTGTAGGTTGGTGAGCTTTGAGGAAGAATAGTTTGAAGAAGGAGCTTTGATGAAGGGAGAGCTTGTAGATCAAGATTCTACTCATCATTTCCAACTTCTTTGAGGTATAAATTTTGGAACATGCTCATTATATGCTTAGATCTAGTCTTTATAAAATTTTGGTCACTTTTGTTCCCATGAATGAGATTTAGTGGGAATTCTTCCACTCTAGAAGTTAGGAGTTGCTTCTCTTGATGTTTCTGAGGTCCGTAGTCCATAAAGTTAACATCTTGATGGTTGTGGATCAACTATGCATTTGTTTTGTCCATTTGGGGAAAGTAGAATGCTAAATCTAGGGTTTGAGTTCATTTGAGCCATGAAAAGGCTCCAAGTTAATGACTTTATGGATTAAGACGTTCCCCAACGCTTGGATTTGAATTTTGGATGTCTGGTTGTAAGCATTAAGTGCTTAGTGGAAAAAAAATTTAAAGGGTGCGTACGCGTTCGAGTCCCCGATCAGGCAAGTCACCGAATACGTCGAGCGTACTTCTTGTATGCATAGCGTACTAGGACTGGTCACAGGCTTCTGTGGTTTGGCCCATATTTTGACTATTAGGGTTTTGGGCTTTAATGGGCCACTAGCCTTTCTGACTTTAGGCCATTGTTAGGCTTTGGGCCTTTTGGATTTGGGATCATATTGGCTTTGGGTGTCCTTTGGGAATTGGGCTGCAATTGGGCTTTTAATGCCATTTGTAACATTCAGTTTCCTGCTATTTTTGGGTCGTGGATCGGAAGTTGATTTTGTAAAGCTTTGACCATCAAGGAGACAAAGTTTAGTCCTTGTGGAAGGAGGTAATGTTAGTTAATAGATTTAACCTTGAATTGTGTTTTGGGCCGAATGGTAGAAAGGGAAAAGTCATAGGCCGGGTTCTTTCATGAAATCTGGATTTTTCTTGGGATGGTTTTTATGAACAATGTTTTTATGTGAATTTTAAAATGAAAATTTTGGTTTGAAAATTTGGATGTTACATATAATATTGGTAAGACTGTGTGTCAGACTCTAGGGAAACTTAGTGAATTAGTATTAAAATATCTAATTATCAGTTAAACTAAAGAAAACAAAATAGAAAAGGAATTTCTCAAACTAGGAAACAAAAACGAACAAAAAAAATAAAACAAGATGGAAAATCGATTCAGAAGCGGATAACTAAATGTAATTCTACTTAGACTTGATTACACACTTCAATTATGGTTGATATTTATGTCGTGCAATATATATATATATATATATATATATATATATATATATATATATATATATATATATATATATATATTTGTTGTTATTTATCGATTCCTAAGTTGATTTGTCCCCTTGGTCGGTTCACGAATCCTAATGACGATAAGGAGAATTACACAATAATCATGTAATTAATTAATCCCTAAAACCATTATTTAGTTCGTATCATGAAAAATTTGATCAGTTAATTGATCTTCAATGGTCATGTAAATCAGTGCACAAAATAGTTATAAAATACTATGATTTAAGTCTACACAATTAGATTGGTCCTCTAAATCATGTAAGCTTAGAAAAAGACAATAAAGATACAAGCTTCAACACATATGAATCTTTGATCAAACAAACAAGATAAATCAAATAACTTGTAATAGAAATCAAACCAAAATATCTAGGGTTAATCTACATCTAAGCACAAAAGAAAAAGGGTATTAAGTCCCATATAAGAAGTAGAAAACATAAATTAATCAGATTAGAATGCTAAACATAGTTAGAAAAGTAAACCAAATGAAATCCTAATAATTATGCTCCTTTATCAACCTTTCGACCTTGAAATAGACATTTGGATTCCTAAAATCGAACCTCTGATGTGTATGCTATAATATGTAACATCCCAAAAATACGAGCCAAAAATTTCGTTTTTAAAACATGTACTTAGCAAAACATTTAGGAATAAATCATTCAATGATCATTTGATTTCACAAAAGATGTTGCACGATGGAAAACATTGTCATAATCATAAAAGTGTCAGAGTACAATTTCCCAGGAAAAATATCAGAATGTGGACTACAAGCAGTGTGTGTGATGTACCGCTACCGCGCCAACTCCTTCCCCTTCAAAGAAGAGGTACCTGAAACCAAAACTGAAAACTGTAAGCACGAAGCTTAGTGAGTTCCCCCAATATACCACATACCATACAATCACATATCATACATACTGTCGGACAATTCTGGGGTGCCCGACGTACCCGGTACGACCATTATGGGGTGCCGACCTACCCGTGTCAAGCCATTCTGTGGCGCTGACCTACCCATGTCAAACCATTCTGGGGTGCTGACCTACCCGTCGGTCCTAACAACCCACCCTCGTGGACTATTCCCCTCCTACTACCACTATCACATATAACATATCATACCAACATATATCATATCATCACATACTGTCAGACATATCTGGGGTGTCTGGCCTACCCTTCGGTCCTAACAACCGAACTCTACTACTATCACATATAACATATCATGCCAGCATATAACGTATCAGGTAGTAGCAAACCTAGATGATATCATAAAGACAATCATCCAACATACAACTCCTACTGGTGGGCCGACATTGTGGCCATAGACCCACCACTACTGGAAGGTAACTCACCTCAAAATAGATTCTGATATGTGTGGGAATTGACTATCCGCTGCTGCTGCCGCTCCGGAAATCCTCCGGCTATAATTCCCACAAAATACTCAGTCAAATACTGCTAACCGACTTCACGGTAAATTGACCATTTACCCTTAACAAATCAAGAGTCAAGTCACAGTCAACTGCCATTTGACCAGACTCGCCGAGTTTGCTTGCCAACTCACCGAGTCCCTATCCCTTTGTCTGACCATGAGCCCGTTTCTACTCGTCGAGTTAGGCATTGACTCGACGGGTTTTTCCTTCTAACCAAAGGCCAATAGTCCTTCATCCTACTCGCCGAGTTGTATGAACAACTCGCCGAGTTCATCTTCATCCGAAGAACACTCTAAGCTGTGACTCGCCGAGTTGTATGAACAACTCGCCAAGTTGTTCTTGAGACAAAAAGATTGCCTTGAACTCGCCGAGTCATGGCATTGACTCGCCAAGTGACTTCATGAGTGAGTATGGCTTCCGACCCACTGAGTCACACCCAATGACTCACTACTCCCAACCCGCAAATGCGAAAAGGGGGAAACTCGGGGACTCGCGACTCGACTCGCCGAGTCGGCCACATGCAAAAACTATACACACGATTCTGCTTGGATCCAGCTCATGCCATTCATAGATCTGGGTTTCTAGGGCATGAATAACACGTAAAGTTTCCAACTTTACGTGTAAATAATCACCAATAAAGGTTTTAGGGCTCAAAATGCACCAAAAGAGTAGATCTAGGGCTTTCATGCAATATGGCTCCATAAAGACAGTAGATCTAAGCTCCTGGAGCTCAATCTCACCTAGATCTAGAGGCTAACCACTTATTACAACCCACAAAGCACAAAAAAGCTTGGGGAAAGGCTCAAGAAGGACTTCCATGGAGCTAAAAGGGACTATAAGCATGAAAACAGAGGGGAAATTGAGTTATACCTTAAGGAAAACACTGAGATAGCTCAAAGATGCCTGGCCTCCTCCTCTTCTTCTTGATTTACTCTCCTTCCCACTCCAAATCTTCAAGAAAATACACCAAATGCTTCAAACTTACAAGGAACAAGGCTTGAACGAGGTATAGAGCTCTGAGGGTGACTGGGGGCGAGCTTGGGGCGGAAAAAAGGGGTTTAAATAGGGTGCAAACCCTTGAAATTTAGGGTTTCATCAGACAACGGTGACTCGCCGAGTCCAGAATATGGACTCACTGAGTCACCAACTTAAACGTGTTCCGGATCCCGTCCCTACTCAGCGAGTCGGACCTACAACTCGCCGACTCCAAGGCTAAAAAGAAAAACACTAAGATAAATTTTACATACCAGGAACCAGGTGCTACAAATCTCCCCCACTTATTTTAGACTTCGTCCTCGAAGTCTGCTGCTCGATCCTGAAACAGCTCGGGGTAATGCTCCATCATTTCTTCCACCGGCTCCCAAGTCCACTTGGACCCCTTTCGGTGCTGCCACTGCACCTTCACTAACTCCACCCTCTTATTCCTTAGATCCTTCGACTTCCGGTCGAGGATCGCGACTGGGCGCTCAATGTAATTCAGGCTGTCATCAACCTGTATATCTTCTAACGGCACCACCGTTGAATCATCCACGAGACACTTCCGCAGCTGGGAGACATGGAAGGTGCTGTGGATCTGGCTGAGCTCGGCTGGCAGATCCAGCCTATATGCTACCTTGCCCACCCGGGCTATAACCCTGAACGGACCAATGTATCTCGGGCCCAACTTGCCTCGCTTCCTGAATCAAATGACGCCTTTCCAAGGCGACACTTTCAGGAGAACCATATCCCCGACCTTGAATTCTAGGTCTGATCGACGCCTGTCGACATAACTTTTCTGCCGACTTTGTGCAGTCTGAAGCCTGCTCCGAACCTGTTAGATTTTCTCGGTCATTTTGAGCACCACCTAGGTGTTCCCCATGACCCTCTGGCCAACTTCACCCCAACATATCGGGGTCCTGCACCTCCGTCCGTACAACATCTCAAATGGAGGGCGGTCAATACTCGCGTGGTAGCTGTTGTTGTACGAGAACTCGGCCAAGGGAAGATAGGTATCCCAGCTACCACCGAAGTCTAGCACGCATGCCCGCAACATATCCTCCAAAGTCTGGATGGTCCGCTCACTCTGACCATCCGTCTGCGGGTGAAAGGCGGTGCTAAAGTGCAGACGAGTGCCCAACTCATCATGAAACTTCTTCCAAAACCTAGAAGTGAACCGCACATCTCAATCCGATATCACTGACACTGGCACCCCGTGCCGCGCCACTATCTCCCTGATGTACATATCGGCCAACTTTTCGGCCGAGATGCTTTCCTGAATCGGAATAAAATGGGCGCTCTTGGTCAATCGATCCACGATGACCCAAATCGAGTCTACTCCTCGCGCCGTCCGGGGAAGCATTGTGATAAAATCCATCGTAATATCCTCCCATTTCCACAACGGGATATCCAACGGCTGCATCTTGTCGTGCGGTCTCTGATGCTCGGCCTTGACCTTCCTGCAGGTCAAACACCGCTCGACGTACCACGCCACATCCCGCTTCATGCAGGGCCACCAATAGTCTAGGCGAAGATCCCTATACATCTTCGTCGCCCCTGGATGAATAGAGAATTGGGATTTGTGCGCTACCTCCATGAAGATCTGCCGCACGCCTCCATGATACGGCACCCACACCCTACGGTGTAGTGTCAATAACCCCCGGCTATCATAATCAAAGGAGGTGACTTGACCCACTATTCGCTCACTCTTCCGATGTTCCTCCTTCATAGCCTCCTGTTGAGCCTCCCAAATCTGCTCCAACAGGGGAGTCACCACAGTCATCCTCATGCAAATATCCCTGATCGGCGCCGCCTTGCGGCTAAGCGCATCGGCCACCACATTGGCCTCCCCTGGGTGGTAAAGGATCTCGCAATCATAATCCTTCACCACGTCCAACCACCAACGCTGCCTCATGTTCAGATTCGGCTGATCCATGAGGTACCTCAAACTCTTGTGGTCCGTGTAAATGGTACATCGAACCTTGTAGAGGTAATGCCGCCAAATCTTGAGGGCGAAAACCACCGCCCCCAACTCCAAATCATGCGTCGGGTAGTTCGCCTCGTGAGGCTCCAGCTGCCTCGAGGCATAAGCAATGACATGCCCCTTCTGCATCAATACTGCGCCTAGGCGTGAGATCGACACATCACAATATACCACAAAATCCTCTATGCCCTCGGGTAGGGCTAAGATCGGCGCCTCGCACAATCTCTGCCTCAGAATCTCGAACGTTGCCTGCTGCTCAGGCCCCCAACGAAAGACCACGACTTTCCTAGTCAACCGTGTCAGGGGTACGACTATCTTGGAGAAATCCTGAATGAACCTCCGATAGTAGCCTGCTAATCCTAGGAAACTCCGAATCTTAGATGGAGACTTCGGAACCTCCCACCTCATCACGGCCTCCACCTTGGCCGGGTCTACTGAAATCCCGTTCTGGTTGATGAGGTGCCTAAGAAACTGCACCTCGTGCAACCAAAACTAACATTTGGAGAACTTGGAGTAAGGGCTCTCCCTCCTCAGGGTCTCCAAAACCTCTCTCAGATGCTCCTCATGTTCCTCCTGTGTCTTGGAATAAACCAAGATGTCATCAATGAAAACTATCACAGACCGATCCAACATCAGTCTACACACGCGATTCATGAGGTCCATGAACGCGGCAGGAGCATTGGTGAGCCCGAACGGCATCACCACGAACTCATAATGGCCGTAACGCGTCCGAAACGCGGTCTTCTGCACATCCTCCTCTCTGACCTTCATCTGATGATAACCTGAACGCAAATCTATCTTGGAGAACCAAGATGCTCCCTGCAACTGATCAAAGAGGTCATCAATCCTCGGGAGTGAGTAACGGTTCTTCACCGTTACCTTATTCAGCTCCCGGTAATCTATACACATCCGGTGCGACCCGTCCTTCTTCTTTACAAACAGGATCGGGGCTCCCCAGGGTGAACTGCTTGGTCGAATAAACCCCTTGTCTAGCAGCTCCTGCAGCTGCGTAGACAACTCCTGCATCTCGGGAGGAGCCACCCGATAGGGTGCCTTGGCTATTGGAGCCGCACCAGGAACTAGATCGATCCTGAACTCCACCTGGCGCTCCGGAGGTATTCCAGGAAGCTCCTCCGGGAACACATCAGCGTAGTCTCGCACCACTGGAACCTCGCTCACCATCGCCTTACCCGTCTCCCGGGTATCCATAACATACGCGACATACCCTGCGCATCCCTGTTGAAGGTAGCACCTAGCTCTCGCTGCTGAACATACTACAGGCCCGCGCTGTGGCCTCTCGCCGTGAATCACCAACTCTCCCCCACTCGAGGTCCTGATCCGCACTAGTTGCTGTGCGCAATCTATCACCGCCCCATTAGGGCTCAACCAATCCATGCCTATAATCACCTTGTTCCCCCGCAACGGGATGGGAACCAAATCCACCAAATAGCGTTCCTCAAATAACCTCAGAACACAATCCCTGAACATTGCTGATGCTCACACCGACCGATCATCGGCAATCTCTACCTCTAAAGGGCAATCCAACATACCCGAAGACTCAGTAAACCTCTTGCTAAGCGCAAGGGAAACAAATGATCGGGTGGCACCCGAGTCGAACAACACCTAAACAGGAATACTGTTCACATGGAACGATCCTAATGCATATACACAGAGCACATATCAATAACATAACATCATAAAAATAAAGTAGAGGGAAAGAATCATACCCGTCACCACATCGGGTGCAGCGCGTGCCTCCTCTGCCATCAGCTGAAACGCCCGACTCCTCACCACTGGAGCCTCTGCTTTGCCCTGCCGGCCATCAGTAATCCGCAGGGTAGCTGGAGCTGGCGCCTTAACCGGCGCTGATGCTATCAACTGGGGGCAATTGGCCTTCTTGTGGCCCCTCTGGTTGTAGTGAAAACACAGCAACTCCGATATCTGAATCACAGGTGCAGGGGCGGAACAATCCCTGCTTATATGCCCCAACTTTCCGCACCTGAAGTAGCCTGACGATCCCAGTCTACATGCCCCCTCATGAGGCCTGCCGCATTTCCTGCAGCGGCTCGGTCCTGAATGGCCTTTCGGCCTACCATCGGATCCCTTGGGCTTCTTCCCCGAAGCCCCTCCTGTCTGTCCCTCCTCTGACTTCCTCTTCCTGATGTGCTCCAGGTCTATCTCCCTCTCCCTCGCAATCATAGAGTCCAGGGTAGGGCAAGCTGAAAAACTGACATGCTCCCGAATATCAGCTCGTAGCATATCATGATAGCGAGTCCTCCTCATATCCTCGTCACCCATGTACTGGGGTACCAACAATTCCCTCTCCTGGAACTTGGCGGTGATCTCCGCCACAGTTTCCGTCGTCTGTCTCATATCTAGGAACTCCCTGGCCAGCTGCTGAAGCTCGACAGCCGGCGCAAACTCTGCCCTGAACCTGGTCACAAAGTCCGACCAGGTTATAGCCTCGACAGCCGAGGCTCCCAACGAGTCACCGACGGACTCCCACCAATCCCTAGCTCGATCTTTCAAACATCCTACTGCATACCTCACCTTCGACCCCTCAGGGTAGAAGCTAGTCAACTGTGCAGACTCAATGTCTACAATCCATCGTCTGACAGCTATGGGGTCCTTCACCCCATGAAAATTTGGCACACCACTGCCCCGAAAGTCCTTGAAGGACAGCGTGTGAGATCCCGACTGGCCAGATGCCATGTCGCTCCTGAATGCCCGGAGGCGATCCTCCATTAACTCCAATATCCCTTCCTTGATCGACCCGAAGATGATGGGGGTCGACTCAAGGATGCCTCTGGTTATCGTGATGAACTCGCGTAGCCCCTCGTCTATTGGCTTGGAACCTGATCCCGAACCCGATCCCTCTCCTGTACTGCCTACTGCTAGCCTCGATCGTAGTACCACCATTCTGAAATACAAAAGAAATAACAACTGTTAGCAATACTGGTACCTCTGGAGGGATCACACCTACTATAAGTTCCCCGGTCTTATCTTGGCATTCCTCGATTCGGGTATGGATCCTCTTCTTTCAGTAGTACGGGCCCATACTACCTTCCACATCTATCCGTACCTTCTTCAAGGACTGCCTTGACTGCAGCAGGTCCCTTTCACTACCGCTGATCTCTGCTACTCTTATCCTAGGCTTACCCTAGGAAACCTCTGACTCCACCCAACCCAGTCCTCAGCTGCTGAAGGCCTCTTGGTGATGCCAATTAGCTATTACCTAAATACAATCACATGTGACGAGGCTCGGATAATCCTTCGAGTAAGGGACTCATCCCTACCATGGTTAGGACTCAAACAAGAGCTACGCAATAGGGTCAAATCCAACACTCCGAGATTATTCAACCCTAATCACATGTGACTTTAACGTATTCACCTAACAGCTAACTCCCATCACTTCAAAGCCCACATAGCACAAAGAAAACAACATTTGGACATAAAGAAAACAATCTCAAGCAACTCTATCCTCGTAGGGAAAAACTGAACTATCATACAATGCTAAACTCGCACTATCAGGCATAACCTAAACAAGCCATCCTACTGCTGTCTACTCAATTCTAGCATGCAACTTTTCACACACTGAAGCACATAAAGCAGGCACATAAGGCATCACTCCTAGATCCTTAGTCTTATTCTAGCATGCTGTTCTACTGAAACTGATAAGCATAACATAAGCTTGTATGGGTACTTTGGGGAATACTTATTTGAGCTTGGCCGGTCGCGCACATCACACACTTCGTTCTTTCTTAGAACCCTTTACTAGCTTTTTAGAAAACATTTTCTTTTTTCCAAAATCTTTTAATCCCTCGATTTGAGTTCAAACACCCCCGAAGGTGTGTTCAAATCCCTCAAACCAGGGCTCTGATACCAACTTGTAACATCCCAAAAATACGAGCCAAAAATTTCGTTTTTAAAACATGTAATTAGCAAAACATTTAGGAATAAATCATTCAATGATCATTTCATTTCACAAAAGATGTTGCACGACGGAAAACATTGTCATAATCATAAAAGTGTCAGAGTACAATTTCCCAGGAAAAATATCAGAATGCGGAATACAAGCAGGTGTGTGATGTACCGCTACCGCGCCAGCTCCTTCCCTTTCAAAGAAGAGGTACCTGAAACCAAAACTGAAAATTGTAAGCACGAAGCTTAGTGAGTTCCCCCAATATACCACATACCATACAATCACATATCATACATACTGCCGGACAATTCTAGGGTGCCCAACCTACCCGGTACGACCATTTTGGGGTGCCGACCTACCCGTGTCAAGTGTCACACCCCCGAACCAGACGGCGGAAACGTCTGAGGGCTATTGTGACTCAATCGAATACCATCACAATGAATATACATGAAACATAACATCATACATTACCAAGCATTGAAATGTTACAACTGGTAGCGTTTACATTCAGTACATTGATCCATAATATTACATGCCCAAAAGTAAATTGTTCGATACTAATTAAAAAAAACAACAAGACGTTATTGAGTACATTTTTCCTTTTCGATTTACTTGTTACCTGAGAATACAAGTATTTTGAAAAACGTCAACATATGAAATGTTGGTGAGTTCATAAGTAATGTTTGAAATATAGTGGTTTGTATTGTTTTGAAAATCACCAGAAAATCCGATATTTTCTGAAAAGAGCATAGTATAAAAAGTGTGAAGATCCGTAAGTATGCTTGTTTGTTTCTATAAATGTAAAAGTACAATTTGTAAAACTCGGTATGTAACTCGTAGGTGTATTAATTGAAAACCCTAGGAAAACCCGATGTTTTCCTAATACTTTGCATCAAATGATTTATATCTTGTTATTTCGTTACGACGGGTGTATTCGTTGAGTCCCGGTGACGTTGGATTAATTATGGATTGTGAATTGTTATAAACACACATTAATGAAAATGACTAGTTTACAACTATACAAACGATCCCTTAGGCGTCGCTCGCACTATTCACTTAATCCAAACACCCGGACTTCTCATAGCCCCACAACCGAGGAGGAAAAGAGGGTGCAAAGCCCCGATATTTTCCGTAAGTCGTTCAAGGCTATCGTGAATGCGAAGGGCCCTTAGCCCGACTCGCATTTGGTGAATTCTCGACTTTACTAGCAGCACCAGAGGGCCCTTGGGGTCCAACAACACAAAGCCTGTAAAAGTCCTTTTACACGAAATTAGGTCATATAAGACCCAACTACATGTAAGCGAGTTTCCTTCGGGCCTAAAGATCATGTCATTGGGCTAGCTAGGCCCAACAAATACGATTTGAAACTTTCGGGCCCAAAGACGGTGTATCGACGTCTGGTGTATTCCCACGTGTGTATTGACTTCCGAAATTTCCGCGTGTGTATTGAAGTATCGTCGTGTTAGTAATTTCGGATTCATTATTGATTCGAGACCGAATCAATTCGTTTGATAACGATTTTTGGTGTTGAAGGTGTATTATATTTCGCCGATAGTCAAGGTGCTAGTATTTCATCATGTCGGATTTATTGTTTAAAACATTAGAATTTTTCATTTTTGCAGCCCCTTCCTTTTGGATGAATTTACACTTTTGACCCTTTGTATAAAAAATTCTATTTTAGTCCTTAAACCATTTTCTTGACACTTTAGTATCAAAACTTGTAGAAAGGTTATTTTTCGGCTCAAAGTTATTTGAAAAACAGTTTTAGTCCATCAAATGAAATTTTTCTCGGCTGAAACCCTTATTTTCGCAATTTTTACACTTTTGGCCCAAAGTAGAAATATTTTGCATCTTTGGTCCCTTTTAAATATGAAAAGCATTTTTAACCCTTGAAATGGGCTTGGAGCACTGGTAGTCCCCTGTTTTACAGAAAAATACAGTTTAAGCCCCTCTAATTTGAAAATCTCGCATATTGGGCTTTATTGGGCCGAAAAATTCATTTTTGGCCCATTATGCTTAAAATTTTCACATTTAATCCTTCCAAGAGAATATTTCCAGAAAAATACATTGTTGAAACTGTTTTGACTCATATCATCCATCAGAATTTGTATTTTGTCATTTTGGGCCCTTTAACCTTATATTTTTAACATTTTGAGTCCAAAAATGGGATTTTTAGCCCAAGGAGTTCATATTCACCAACTTGGTTATTTTTCTAGAAATGATTTGTGTGTAATAATATGTTTAATTCTTGTTTCATACATCCTAATGCAAATCTCGATTTTAAGGACTTTTTGACTAGTTTCAACACCATAATCACATAAGAACATGTAAATAAACATAGAAATCATACAAAGCATACATCTACTCATAGATCTACACATTTGCTTGTATTCCCCCCCCCCCACAAAACTTATAAAAACCGAAAAATAAGGGGTATGAAGCTCACCTTTTCTTGTTGGTCACGGTTTTGAAGAAGAAATGGAGGAAAGTGAGGTGATTTTCGGCCCTAGCAACACCTTGATGATGATCTCGAACTTGAGGGGATTCTAAGAGTATGATTACCACAAATGTTTAAGAGAAGGGATCTAATCATGAGAAAAGAGTTATAAAATCCTTGGATATGTATAACTTACCAAGAAGTGATGATATTTTCTTGAAATCCTCTTAATGCACAAGCAAAATTTTGAGATTTTGAAGTGGGAAGGAGGAGAATATTTGAGAGAGTTTGGAAGAGTTTTGATGTTGTGTGTGTGTGTGGTTTGGCTCTCGGCCGATCATAAGAAGAGAGAGAGGGAAAAAGAAGTTGCATGGGAACATGAGATGCCCTAGATATATGTGATGTATTAAACCTTGATATCCTTTGAGCAATAATGATGTGTCAAGGTTTAATTCTAATTAATCTCTTTTTTTTTGTGTTGGGCCGAGAAATAGAGGGGAGAGATGGAGACTTGGGCCTTTGGTGCTTAAATCCAAATCATGGGTCCATATTGATTGTTTTTCGGCCCATTGGACTCCTAGGGTGCCTCATGGACCAATTTGGTTGATTATATTTGTTATGGTCCAATAAGGGTATTTTGTTTAATTCTAGGCCCATTATGGCCCAAAATGTTGAAATAAATGAAAGTGGGTCCAATTAGAGCCCATTTAAAGGTTCTAAGCCCATGATAGTCAAATTGGAAGCTTATTGATCCATTGAGTCCAATAAGGAAGTCCTAGTCCAAAATGGACCTAACAAGAACTTCTAGGGTTTCCAATTGCTTGTTGACTATTTGTAGTACTTGTATGGTGTATTGGATTGAAATTTTGTTGTCATAGAGTAAGCATCATACATGCTCTTAAGTTTTTGATTCTACATTTTACTTGAGTGTAGTGATTACAAGACACAAAATTTCTAGTTGTGACATCAAGCCATTCTGGGGTGCTGACCTACCCGTGTCAAGCCATTATGGGGCGTTGACCTACCCATGTCAAGCCATTCTGGGGTGCTGACCTACCCGTCGGTCCTAACAACCGACCCTCGGGGACTATTCCCCTCCTACTACCACTATCACATATAACATATCATACCAGCATATATCATATCATCACATACTGTCAGACATATCTGGGGTGTCTGGCCTACCCTTCGGTCGTAACAACCGAACTCTACTACTATCACATATAACATATCATGCCAGCATATAACGTATCAGGTAGTAGCAAACCTAAATGATATCACAAAGACAATCATCCAACATACAACTCCTACTGGTGGGCCGACATTGTGGCCATAGACCCACGGCTACTGGAAGGTAACTCACCTCGAAATAGTGGCTGATCTGTGTGGGAATTGACTATCCGCTGCTGCTACCGCTCCGGAAATCCTCCGGCTATAATTCCCACAAAATACTCAGTCAAATACTGCTAACCGACTTCAGGGTAAATTGACCATTTACCCTTAACAAATCAAGAGTCAAGTCACAGTCAACTGCCAGTTGACCAGACTTGTCGAGTTTGCTTGCCAACTCGCTGAGTCCCTATCCCTTTGTCTGACCATGAGCCTGTCTCTACTCGTCGAGTTAGGCATTGACTCGACGGGTTTTTCCTTCTAACCAAAGGCCAATAGTCCTTCATCCTACTCGCCGAGTTGTATGAACAACTCGCCGAGTTCATCTTCATCCGAAGAACACTCTAAGCTGTGACTCGCCGAGTTGTATGAACAACTCGCCGAGTTGTTCTTGAGACAAGAAGATTGCCTTGAACTCGCCGATTCATGGCATTGACTCGCCGAGTGACTTCATGAGTGAGTCTGGCTTCCGACCCACTGAGCCACACCCAATGACTCACTACTCCCAACCCGCAAATGCGAAAAGGGGGAAACTCGGGGACTCGCGACTCGACTCACCGAGTCAGATGAACGACTCGCCGAGTCGTCCACATGCAAAAACTATACATGCGATTCTGCTTGGATCCAGCTCATGCCATTCATAGATCTGGGTTTCTAGGGCATGAATAACACGTAAAGTTTCCAACTTTACATGTAAATAATCACCAATAAAGGTTTTAGGGCTCAAAATGCACCAAAAGAGTAGATCTAGGGCTTTCATGCAATATGGCTCCATAAAGACAGTAGATCTAAGCTCCTGGAGCTCAATCTCACCTAGATCTAGAGGCTAACCACTTATTACAACCCACAAATCACAAACAAGCTTGGGGAAAGGCTCAAGAAGGACTTCCATGGAGCTAAAAGGGACTATAAGCATGAAAACAGAGGGGAAATCGAGTTATACCTTAAGGAAAACACTGAGATAGCTCAAAGATGCCTGACCTCCTCCTCTTCTTCTTGATCTACTCTCCTTCCCACTCCAAATCTTCAAGAAAACACACCAAATGCTTCAAACTCACAAGGAACAAGGCTTGAACGAGGTATAGAGCTTTGAGGGTGAATGGGGGCGAGCTTGGGGCAGAAAAAGGGGTTTAAATAGGGTGCAAACCCTTGAAATTTAGGGTTTCATCAGACAGCGGTGACTCGCCGAGTCGCCAACTTAAACGTGTTCCAGATCCCGTCCCTACTCGGCGAGTCGGACCTACGACTCGCCGAGTCCAAGGCTAAAAAGAAAAACACTAAGATAAATGTTACGTACCAGGAACCATGTGCTACATAATATATCTACAATAGGTTAAACATAATGCCCTTTAAATAGATTTTTTTTGCAACGTAAAACATGACGGGTACGTCTTATGGACGTGCGTGCAACTTTGCTTCCCCAACAAGTCAACATCTTTAAGGTATCTCTATATGAGTCTTCTTTGTCGTTCAACGCATCACATAATAGATTGGAACACAACGTTTGTCACAAAATTGCCATTTTCCAGCTTCTTTCATCCCAACCCAAATTCCAGCTTCGTTTTGCTCCTTTTGTTCCCAACAACTTATTTATCTAAAAAAAATTAAAAATATTAATTTAAATCATTATAAACACCTTTGATCTTAATTAACATCAAAATACATCATAAAATATAAAGATATTGCACGAAATAATGGTTTAAAACAAGCGATATATGATTAAAATTCGAAATGGGTGCTAACCTATTAGTCTTGAAAAAATAGATTAGAAGATTGGAAACATAATACACATATTAACGAATTAGAAGAGATAATCTTTGATGTATGTTGCGACTTTCACGTAAGTTTAATGGTTTCTTTTGTAAATGTTAGAATGGAACTCAAACTCTTAAAAGTAAAAAAATTTGTACATTTAGTAATGCAAACAATCACGTTTTGGAACCGACATTTTTTTTTGCTCGGTTTGTACAAATGAATTATGGTCCTTTTAGTGGACGTTTGTGATAGCTTTTTAACTTAAAAAGTATTTTTTTTTTGACAAAATCACTTTTTCCAAAAGGAATTTTTTAAATGTGTTTAGATTGAAGGGGTAAAATCCAAAAAGTCAAAATTTATCAAGGGCGTGTTTGGTAAAAGTAGCTGTTAGCTGGAAGCAAGTAGCGGTTAGCTGGTAGCGCGTAGCTGGTAGCGTGTAGTAGGTAGCTGGTAGCGGGAACCTGTAACTTTTATTTGTTATATGAATGTTTGGCAAAAGTAGCTGGAAGCTTTTGAAATATATAAAATTACATAAAATGACAATTAATTAAAAATAAATAAATATATAAATATATTTTTAAGGGCAATTAAGGAAATTGATTTCAAAAGCCTATGAGCGTTTTGTTAAACGCTACATGAAGTAGCTTTTAGAATTGAAACGTTTTGTTAAAACTAAAAGCTAAACGCTCATACGGCTAAACGGAACTTTTTGTTTAAACTAGAGCGTTTTATCAAAATCTAAAAACTAGAAGCTCCCAAAAGCTTCCAAAAGCTCTGTGTCAAACACGCCCCAAAACTCATTAATTCATGACTTCTAAAACAATTCATTTTTCTTCTTGCTAAAAAATCAATCTAAAAAGACTTTTAGAATTGCCAAACATCTTTTTAAAATTTTAATTTTTTGAAAAAACTAAAAATCTAAAAACTCAATTTGAAAAGGAAATTGATTTCAAAAGCCCATGAGTGTTTTGTTAAACGCTACATGAAGTAGCTTTTAGAATTGAAACGTTTTGTTAAAACTAAAAGCTAAACGCTCGTACGGCTAAACGGAACTTTTTGTTTAAACTAGAGCGTTTTATCAAAATCTAAAAACTAGAAGCTCTCAAAAGCTTCCAAAAGCTCTGTGTCAAACACGCCCCAAAACTCATTAATTCATGACTTCTAAAACAATTCATTTTTCTTCTTGCTAAAAAATCAATCTAAAAAAACTTTTAGAATTGCCAAACATCTTTTTAAAATTTTAATTTTTTGAAAAAACTAAAAATCTAAAAACTCAATTTGAAAAGGAATCCCAAAAACCATCTTACTTTATGTTCCAAAGAAAATTGATCGCTAGAGTAAATCTCTAACTCATAACTATAAATCTCTAAAGAAAAGTCGTGTTGCTAAAAAATTGGTCTTTTATGTTTATCTTCTAAAATTAGTTGTATTTGTGTGATTATCCGTTTTATCAAATATATTCGAAAGTCTTAAACTAAGAAACTAGAGGCTGCTGCACTAGGATCCAAGGCTCGACTAAGCGGCTAAATTAAAAAGACCAGCGAAACATGGTCAATAAATGAATGGATCAAGTGCGCAGATCGCACCACGCCATTCTTATTTATTCCAGCGCACGTCTTTTTCATTGGTTGTTTAATCACCAAATTGCAAAACAAAAGATAACATAATCACTCCTTACATTTTTTTAATACTTTTAATTTACCCCTTACTATTCTATTATTGGCATTAAACCCACAAGTAATTTCTATTGGAAACCAAAATATTAAATTTTGAACCACAAAAGCAAATTAATTTTGGATGTCAATATAAAACATAAATGTATGAATTAACCTTATATGGAAAATATTTTAAAATAATTTTTACAACTAATAGAAGCAAATAAGTTACATATTAATTAATATCAATCTCAACTAGATGTGAAGGCGTCATGCCATCAAATATGATGGCTGTTTGCAATGCAAAATATGTTCATATCTCAAACTCGCATATGAATGAAAACATGGTAGATTTCTATCAGTCTATCTAGTTTTATCTTTTATATAATGATCATGAGGTAACATAAGTTCACAATATAAAAACTACCTGTTAAATCTCGACTAGATGTGAAACCATCACGCCATAAAAATGGTGGTTGTTTGCAATGCAAAACATGTTCATATCTCAAAATTGCATAAAAATGAAAGCATGATATATTTCTACAAATCTTTATTAGTTGTCTTTTATATAATGAACACGAGGTAACATAAGATCACGATATAAAAACTATAATGTTATCTTTTAGTGCAATTATGACTCCAAATTGCACTACATATCATTTGAGAAATATACATAATCCTTATTTAAAATTTCTCATGATGTTGCTACTACTTATATTTAATCTTTGGAAATTGATACCTAAAGATTGGGTAAAGCAGAATACGACCAATAATGAAATAAAAATGAATGCGGTATACATGATAATACAAATATAACACATACAATAAATGAACAAATTATGTGTAAGTATTATGATAAAACCTACTTCAAACCTAACGAGCTTTGTGATTGTGAATATAACTATTTATTAGATATTATGATATTTTGATTCATATAGTTAACTAGTAATTGAGCTCGCGTGTTGCAGCGGGTTGTTACGTGTTTTCTTGCATATTAGGAATCATAATTGATTAAACCACCACAACTTTTTTGCATTATCATAAGATAATTAGAAAAACTACTTCATAAGATATACACATATGTAAAAGTAACCCATATGACATTAACTGATTTGAAGCAACAGTGACCCGGTAGCGCTTCGACGTGTTTCACAAAAGTTTTGTAAAAAGCTTGGAAATAAATGCTGAAATATTTTAAAAAGATTAGTGTTCCGACAAAAAACCATAAACAAACAAAAAAAGTCAATTAATATTTAAGTGAGAAATGTAATAAAAAATAATAATATAAAACTAAAACTAAAGTAAAAAACACCAAAAATTTAAAAGAAAGTAAGCATAGGGTGGCTTCTATAAAAAAAGAAAAGAATGTAGAAATCATTTTATAAATTAGATGACTAATGAATAAAGAAAGGAGAATATAAAAGCCATTTTCGTTACTATAAATTCAATTCAAAAACTGGAATTTAACACTTAAACATATAGACATATTATAGCGAACCAATTATGGTGTGTGCAAAACAGTATAACCTATGTAATAAAAAAATGAATGATATATATATATATATATATATATATATATATATATATATATATATATATATATATATATATATATATATATATATATATATATATATATATAAAGGGGATTGTATAATGTGCATTAAAAACCATACTTTTAGCTATAATAATTTATAGAGTGAATGTAGTTTACATTTTGTATATATTTACATTTTATTTTACAAACCAAATAAACTTTGTATCTTATTAACAGCCAATATGATTAATTAAAAGCATATTGCCCTTGTCTAAATCTACTTCAATTGAACTACTAAATTTAGGCATAGAAAAAAGTTTTGGGGATCTTTCTGTAAATTTAGCATAAAACAAGGTTGTTTGTATAATTTTCTGTGAAGAAAAAGAGAAGAAAAAACCGAAATGCATTTCTATTTCTCCATCGAAGGCATCTTCACTGTCGCGGTGTATTTCTGCAAGTGTTTTGCCTTCAAGAATTCCCACTATACATACTCCCCACTCTGCTCCCTTCTCCCTCTTTCCTTCTCTCTCTAGATCTCTCACTTCCGAGAGATCATCTAGAGTTCTTCTTCTACGGTGGGTTGGAAATTCTTACCCGGCGGCGAGTCAATCAAATCAAATCCCTAATAGATCATAAACGCATCTGATCCGTCGTCGTTTTGATCTATTCCGCCGTCACCATGGCGGCCGCTAACGCTCCGATCACTATGAAAGAGGCACTTACGGTAAACATATTTCTCTCTGTAAAGCATAGTTTCATCTTATACGAACAGATTGATAGATTCGCACTTTTACTGTTCGAAACCTAGCTCTGTTTACCCAATTTCGTCATTTCTATAGTATTTTGGACTTCTATCATGATGAATTATGACGGCATAATCAGTTTTGAGCTTTTATTGCTCTCGAGTTGTTTAGATTTGTTAGATTAGCAGATGTGATGTATACGTCCACTGTATTTATTCTAAATCCTAGTCCTAAAATTGAATCACACTTCGATATTTCTGAACCTAGCTCAATTTGGTCAATTTCGTCTTTAGGAACCTCTTGGGTTTAATTAGGTTTAATCTGATTCGAAGTAATAGAATTTTCTAGCTTTTCCACTCTGTATCCTTTAGATTTGGGAGATAATGGAACTTCTGTGCTGTATATTTCCAGATCTATGGAAATTAAATGATTGATATGTTTCTGAAATCATGGTTCATAGTGATCTACTTGTGCACTGAATAATTGCATTGATTTTGAATTGTATGATGTTTCTGCAGTTGCCAAGTATAGGGATCAACCCACAGTTCATTACATTTACCAATGTAACGATGGAGTCAGATAAGTTTATATGTGTTCGTGAAACATCACCTCAAAATAGTGTGGTGATCATCGACATGAGCATGCCAAATCAGCCATTAAGGAGACCAATTACAGCTGATTCGGCTCTCATGAATCCAGTTTCCAGGATTCTTGCTCTAAAAGGTACAGTTTGTTCTTTACCATCACATACATTGTGAATGACTTGCTTGATTCACATTGTTTTTGACCTTTTTCAAATACAAACGGCTTGCCCTTTGATACATAAAACAAGAAATTAGAATTCCCAGCCTTCCAACAACCAATAGTATGATACTACAACATAATGTACCAATCAATCTGCAACCCAAACACCCTTAGAGTAACAGTAAGGTCAATTTTAGCTATATGGCTAATCAACAGTGTAATTTTCTTGAAGCTCAACTTCCTGGAACAACTCAAGATCACCTACAGATATTTAATATTGAGATGAAAGCTAAGATGAAGTCTCATCAGATGCCTGAACAGGTCACAACTATAATATCATTCTGTGATTTGTAGTATTTCTACCTTTTCTTTGATAAAACTGACATTTTATGTGACTTCACTACTTCTTCAGGTTGTTTTCTGGAAGTGGATTACACCTAAAATGTTGGGCATGGTAACCCAAACATCAGTATATCATTGGTCAATTGAAGGTACCCTGCCTTTGTTTTCCCTGTAGTGACAAAACATGATGCTTTCTAGTTTCTTCCACTTTGTATTTCTTGGAGTAAACTCAGTCATTCAATATATTTGTATGCAGGTGATTCTGAACCCGTGAAGATGTTTGATAGGACAGCAAATTTATCAAACAATCAGATTATTAATTACAAATGTGATCCATCTGAGAAATGGTTGGTTTTGATTGGAATTGCACCTGGTTCACCTGAGGTTTGTCATCATTCTTTAGTTATATTCCATCATATCAAAATTTTATTTTTATCATTACAAGATTATATTATGAATTTTCCAGTTATAACCTCCCTATATATGTAATATCAACAGAGACCACAGCTAGTGAAAGGAAACATGCAGCTTTTTTCTGTTGATCAGCAGAGAAGTCAAGCTCTTGAAGCACATGCAGCATCATTTGCCTCATTCAAAGTGCGAATCTTTCCTTTCATTATATTATAAAACTGATGCTTCCTTTTCCTCAATATTTATAATGATCAATATTTGTCAAATATTGTTATATCTTATACAGGTTCAAGGCAATGAGAATCCTTCAATTCTTATTTCTTTTGCAACAAAGAGCTCTAATGCTGGACAGGTCACATCAAAGCTGCATGTCATTGAACTCGGTGCTCAGCCAGGTTTCATTTTTGACACTATCTTTTCATTTTTTAAATTTTTTTTAAAAGTTTCTTTTTAATCTGACATACTTTTATTTTTGCTTTCTCAATTGCAAATAATATGCAGGGAAACCAGCTTTTACCAAGAAACAAGCAGATCTGTTTTTCCCTCCTGACTTTGCCGATGATTTTCCAGTTGCTATGCAGGTACCTTTTGTCTTTTGAAATAATAAGCTTGCAATATTATATTATCTGACATATATATATTTATGAATTTGCAGATATCCCATAAATATGGTTTGATTTATGTCATTACCAAATTAGGGCTTCTATTTGTATACGATCTAGAAACTGCTACTGCAGTGTACAGAAACAGAATCAGTCCAGATCCAATTTTTCTGACATCAGAAGCTTCATCAGTTGGGGGGTTTTATGCTGTTAATAGACGTGGACAGGTGTTACTTGCCACTGTAAATGAATCAACAATTGTCCCTTTTGTTAGTGGACAGGTAAGTTTCCATTTTTTAAAAAAAAAAATCAGATATGTTAATTTTACTTTTGGAATATTAATTTCATGCTTTATTTCAGTTAAACAACTTGGAGCTTGCTGTTAATCTTGCCAAACGTGGAAATCTACCTGGTGCAGAGAATTTGGTGAACTTTCTTATTATTACATGTCACAAGTTTTTATTTATTTATTTTTTTGTTCTTGAGAATTATTGACTAATTGACTTTTGTATATCTCAGGTTGTTCAACGTTTCCAAGAATTATTTGCTCAAACCAAATACAAAGAAGCTGCTGAGCTGGCAGCAGAATCTCCTCAAGGCATTCTTCGTACACCGGATACAGTTGCTAAATTTCAGGTATTTACTTTTGCTATTAGTACATTACAAAAATGGTCCCTGAGTATTGCTGTTTTTTGCAATATTGGTCCCTTTTCTAAACTGTGTTAGGCGTCACACATGCATTCGATACGAGGGTAAATTGGTCTTTCCTCACTGTATAGGGATCACCTATGAAAGTATAATGATAACAAAAAGTCGCGGTAACTTGTGAAGGGGTACGAGAGAGAATGGAAAAAGACCAATTTGCCCCCTTGTGCAATGCACATGCAACGTTTAACGAACGTAATATAACACCATCTGAAAAAGGGATCAAAGTTTATAGGAAACCACAAGATACGGACCAAAATTGAAAAAAAACAATGATACTCGAGGACCATTTTAGTAACTTTTTGTTTATTAAAACTTAAAAGTATTTTCCTAATGCTTAACCTTTGTGTATTTACTTGCAGAGTGTACCAGTGCAAGCAGGACAAACACCACCATTACTTCAGTACTTTGGAACCCTTTTGACAAAAGGAAAGCTGAATGCGTTTGAATCATTGGAACTATCTCGCTTAGTTGTCAATCAGAATAAAAAGAATCTTCTAGAGAATTGGTTAGCTGAAGACAAGTTGGAATGTAGTGAGGAACTTGGAGACCTTGTGAAGGTATGAATTGCACAAGTTTACAAGGTTTTGTGTGTTTACTAATTTTGACATTTGTGTTATCTTCTTTGAATTATAGACAGTGGACAATGATCTTGCATTGAAAATTTACATAAAAGCTAGAGCCACCCCCAAAGTTGTTGCAGCTTTTGCTGAAAGAAGAGAGTTTGATAAAATTCTGATTTACTCCAAGCAGGTATGCTGCATATCTTTAACTGCAGTAATCTACTAATTTCTCTACATTTAGTCTTCATCTTGCTTTAGATCCTTATAAAATTGTCTTTAATTCACGCAGGTTGGGTATTCACCTGATTATCTCTTCCTTCTGCAAACAATTCTTCGATCAGATCCTCAGGTATTAAACATCCATAAGAGGTTTCTTTTTTTTTTTTTTTTTTTTTTTTTTTTAATTAATAAACTGAAATTGGTAGGACCCATAAATAAGCTCAGTGATTTACTATAATAGAAATATGTTGAGGTTTTTGGGCTGTTGAGTTGGCGCTGATGTGGCACAAAAAATAGTGAAAAAGTTTTACTATTATAAATCCTCTATTCTCAATTTGGATGACATAAATATAGGTGCATGGAAGTTAGATCATTAACATAATTGTTTTTTGCAGGGTGCTGTAAATTTTGCTTTAATGATGTCCCAAATGGAAGGAGGTTGTCCTGTTGATTACAACACCATTACAGATCTTTTCCTTCAGGCATGTTAACAATCCTTATAACATTTCATAAGCAGTTTTAAATATTTAAATAAATTACTTCTTAGTTAAACTAATTTTAAACTTTTTCTTCCATCTCCTCAGAGGAACTTGATACGAGAGGCAACAGCTTTCCTCTTGGATGTTCTTAAACCCAATTTACCCGAACACGCTCACCTCCAAACCAAGGTTACATATATGACATATCCTCACACACAATTTACAATCACCTTTTCATTAAACCAACTTTAAATTCATTTTTCTTATTTTCCACAGGTCCTTGAAATCAACCTTGTAACATTCCCCAATGTTGCTGATGCCATATTAGCTAATGGGATGTTCAGTCACTATGATCGCCCTCGAATTGCTCAACTTTGTGAGAAAGCAGGTCTTTATGTCCGGGCCCTTCAGGTTGGTTAATGTCCAGAATTTACTTGTTTTTTTTTACCTTAAAACCTCTATCACTTGTTTGATTTATTTATTTATTTATTTGCAGCATTACAGCGAGTTGCCAGATATCAAACGTGTCATTGTGAATACCCATGCAATAGAGCCACAGTCTCTTGTGGAATTTTTTGGGACTTTATCACGGGAATGGGCTCTGGAGTGCATGAAGGATCTTTTATTGGTCAATTTAAGAGGAAACCTTCAGATCATCGTCCAGGTAACAATGGATCTGATTTTTCTATGTTAATGGTTATTATTTGAACATCAGAGTTGAACCTATTTGGTACTGATACTATTGTTTGGAATGTAGGTTGCCAAGGAGTATTGTGAGCAGCTGGGTGTTGAATCATGCATTAAAATTTTCGAACAATTTAAATCATATGAAGGCCTTTACTTCTTCTTGGGGTCGTATTTGAGCTCAAGGTAATCTCTTTCTCTTCAGATAACTTGGATTTTGTCTTTCGTGCTTGCATACTTCCAATTTTACCAACACCAATCATTATCACAGTGAGGATCCTGACATACACTTCAAGTACATCGAGGCAGCTGCAAAGACAGGGCAAATCAAGGAGGTTGAACGAGTAACACGGGAATCAAATTTCTATGATGCTGAAAAGACCAAGAATTTCCTAATGGAAGCCAAGCTTCCTGATGCAAGGCCATTAATCAACGTGTGTGATCGCTTTGGCTTTGTTCCAGATCTCACTCACTACCTTTATACCAACAACATGCTTCGGTATATCGAAGGTTATGTTCAGAAGGTATAAAATATTAAAATATCACCACTCATTCAATTCCATCCAACAAAATCTCAGGTATATCTAAAGACTTATCTGTTATCTTTATAGGTCAACCCAGGGAACGCTCCCCTAGTTGTCGGACAACTCCTAGACGATGAATGCCCCGAGGATTTCATCAAAGGTTTAATCCTATCCGTTCGATCTCTTCTTCCAGTCGAGCCTCTCGTGGATGAGTGTGAAAAGAGGTTTGTTTTTCTTCTCTTACTTGTATTTATCCTCATACTGTTATTAACATATCAATTTGTTTTAAATCCTACAGGAACCGACTTCGTTTACTAACTCAATTTCTAGAACACCTAGTAAGTGAAGGAAGCCAAGACGTCCACGTCCACAACGCATTAGGCAAAATCATCATAGACAGCAACAACAACCCAGAACACTTCCTCACCACCAACCCCTACTACGACTCCCGCGTCGTCGGTAAATACTGCGAGAAACGCGATCCCACGCTCGCAGTCGTAGCATACCGCAGAGGCCAATGCGACGACGAACTCATCAACGTAACAAACAAAAACTCCCTCTTCAAACTCCAAGCCCGCTACGTCGTCGAACGCATGGACAGCGACCTCTGGGAAAAAGCCCTCAACCCAGAAAACGAATACAGACGCCAGCTCATCGACCAAGTCGTCTCCACCGCGTTACCCGAAAGCAAAAGCCCCGAACAAGTCTCTGCTGCTGTCAAAGCCTTCATGACTGCTGACCTCCCACATGAACTCATTGAACTCCTCGAAAAAATCGTCCTCCAAAACTCCGCCTTCAGCGGAAACTTCAACCTCCAAAACCTTCTCATCTTAACCGCAATCAAAGCCGACCAATCACGCGTCATGGATTATGTCAACCGGTTAGACAACTTCGACGGGCCCGCGGTTGGTGAGGTGGCGGTGGAAGCTCAGTTATACGAAGAAGCGTTCGCGATATTCAAAAAGTTTAATCTAAACGTTCAAGCGGTCAATGTTTTGTTGGATAATATACAAAGCATTCCACGCGCTGTTGAGTTTGCGTTTCGTGTTGAAGAGGATGCGGTTTGGAGTCAAGTGGCGAAAGCTCAGTTGAGAGACGGATTAGTGAGCGATGCGATTGAGTCGTTTATTCGTGCTGATGATGCGACACAGTTCTTGGATGTGATTCGGGCTTCCGAGGATACGGATTGTTACCATGATTTGGTTAAGTATCTGCTTATGGTTAGAGGAAAGGTTAAGGAGCCAAGGGTGGACAGTGAGCTGATTTACGCATATGCCAAGATTGAGAGGTTGAGTGATATCGAGGAGTTTATTTTGATGCCGAATGTTGCCAATTTACACAGTGTTGGTGATCGTTTGTTTGATGAAGCATTGTATGAAGCTGCCAAGATTATATACGCTTTTATTTCAAACTGGGCTAAGCTTGCTGTGACACTTGTGAGGCTGCAACAGTTTCAAGGTGCAGTTGATGCAGCACGTAAAGCAAATAGCGCAAAGACTTGGAAAGAAGTTTGTTTTGCTTGTGTTGATGCTGAGGAGTTTCGTTTGGCTCAGATTTGTGGGCTTAATATTATCGTGCAGGTATCGTTTGTTCACCATTTATTCTCCTTTTCTGTTTTTCGAGTAGCATATAAATTTAAAGTTTTCATAAAATTTACAGGTGGACGATCTTGAAGAAGTGAGTGAATTCTACCAAAACCGTGGATGCTTCAACGAACTAATTCTCCTCATGGAAAGTGGTCTAGGCTTAGAACGGGCCCACATGGGAATCTTCACCGAATTAGGTGTCCTCTACGCCAGATATCGCCACGAAAAACTAATGGAGCACATTAAACTCTTCTCAACACGTCTCAACATTCCAAAACTAATCCGTGCATGCGATGAACAACAACACTGGAAAGAACTCACGTATTTATACATCCAATACGATGAATTCGACAACGCTGCTACCACTGTCATGAATCATTCCCCAGAAGCTTGGGATCACATGCAATTCAAAGACATCGCTGTCAAAGTAGCAAACGTTGAGCTTTATTACAAAGCAGTTCATTTCTATCTGCAAGAACATCCGGATCTCATCAACGATGTTCTCAATGTCCTTGCATTACGCGTTGACCACACACGCGTTGTTGACATCATGCGTAAGGCTGGTCAACTTCCTCTAGTGAAACCATACATGGTTGCAGTTCAAAGCAACAACGTATCTGCTGTCAACGAGGCTTTGAATGAAATATATGTCGAGGAAGAAGACTACGATAGATTACGTGAATCTATTGATTTACATGATAACTTTGACCAGATTGGTCTTGCACAAAAGGTGAGCGGCCAGTTCTTATTTTTACAGGGGTAGTTTGGTCATTTACTTGTTTCCAACATCCAAAATTTTGATTCATTGTAGATTGAGAAACACGAGCTTCTTGAGATGAGGCGTGTGGCTGCATATATTTACAAGAAGGCAGGTAGATGGAAGCAGTCTATTGCTTTGTCTAAGAAAGATAAAGTTTACAAAGATGCAATGGAGACTGCTTCACAATCCGGAGACCGTGAACTTGCTGAGGAGTTGCTTGTTTATTTCATTGAACAGGTAGACTTAAAAATAAAAATATAGTTTCTTTTATTTAAAAAATTTTAAAATTTGTTGGTTACAATCTCGTGTATCGCATGTGCAGGGTAAGAAGGAATGCTTCGCTTCCTGTCTGTTTGTTTGCTACGATCTGGTCCGTCCAGATGTGGCTCTTGAACTAGCCTGGTTAAACAACATGATCGATTTCGCCTTCCCATATCTACTTCAGGTAAAAATAAAAACCATCCACATCACATAAATAAATATTTAATTACTGGTTTAAATTTTAATTTGTTTTCTTGTAGTTTATCCGTGAATATACTGGAAAAGTTGATGACCTAATCAAAGACAAAATCGAATCAATCAAGGAATCCAAGGCCAAAGAGAACGAGGAGCAAGATGTGATTAAACAACAGGTTTTGAACTGAACTTGTGATTTTGAGTAAAGTACAGGGATTAAATATGTAAATTACTTTAATTTGTAAGATGCTCATGTTTTCTTTTTCTTGTTTTGGCAGAATATGTATGCTCAACTACTCCCTCTTGCGCTACCTGCGCCACCTGGCATGGGCGGTGGATACGGTCCACCGCCACCAATGGGCGGCGGTGGGATGGGGATGCCGCCAATGCCGCCGTTCGGGATGCCGCCAATGGGATCTTATTGATTGATGTTGGATTGTGGGGAGTTTAGTGAATAGTTGGTGGTTGTTTGTTGCGTATAATGTGTTTTTTTTTTCTTTTTTAGTGTGTGGATATGTTTTTCTTGTAATATTCTTTTGGGTAGACAGACAGACAAAGACGGAGGCATTTTTTGCAGCAGCAAAATGAGTATTATTATAATGATGGTGAATTGTGTAATTTGTACTAAAACAAAGGGGGTTGGTTGTTTGATAGGATGGATTGGATAGGATTGATGGATGGGTATGCTACTTTTTTTTTTGTTTTTTTTTTACTGGTTTTATTTCAACATGTATTACATGGTCTTTGGATTTTGTTTTATTTTGCTTCTTTTGATTAATTCTACTTTGATCTCATAATTCAACATTACAGTTGTAACGTTTTTAACTTATGTTTCTACTTTTCTGATGGGAATTTTACTTTTATTAAATGCCTGTCTGAATCTGTCTGGCAAAAAGAAAGAAAAAGGTTTGATTGAAAATAAAGTGAGAAAAGGTACACGAGAACCTGATTTTTTCTCCTAGGAAAATGTTATATTTTGGCAGTTTTCAGGTTTTTTACTGTTGTGGGAATGATATTCCAGTCGGTATGCAGACATGGCACATTTCTGCCGTTCAAATTCACTCACTCTCATCTCATTCTATCCTCTTTTGCCGAGGTTAGCCTTTCAACAACACATTCTAACTTCTGACAAGAATGTCAAGATCAATGAGGTGGAGTTTATGTGGATTGTGGTGCCGATCAGCCTTAGAGTTGTCCTGCTCACGTTTGTTCTATGTTGACCACTTTTAAATTTGATATAACAGTGGTCACAGTAGAAAAATTCTTTCGAGTTTAGTCGCTTTAATGAAAATTTGATGTTAATTATTCTATTAGAGCCACTAAAATTCCACATTTTTTTTTTATCGTGACTGGTGGAATGTTGCCTTGTAGGTCAAAGTTAGAGGTATGATAAAAAACCGAAACCGAACCAAATGATGTTTCATCGGTTGATTTGTTTTGGTTAACCGAATAACAATACAATATTTGTATTTGGTTTGGTTTTGGTTAAACCGAAAAAATCAAATAAGCTTAATTAATATATATTTTTATAGTTTATATTTATAAATTAAATTTTATGTTTAAATTAATAGATTAACTACTAAAAAAAGATTTTTATAAATTGTTATTTAATTATTAACCATTATAAGTTTATGGTTTTTATATTTCGTATTAAAACACAAAAACTAATTAACCAAATGTCATTTAATCTTCGGTCATTTCTTTTTTCTTCATATACGAATAAAATTATATTAATATGTCTCTACAACATATATGACTACATCGATATTTAAAAACAACAAATCGTGAAAAACCAAAAATAATATGTTATATATTAGTGCTTTTTTTTGGGTGAAAGTTTAGTAAAGTATTTTTTTTATTAATTCAATATTTATTTTTATGTGCGTATTTTTATTTGGTTTAACTGGTTAACGGAACTGAATAAACCGTAACTAAATTACCCAAGACATATTAAACCGAACCTTATGTGGTTTGATTATGGTTAATTTTAAGATGTAAGAAAACCAAAAAAATCGAACCGATTAAACCGAAAATCGAAAAAACTAACCGATAACAGCCCTAGTCAAAGTGGTCAATTTTTTTTCAAACTTTGATAGCTTTCATTAATGGAGTTGTATTTTGATAAAAGTAAAACAAAATAGAGTGTAATTATGCAAGTTGAAAAACTTTTTTCTCTAATATATATATATATATATATATATATATATATATATATATATATATATATATATATATATATGTTCAAATGTTTTTCTCTCTCACTCTCTCTCTCTCTCTCTCTCTCTATATATATATATATATATATATATATATATATATATATATATATATATATATATATATATATATGTTCAAATGTTTCTCTCTATTTATTGTGTGTTAGAATGCATCAATAAGAATTAAGTAAAAATCAAATGCATTTTAAATGATATCCATACTTATAATTCATTTTTATGGAAATTAATTAAATCCTTCATTAATATCAACAATAATATTCTTTCAGAATGAATTCGTATCTAGAATAAAGAGAGTGTATTCTTGCAGAATGAGAGTGTATTCTAGTAGAATACACTCTCATTCTTCATATTCGATGAAAATTAATTGTATTTTAACTGTCTGATTCCTAAAACAAAAAATGAACTCACATAAAACCTAGATGCGAATTCATTCTGAAAGAATGTTATTGCTAACATTAATGAAGAATAAATTTAGTTTCCATAAAAAGAGAATTATAATTATGAATATCATTTAATATACAAACAATTATGGAAATCATTTAATATCTATCTTTATTTAATTAAATAACTATTTAATTTTACTAAATTCATATTGGTGCATTTTAGCATACAATAAATGTAAGAAACACATTAACCTAACCCATATATATATATATATATATATATATATATATATATATATATATATATATATATATATATATATATATATATATATATAGAGAGAGAGAGAGAGAGAGAGCTAGGTTCAAATGTGGATTGACATCTATTGTGCGGACGTGTAGATAGTGCTATTCTGTGAGAATGACAAAGAAAATAAGTTATTTGATAATGTGAATATGTTCGATCTTACATAATTATTGTCATTATCACGCATTCTCACAAATTAAATCGTTTATAAGGTTATTATAAACTTTTTTTTATTATTCTTATTCTGTCAGGATGTTTTCATGATGTTTATTGAGTCGTATTCTGTAAGAATGAGAATAAGTGAACATCGATGCATGAGAACAAAAATGAATAAGAATTAGTAAGAATGCATGAAAATGACAATAATTGTGTGAGGTTGAACTTAGTCACATTACTAAACAACTTATTCTTTTAGTAATTCTCATAGAATATCATTGTCCACACGTCCGCACAATAGTTGTCTATATATATATATATATATATATATATATATATATATATATATATATATATATATATATATATATATATATATATATATATATATATATATATATCATTGTTGCAGAAATCGGCCTAATCGGCCGATTAATCGGCGATTAATCGCTAATCGGACCTCAACCGATGATATTTATTGCTAATCGGTCACTATAATCAGGTTTGGTCAATACAAGTCAAAGTCGGAATTAATCGGTCCTAATCGGACCTGATCGGACTTAATCGGGTTTGGTCAACGCAGGTTAAAGTCGGACCTAATCGGACCTAATCGCCGATTAATCACTTTTTTTGTAGGATTAAAATTAGATTTACAAATTTTTGAATAATTTTCTTAATAATTAATGGTCCCCGATTAATCCCCGCCTAGCCGATTAATCCCTAATCGCTAGTCCACCGATTAACGGTCGATTAGCGATTTCTGCAACCATGATATATATATATATATATATATATATATATATATATATATGATGGAGATTAGTGCCTATCGTCATAACAAACCCGGTAATATTACTATATATAATAACTAGTTTATAACCCGTGAGAACCACAATTATAAAATTAATTAAACTTTCATATAAAAAGTCAAAATTATTAATTAATTATTTTAAATAAATTATTATTTAAGAAATTTTTTTAGTTATATAAAATTTCAATCAAATGTTAGGGTTTGTATGTATTGGATTTCTATGTTTAATCAATTTAAATAGTATTGTAACACTCAGGTCAGGTGCACATTATTATTATTCTTATCGAGTTAAAAGTTTTCAATTTTGGCTCTTCTCACGAAGTGAGGAATGCTTGTCATGTCGTGAGGAGTAATTTTGACCCGCACATCATTTTGAGGCTCATGACGTGAGCAATCCAATGCTCACGACGTGAGCGGAGTCTGAGGACCAAAAACCCTAATTTTCGGTATTTAAAGGAAAGAGGGGGCTAGGGTTGTTCACCCTCTACCTCCCTCACACTCTAAGCCCCAAAGAACCCTGAGTTTTAATGTTTTATCATCCTTGAAGTTCATAACCAATTTGGAGCCATTTCTAGCTTGAAGAAGGAGAGAAGAAGATGAAAGAAGTAATCTAGTGCTGGAGTGGAAAAAGTATCAATATTATCATCACCTCTTCTTGCTGTTGGACCTTTGTAAGTATCAAAGATCCAAACTTTATTACATTTCATGGATATATCTAGGATTTTGTCCACTTTTCTTCATGTTTAGCATGATTGGGTGAAGTAAATCCATAAAGTTAGCAACTTTATGAATTCTAGGAGTTTCGTGATCATCATATTGTTAGATCTGGAAGTTGGTGAGGTATTAGAGGCATGCATGAGATTTTGAAGCATATTTCTTCACTTTTGACCTAGAATGGATTAGATCATGCATGGTGCAGGCATAGCCATAAAGGAAACATTTTTATGGACCTTAGGAGTCCCTTTTAACTTCTGGATGGGATGGATTCAAGGACTTAATGGAATGAAGACTTAAAATGGTGACTTTTAGCATCAGATGGTGCTCACGACGTGAGATTTGAATAACCTTCGTTTTCTATTAAGATCCTTGGAGCTCACGACGTGAGAGTAGGTGCTTATGGCGTAATGTTAGCTTAGGTGATTTCTTTGACTGAGTTTGCTAGGTTGGGTCGAGTCGAGATGGAATCAGACCGAGTAGACTATCACGACGTGACCAAGGTCTGGTCACAACATGAGGATGGATATTTGACATTAAGGGTTGTTGACTTTGACCAAGATTTTGACTAAGTTTGGCCTAAGGGTATTTTAGATATTTTGGATTATGTTTGAGAATTGGTCACTTTTGATGGATAGGTGATGGGTAGAGCGGAGATTTGGAGTCGAGACCTTATCAGCTATCGTTCAGACCATGAGGTGAGTTTCCTCACTGTTCTTGTGGGTCGAAGGCACCAATGCCAACCCCTTTAGTTATGTATCCTGGTATATAGGATGTTGCTATACAGTAGTGATTTGTAAATCTGTTTGCTAGTCTGTTAACTGGTTTATATGATTATCTGTTGCTGGTTATATGTTATTTGTTATGTATATGTCGACATGGTATGGTGGGTTTGACAATGGACTGCTTGGTGATGTAAGTCAACAGACCGAGGCATTCCAACCGAAAAGGTTGTGGGCCATGGCATTCCAACTAGAAGGTTGTGGGCCGGGGGTAATCCAACCAGGAGGTTGTGGACGTTATGTATTGGGCAAGCCAACCGAAAGGTTGTGGGCTGGGAAATTCCAACCGAAAGATTGTGGTCCAAGGGTAATCCAACCAAGAGGTTGTGGAACCGCTATCTGTTTGATTATATGTTTGTGTGGTGGTACTTTGGGGGAACTCACAAAGCTTTGGCTTACAATTTTAGTTTATGGTTTCAGGTACTTCCGAGGATCGTGGTAAGGCGAAGGCATGATCGTACACAACTTCCTGTTTTATGTATTTGGATCTTGGGGAAATCTCTGATTTGAAATGACACTTATGAAACAATGACTATTTTGTAAACAATGATGATGAATGGTTGAGTTTGAAAATTTTAAATTTATTGTGATTTTTGGAGTGTTACAAGTTGGTATCAATGCCTTGGTTTGAGTGACTTGGATGAGCCTTCGTGTAAATCTAGACTCAAACTAGGGAACTGAAAAAGTTTTAAAACTGATTTTCAAAAGTAAACAAGGAAGGATGTGATGTGTACAATCAACTGGAGCAAGAAAGTATACCCCAAATTACCCATACTGTTATTTGCGATTATGTTTATGATAGAACAACATGCTAGAGATAGGCTAAGGATATTCAGGAATTGCATGATAGAATTGCTTAATAATTGATGCCTGATAGCCTATGGTTTCTTTCTTGTATGGATTTGACATCATTACTGCAGTTGCTTAGTATATGCATCATAGTTGTACATAACTAAGATTTTATAGCCTGAGAATGTTTGGTTTAGCCTTATTTCATGTTCTTGTTTGATGAAGGTCTTAGGGTAGAATCAAGTATTCGACTGTTTATAGGATCCAGTGTTATGTATGATTAGCATACATGAGTGCCGCAGGGTTGGTGGAAGTTTCATGGATGAGTTATGTGGGGTCAGCCGTCTAGTTGGGGAATATCTAGCCTTTCTCTAGGAAGTGGGAATAGGGTGTATGCATATTCTAGTGTGTGATGTTAGGGTTGTTGTGATGATCTTATGAGACAAATATGGGTAGGTGCGGAAGGTAGTATGGGCCCGTACTACTGGAAGCACAGGAACTGTATGCGTAGCAGGGAAGTCACAACCCCTAGGGTCTTGTTGTTTGGAATACCTCATGTGGTATGAAATGCGCCTCATCTAATATTTTTTGGTTTATTTTCAGTATGATGGTTACAAGGAGATTTGATTCAGGAGCTAGGTCAAGTGGCTAGGATAGGCCAGGGCTGACCGAGGACCATGTTTGGGAGATGATTCATCTTGAGGTTGTTTCTATTGTCTGGGGGTAGATACCGGAGATATTTGGGTCTATCAAGACCGCCATGATGGAGTTCTTTGATGACCGATATGCTTCACTTTCTGAGGCTGTTGCTGCTGCAGTTACCGCAACTGTCGTTGCTGCGGGGATTGGCACGGAGAGAGCCTTCTAGTACTGGGACTTCGACAATACGAAGTCTCGGTGTTTCATGGGGTTCAAGATCCGATCATTGCTATGAGGTGGCTGTCAGATGTTGAAGGATATTTCTTTACTTGCTCCTGCCTAACTAACTAGAAGGTCAAGTGCGCTCTGAACCTTCTTCGGTCTGGAGCGAAGGACTGGTGGAGGTTGGTGACTATCTCGTACACTCTGGAGTAGAGGGTTACGGTGTGTTGGAAGTAGTTTCTAATATGTTCTAATCGAGATATGTTCCATTGGAGGAGCGGGAGAGGCTGGCTCAGGAGTATTTGGACTTGAGACAGGGGACTGAGTCGGTGACTGAGATCACCAAGATGTTTATAGAGTGAGCTATGTTTTGTCCTGAGTTTGCTGCTTTTGAGCAAGCTTAGATTACCCAGTATTTGAGCATGCCTAAGAAGGATATCTGCCAATTTGTATCCAAACAACAATATGATATACTTGTGGACCTACAGGAGGCCGCGGGGAAGCGGGAGATTGAGATGGAGATCCAGGTGAGAGAGCGAATGCAGGCTCCAGTTCAGACACAGCCTGTGGCGAAGCAGTTCAAGCCTGCTGATTTGAGGACTGGATGGAAGAGGGGCCACACTTGTGGTAACTTCGATAAGGTTCATGAGCGTATTTGTCGATCATCATTTGGTTGCCAAAAATATGCCAAGGAGGGGCACTACGCCAAGGATTGCCATCAGCAGGCTCTAGTATCGAGCACCTGGATTTGCTATCATTATGACCAAGTGGTCCATATGAAGGCGCAATGCCCATTGCTTACTACTAAACCGACGCATGCTCCAACGACGACTACTCTGAGGATCACTGATGGGAGCCAGGGCAAGATGGAGCCCCCGAGGGCTCGAGGTCGCACTTTTCAGGTCACAATAGAGGAGGCCAGGGTGGTGCCAGACGTCCTTACTAGTATGTTTCTATTTATCATTCTGTCGATTAGTTTATGGAGTGCTTATGTTTATGTTTCTAATAGGTACATTCTTAGTGAATTCTTTGCTTGATCTTGTGTTATTCGACTGGGGCATGAGTCGATCCTTTGTGTCTTGGTCTATTAGTAGGGATTTTGATCTGACCCTTAGCAAGTTGGAGGGTCTGTTGCAGGTTTCTATCGCCAACGAGCATGGGATTTCTGCATCTATAGTGTATCAGGGTTATGTAGTGGAGATCTTTGGGGTGCCTTATTCGATTGATTTGATTCCTATCCCCATGGGGGATGTATGCGTGACAGTAGGAATGGATTGGATGAGTAGGTTTAATGCTATGATTGACTCCAAGGGTCAGCGAGTGATAGTTCGAACCCCAAGTAGGGGAGAAATGATAATATATGGAGATGGTACTAGGATCAGATCATGGTTTTGTTCGGCGGCCAGGGCTCGACAATACGTTCAACATGGTTGTATGGGTTATCTCGCCTATGTGGTTGATACTTGGGTTGTGGATCAGGATAGTTTCAGATGTACCCGTTTTTAGGGAGTTTGCTGATGTGTTTTCGGAGGAGTTACCCGGTGTGCCTCCCGAGAGGCAGGTTGAGTTCAGGATTGAGCTAGTGCTAGGTGTCGCTCCGATTGACAAGGTGTTGTATTGTTTGGCACCACCCGAGATGCATGAGTTATCCTCTCAGCTTCAGTAGCTTTTAGGCAAGCAGTTCATCAGACCGAGTAGTTCGCCATGGGGAGAACCAATATTGTTCATCAAGAATAAGGATGGTTCATACCGGATGTGCATTGATTATTGGGAGTTGAACAAGTTGACGGTGAAGAACCGATATCCCCTTTCGTGGATTGACGACATCTTTGATCAGTTGCAGGGTGCATATTGGTTCTCCAAGATCAATCTGAGGTCGAGGTATCATCAGGTGATGGTTAGAGAAGAGGACGTGTAGAAGACAACATTTCAGACTCATTATGGGTATTACAACTTCGTGGTGATGCCATTTGGGCTCACCAATGTGTTTGCGGTGTTTATGGGCTTGATGAATTGGTATGCATGCTGATGCTCGATCGATACATTATTGTTTTTATTGATGATATTTTGGTGTATTCTAGGACTGAAAAACCACACGAGGAGCACCTTCGAGAGCTTTTGGGATTGTTGAGGTGAGAACGGTTGTACGCTAAGGTCTCAAAGTGTGAGTTTTGGTTACGAGAGGTTCAGTTCTTGGGGCATCTCATTAACTAAAATAGGATTTTGGTTAATTCGACCAAGATTGAGGCTGTGATGCAGTGGGAGGTTCCGAAGTCTCCCTCATAGATTAGGAGTTTCTTGGGTTTGGCGGGATATTCTCAAAGAATTATACAAGATTTTTCCAAGATTGTTGTACCCCTCACTCGTATGACGAGGAAGGGAGTGGATTTCCGATGGGGACCTGTGTATCAGACAACATTTGAGACACTTCGATAGAAGTTTTGTGAGGCTTCGGTGTTGAACTTTCTGGAGGGTGTCGAGGACTTCGTGGTATTTTGTGATGCATCCATCACTGGTTTGAGGGTGGTTCTTATGCAGAGGGGATGAGTGATTGCGTATGCTTCTCGATAGCTGAAGTTGCATGAGGCACGATATCCTACTCAAGATCTGGAGTTGGGGGCACTGGTGTTTGCCCTCAAGATTTGGAGACATTATCTATATGGGGTCCATTATACTGTTTACAAGGATCACAAGATTTTGCGATATATTATAGACCAACTGAACTTGAACATGAGGTAGCGCAGGTGGCTTGATGTGGTTAAGGATTATGGTTGCGAGATTCTATACCATCCGGGTAAAGCAAATGTGGTCGCGGATGCTGTGAGATGTAAGTCGGATGGATCTTCAGTTGGAGATATGTGTATGAGGATATCCATTGATTATCCACTTTTGGATTTGATCAGAGGGGCACAGGCAGAATGAGTCAAGAAGGAGAACTAGAAACTGGAGAGGATCAGGGGCGAGATCGACAACTTTGTCACCGATAGTCGGGGATTGTTGACCCGATGTGGTTGGGTTTGGGTTCCAGTTTCTGGTAGGATCAGGCAGATAGTTTTAGAAGAGGCACATAAGTCTCGCTTTTTGATACACCCGGGAGCCACCAAGATGTATTGGGATTTGAGACTAAGTTACTTGTGCCCGTGTATGAAAAGGGAGATAGTCTAGTACGTTAAGAGGTGCTTGATCTATAGGATGGTCAAGGCCGAGCATCAAAGGCTGCAGCCTTTGGAAGTTCCTATGTGGAAGTAAGAAAAGATCACCATGGAGTTTATCACCAAGCTACCGAAGACTGCCAAGGGTTTTGATGACATCTGGGTCATCGTGGATCGACTAACCGAGAGTGCCCACTTTTTTGGCCATCCGGGAGAGCTCCTCGGCCAAAAAGTTGGCCGATGTATGTTCGGGAGATTGTTGCTCGTTATGGGGTTCCAGTTTTTGTTGTAACAGACTGAGATGTTCGGTTCACTTCCCGATTCTGACATAAATTCCATGAGAAACTAGGTACAAGACTACATTTCAACACTGTTTATCATCCGCAGACTGATGGACAGAGTGAGCGGACCATCTACAACAACAACTATCAACATTGGTGAATCTCCCTTCGAGCTTCTGTATGGTTAGAGATATCAGACCCAATTTGTTGTGGGGAAGTGGGTCATAGAGTCACAGGGAGGAGTGAGGTAGACCTCCATACTATAGAGCTCATCCACCAGGCTGGGAAGAGATTGCAGACAACTCAGAGTCGGCAGAAGAGCTATACTGATCGGTGTTGATCAGAGTTAGAGTTCCAGGTCGGCGATATGGTGCTACTGAAGGTCTCACTCTGGAAGGGCGTGATACGCTTCTGGAAGAGTGGGAAGTTAGGTCTCCGATATATTGGACCGTTCCGTATGATCGCCAGGGTAGGCATGATGGCCTACTGTAACATCCCGAGTTCAGGAGCGCAAGTTTAGGGTTCAAAGTGAAAATGTGAATGGTCAACTCGGCGAGTCCATGGGTAGACTCGGCGAGTAGGATCGCGATTCTGGTCGTGTGTTAAGTGGCCAACTCGGCGAGTCAGTGGCTAGACTCGGCGAGTTGGTGCTGTGTGGAGAAAACCCTAATCCCAGGGGTTGAGCCTTATATAAAGAACATAATACCGTCTCCCCAGCCTCTTTACTCTCCCTTGAAGTTCAGAAACCCTAATATTCGTTTGTTAGAGAATTAGAGAGCATTTGGACCTTGAAAGAGTGTTTGTTGAAGAGATATTTGAAGATTGAGAGGCTTAGAGAAAGGGGCTTTGCAAGGTTTTGGCTTATTCTTCTGTTGGAGTCTCCTCTTGAGGTAATGATTCATTGCTTGGGCTGTTATCTATCTAGATCTATCAATTGTGGGATTTTTGGGAGTATATCTAGTGCTATCTTGAGTTTGGAGGTTGGATCTGAGGTTGCTACCTCAGATCTAGAGTAGTGATGATCCAAAAGAGCATAAAGTCCCTGTTCAAGAGTTGTTGAAGAAGCCTTTTAGTCCCAAAACCCTAGCCCTAGAATGTATTATGCTTGGATCTCCTTGGATTCATGTAAAGTTTGCCACTTTACATGATGGACGACTTGTATAAGAGTAGATCTATGGATTTGAGACCCTGCATGGCTTGGAAAGCCTCTGTATGGGTTAAGAGCTAGTGGTACTCGGCGAGTCACATGGGTGCACTCGGCGAGTTGCATGAAGATAGGCAGCAATTCGACGAGTTAGAAGAACAACTCGGCGAGTTGGTTGAAGATAGCCTTGGACTCGGCGAGTCTGGTCGTGAGATCCTAACCTTTCCTGGTTAAGCCGTGAATCGGTGAGTCAAGGGATGACTCAGTGGGTTGAGTGCGGTTAGACTCAGAGTTGTGGGACTCGGCGAGTCTTGGGGTGTCTCGGCAAGTTGAGTCGTGTTATGGGAGTTTCAGAGCATGGGGACTCAACGAGTCAGCGAGTTGACTCGACGAGTAGAGTCAATCAGGAGGGTTGACTTTGACTGAGGACTTTGACTTTGACCAAGAGTTGACTAGTTGACTTCCGGGGGTATTTTGGTAATTATTGGTATTTATTGAGTTCAGTCTTTTGGTGTTGATCAATGGAGGAGTTCGTGTCGGAGGTTGGAGAAGCATGATCTTACTTATCTTTTCAGTCAGCAGCTGCGAGGTGAGTTATCCTCACTATATCGATAGGGTCTACGGCACCAAGGCCGGCCCTTTATCGGATTGTAATCCGGGTATCGTTGTTATGTTATTGTTTGCATCCTGGTAGTTAGGATGGTATATGTTAGAGACCTGTTTAAGGTCGGTATCCTGGTATATAGGATGATGATATGTTAGAGACCGGTTAGGTCGGTATCCTGGTTAGAATGATATTATGTTATGCGATCTGCTAGATCGGTTTGATTGCATGTGAATTGTTATATGATTGAATGTTTATGTGCACATGGTTGTTGGACTGGGGTTGGGTTGAGGCGGGCCCTGCTTTGTGCTGTAGGCCAACATACCCAGGGCGGTCCGGTTATCTCGAAGGCCCAGCGAGCGGTCTGGATAGGCTGTAGGCCCCAAGAGGGCAGACCAGACGTGCCGAGGCTCGGAGAGTGGACCAGGCCGACTGAAGGCCCGGTGCGGGCGGACCAGTCATACTGTAGACTCAGAGAGTGGACCAGGTGGATTGAAGGCCCGGTGTGGGCGGACCAATCACACTGTAGACTCGACGGATATGGCTAGACTTGGAGGGTGGACCAGGTGGACTGAAGGCCCGGTACGGCGGACCAGTCACATAGTAGACCCGAAGTGCATGGCTGTTTTGTGTTCTATTATGATATGGCATGTTATGTGTGGTTGGTATTTTGGGGGTATCTCACTTAGCTTTCGGGCTTACAGTTGTGGTTTAAATGTTTCAGGTACTTCAGGAGACCGTAGCAAGGCAAAGGCGTGATCGTACCGCTCCTCATGGTTATAGTTTATGATATGGTTCTGGGAAGACTCTGATAAATAATTGTATTGAAAACCTTTTTGTTATAACTTAATGAAACTGGGTTGTTTTGAAAAGTTTAAATTGGTTGAAATTTTTAGAATGTTACAAGTTGGTATCAGAGCCTTGGTTTGAGTGAATTGGAGGAACATTCGTGTGAATCCAGTCTCAAATCAAGGAGAGTTTTCAAAAGAGAATTTAAAATGGTTTTAAAAATGAGTAAAAGAGGACACGGAGGTACGATCAGCCGGAGCCAGTAAGTAACCCCAAAATACCATACAAGATATTTGTTTTTGAGATATGATAGAACAACATGATAGTACTAGGCTAGGGATCTTCAGGAATTCCATGATAGAGTTGCCTAATTTATGATGCCTACTAGCCTAGGGTTTCTTCTGTATAAGATTTCCAGTGTTCCTCTAAGAGTGAGGGTTGAGTGCTTGTTATGTATGATCATCACTAGGGTGTTGTGGTGATACTTGATATAAATATGGGTAGGTGTGGAAGGTAGTATGGGCCCGTATTACTGAAAGCACAGGACCTATACGCGTATCGAGGAAGCCACAACCTCTAGGGTGGGGTTGGGAGTTGGTTCCCGGGGTTCTGGGAGAGTGTCTGATGTTTTGCGGTATTTTCAGTATGGTGGTTACGAGGCATGCTGGGAGCGGATCCGGATCAGGATCGGGAGCAAGAGAGGGCGGTCAGGGTGGGTCAGTACCGCCCGAGGTTGTTGGTCAGATGAGCACAGGTGAGTTGGATGCTAGGATTCGTGAGATCCTGCATGATGAGGTTGCTGCGTTGTTCCGGGCCGAGTTGCCGGAACTGTTTGGGTCGATTAAGACCGCCATGATCGAGTATTTTGATGAGCGCTATGCAACTCTTACGGAGACGGCTGCCGCGGTGGCTACAGCGGCTGTAGCAGCGATATGAGGAGGAGCCGGTAGAGCTTTTTAGTATCGGGACTTCGATAATATGAAGCCCCCTACCTTCGATGGAGTTCAGGACCCGATTGTTGCTATGAGATGGTTGTCAGACGTGGAGGGGTGTTTCTTCACGTTTTTATCTCCTGCTGATTAGAGAGTGAGGTGTGCTCTGAACCTGTTGAAGCTCGGGGCGAAGGATTGGTGGAGATTGACTACGGGGTCATATTCGGACGCGCAAAGGGCTGCGGTTTCGTGGGATCAGTTTCGGAAGATGTTCAGTACCCGTTATGTCCCACGGGTTGAGAGGGAGAGGTTGGCTCAGGAGTTCCTAGAGCTGAAGCAGGATTCAGAGTCGGTGACGGAGATCACTAGGATGTTAATGGAAAGGGCGATGTTTTTCCCAGAGTTTGCTTCGGAGCAGGCTCAGATGTCCCGCTATCTGAGTATGCTCAAGAAAGATATCAGGCAGTTTGTGTCTACGCAGAGGTGCGAGACCTTGCTGGAGTTGCAGGAGGCCGCTCGGCGGCGTGAGTTGGAGATTGAGTTACAGTTGAGAGAGCAGAGGCAGGCCCCGACACAGTCGCAACCAGCGCCGAAACGGTCCAAGACCGTTGATTCTAGATTTGGAGATCAGAGCATCCGCACTTGTGGGAAGTGTGGGAAGGGTCACACCGAAGTGTGTAGGTACGGTGGTGCATGCCGCAAGTGCAGAACGGAAGGGCATTATGCGAGGGATTGTCGGCAGACATCCCCGGTTCAGGATTTGAGGATTTGTTATCACTGCCATCAGGTTGGACACTTGAGGGTCAACTGTCCACAGCTTGCTGCAGGACCGGTGCAGGCTCCAGCACCGACCACTTTGAGGATTACGGGTGGAGGTCAGGGTGGAGCGGAGCCCCCGAGGGCTCAGGGTCGTGCTTTTCAGCTTACAACATAGGAGGTCAGGGCAGTGCCTGATGCAGCTGCGGGTATGTCTCCTTCTTGATATTTTGTTATCTTGTGATTGTTATGGAGTATTATATATCTGCTAGTCTCGTTGTGTGATTTTTGGTATTGTATTTGTTTGTTCGTTGAGGGTTATGGTATGGTTAAGGGTTTTGGTATTGGGAGTTTTGTTGGTTATCATCCATGGGAATTATTAGTGGGAAATCTGGCTTTTGGTCTGAATGTCGGGTAGCGTCTGTAGTTTGAGGAGCGGTTAGTTGAAGGTCGGGCTTCTTTCGAGTCCGATATGATCAATGTTGATATGTGATTTCGTGAAGGTTGCTCATTCTAGTGGGAATCAGTTCGCGTGTAAGGGAATGTGTTGTGATGGGTTGTTAAGGGAGGTCGGTTATGGCGACTGGTGGTGGACAGTCAGTGCTCTAAGTGGGGAGAATTGGAAAATTCTCCTGAAGATCGACAAGCATGAGAGGTTGATTAGCTGTTTGGGATTCAAAAGCGGTTCTGTCAGCTAAGAGCGTAGGCTGGTATGAGTAAGTGACAGGCAAACTGGGCAGGATACAGACTAAGGGTTTCGAAAAAAGGGCGATTGATTGTGGAAGGCCTAGGATCAGGCCGGGATTGAGTATGTAGGATGGAGTTAGAGTTCGGAGCCCCTAGAGGGCTAGAACAGTATGCATGGGAGAGTTTTTTAGGAGGGATAATTCGGGATGATGAATGCTAGTAGAGCGGTCCGGATAGGCTGAAGGCCGGTGAGCATACCAATCAGGCCTAAGGCTCGGAGGACGGTCCAGACAGGTTGAAGGCCCTAGAGGGCGGTCCAGACATGCTGAAGGTTCTAGGAATGGTCCAGATTGGCTGAAGGCCTGGTAAGGCGGTCCAGTCATGTTGAAGACTCTGCATGTGTTGATAGATCTGTATGAGGAGATGGAATGAGTATGTTGCGATGTGATAACATCAGAAGGTCTGGCCCCGGGTATTGATCATGATTAGTGGAAGGTAGTGCATGGAGTCGAGAGTCCTTGCGAGCATATTCACAGCATGTGTGGTGCATGGGATAGCGGTTATGCTATAAGGGAATGGCGTAGTGTTGGGTGAGCACCGTGGCACTTGTTGTAGTGACAAGGCGGCCAAGTAGATTTCCTTGGATAACGAAAGGGAAAGGTATGTAGCTCCGAGAGGGAGTGTAAGTTCACGGAAGTGAAAACAGTAGCGTGGAGGTATGATTGAGGCGTTCCAATTATGGTTTTGAGCAGAGTGTTTGCGCCAGTGGTATGGAGCACATCCGGGTTGGATGTCTGCTGAGGTCACAGAAGGAATTCCGAGGATGTAGAGCCGAAGAGGCTCAAAAGGGATGCAAGGAGGGAGCCTTGGATTCCCAGTTTGGTGTGAACAAGAGATTATGTATGTAGTGGTAATTCATCATGGGGGATGTTTGGAGGTGTCGTCAATGTGTCGGGTCTTCCCAACCCGAGGATGCTAGAGCCAGTTCAGCATGTGTATGTGATTGTAGAGGAGAACTCATGGGAGATGCTCTGAAGCTGAAGGATGTGTCATCCTATCAGCTTAGAAGGGATAGAGTTGGACTCAGACAGGGAGCAGGTTAAGTCTCAGCAGTGAATTTGGTGAAGATATGTCTGACGAGGGAAATGATAGCAGTGTGGTACCGAGTCGGGATCCCGGTGGTTCAAGGTTATATGTAGCTCATAAGGGGCAAGTGATTGTTGTGATATGGATCGAGTGAAGTATCATGGAGTGGTACCCGGTTGATAGTGAGGTTATCAGAGGATGAGGCCGGTGGCCGGCTTGAGGCGGTGGTCAGGACATCGCAGGGGAAGAGTCGGGTTTTGGGTTTCGGTGGTAGTGTTTTGAGGAACCTGGTTGGGTTAATGCCAGGTGGTGCATTGAGAGAGTAGTATATGGAGTTGTGTTTCCGCAGGCTTAGAGGACGAAGCCTAATTTAAGTGGGGGAGAATTGTAACATCCCGAGTTCAGGTGCGCAAGTTTAGGGTTCAAAGTGAAAATGTGAATGGTCAACTCGGCGAGTCCATGGGTAGACTCGGCGAGTAGGATCGCGATTCTGGTCGCATGTTAAGTGGCCAACTTGGCGAGTCGGTGGCTGGACTCGGCGAGTTGGTGATGTGTGGAGAAAACCCTAATCCCAGGGGTTGAGCCCTATATAAAGAACATAATACCCTCTCCCCAGCCTTTTTACTCTCCCTTGAAGTTCAGAAACCCTAATATTCGTTTGTGAGAGAATTAGAGAGCATTTGGACCTTGAAGGAGTGTTTGTTGAAGAGATCTTTGAAGATTGAGGCGGGCCCTCCTTCGTGCTGTAGGCCAACATACCCAGGGCATTCCGGTTATCCCGTAGGCCCAACGAGCGGTCCGGATAGGCTGTAGGCCCCAAGAGGGCGGACCAGACGTGCCGAGGCTCGGAGAGTGGACCAGGCCGACTGAAGGCCCGGTGCGGGCGGACCAGTCATACTGTAGACTCAGAGAGTAGACCAGGTGGATTGAAGGCCCGGTGGGGGCGGACCAATCACACTGTAGACTCGACGGATATGGCTAGACTTGGAGGGTGGACCAGGTGGACTGAAGGCCCGGTACGGTGTACCAGTCACACAGTAGACCCGAAGTGCATGGCTGTTCTGTGTTCTGTTATGATATGGCATGTTATGTGTATGATTTGTGTGGTTGGTATTTTGGGGGTATCTCACTAAGCTTTCGGGCTTACAGTTGTGGTTTAAATGTTTCAGGTACTTCAGGAGACCGTGGCAAGGCAAAGGCATGATCGTACCGCTCCACATGGTTATATTTTATGATATGGTTCTGGGAAGACTCTTATAAATAATTGTATTGAAAACCTTTTTGTTATAACTTAATGAAACTGGGTTGTTTTGAAAAGTTTAAATTGGTTGAAATTTTTAGAGTGTTACACCTACTAGTTAGATTTGCCGAGTGAGCTCAGCCAGATCCACAACACTTTACATGTTTTGCATTTGCGGAAATGCGTGTTGGACGACGAGGCAATGGTCCGTTTGGATGATATTCATGTTAATGAGCGTCTGGATTATATTGAGAGGCCGGTAGCAGTGGTGGAGAGAAATATGAAGTTCTTACGCAACAAGGAGATACCTTTGGTAAAGGTTTAGTAGCAACGTCAGAAGGGTTCTGAATGGACATGGGAACCTGAGTCAGAGATGCATGATCATTACCCGGAGTTTTTCACAGCAACAGACTTCGAGGATGAAGGCTGATGTGAGTGGGAGAGAAATGTAACACTTGGTTCAGGTGCACATGATTATTATTATTATTATTATTATTATTATTATTATTATTATTATTGAGCTAAAAGTTTTCAATTTTGACCCTTCTAACGACGCGAGGAATGCTTGTCACGTCGTGATGAGTAATTTAGACTCACACATCATTTTGAGGCTCATGACGTGAGCAATCCAATGCTCATGGCGTGAGAGCAGTTTGAGGACAGAAAACCCTAATTTTCGGTATTTAAAGGAAAGATGGGGCTAGGGTTGTTCACCCTTTGCCCCCTCTCACTCTAAACCCCAAAGAACCCTGAGTTTTATCATCCTTGAAGTTCTTAGTCAATTTGGTGCCATTTCTAGCTTGAAGAAGGAGAGAAGAAGAGGAAAGGAGTAATCTAGTGGTGGAATAGAAAAAGTAGCAACATTATCATCATATCTTGTTGTTGGACCTTTGTAAGTATCATAGATACAAACTTTATTACATTTCATTGATAAATGTAGGATTTTGTCCACTTTTATTCATGTTTAGCATGCTTGACTGAAGTAAATCCATAAAGTTAGCAACATTATGGATTATAAGAGTTCCTTGATCATCATATTGTTCAAATCTGGAAGTTGGTGAGGTATAAGAGGCATGCATGAGAGTTTGAAGCATATTACTTCACTTTTGACCTAGATTGGGTTGGATCTGTAACAACGTAAATTTTCAAAATAATTTTTCGTTTTCAAAATCACATAATGTATCACATCACAGTTCCAAATCCATAATCAATATTGTTTTCAAAACAAATCCCAAGATCTGTACACATAATAAAATCCATCGGTGTGTGTACGTGTCAAGCCGTTGCCTTCCCACGGTCCTCGCTGGTACCTGAGACATCAAACACAACAACTGTAAGCATAAATGCTTAGTGAGTTCCCAAAATACCACATACCACTAATACACCACTCAAGGCTAAATCCGACCCTCTGGTCTAGATGTCTCGGCGGGACCCTCCAGTCCTGCAGCTCGTCGGACCCTCCGGTCCAGTCACAGCTCATTGGGTCCTCTGGCCCGGTCAGAATTGTTGGGCCCTCCGGCCTGGTCAAAATCATTGGGCCCTCCGGCCCGGTCTATATAACCATACAGCATACAAATAATACATAACACAAAATCTCTAAGACAACACATAATCTCATAGCACATAAGACCCCCTGGTCAACTCGAAATACCACTCAAGGTAATGTATAGTGAGAAGACTCACCTCGCGTGTCTCGGTAACTCGTAAATCTCGTAACCACTAGTGCTCGATCTCCCGAGCTATCGTCCTCCTATAACACAAGCGTATTTCTACTTAATACTACTTGACTCTGGCTGACTAATACCACGGAGTCAAACCAATCAACACTAGTCAACGGTCAACGGTCAACCCGACTCGCCGAGTCTGGCGTGGACTCGCCGAGTTCCTATGGGAACCCGATCCCTCCAAATCTCTTCCGACTCACCGAGTCACTCACCCGACTCGGTTACTCAACCCCTGGTTCGTAATCGTTGAACAACCCGCACCAACTCGCCGAGTCTGGGGAATGGACTCGGCGAGTGCATTCCATGCACAACCCCAAACGACCTTCTGAGGTCAGATCCGCTTCACTAACTCATAGATCCAGTCTCCTTAAGCTTATTGACCACGTAAAGTCCCAGACTTGATGCTCATCAAGCATCGAATAGCTCATGAATGGTGTTTTAGCCTCAAATACATTGATCCCAAGCCAAAGTCTCCATGAATGCATATAAAGCTTTGGTAAAGAGGTGCTCTGGACCTCCATGGGTCCAGATCCAGGACCCTAACTCGCTAAGGGACCATGAGGACACTAGATCTAGACACAAATGGGTTCAAAAGCCCTAAATCTACATGAACATCACAATAACAGAGAGTGATTCGAGATTGTACCTCAGTTGTGATGTCCTGGACCTTAGTTCTTCAAGAAGCCACCCCTCTCTTGCTTCCTCTTGGCTAGATCTCCTCTTTCCTTGCTAGACAACAACTCCAAGATCAATAATGGCTCCTTCCCTCACTAAAATCGCTCAATTGCTCTAGGGTTTCACTCTGGGGACTGATGAGCGCAAATGACGGCCATAAGGCCCTTTAAATATGCCTCAAACCCGAGAAATTAGGGTTTCATTAAACAGCGTGGACTCTCCGAGTCCACTCTTGGACTCGCCGAGTCCGGACGCGAACCCGCGTCCAAATCCACGATCATACTCGGCGAGTCTAGGCTCCAACTCGCCGAGTCTCCTCACAAATTACCAAAATAAATAAATGAATAATACCTGGGAATCCGGACTATTACAATTCTCCCCCACTAGAACTAGACTTCGCCCTCGAAGTCTCGCTCTGCAAATAACTCCGGATGCTGCTCACGCATCTCACCCTCCGGTTCCCAAGTCATCTCGGACCCCCTCCGATGTTGCCACTGAACCAAAACCTAAGGTACCTCCTTGTTCCGCAGAACCTTGATCTTTCGATCCACAATCGAAACTGGTCTCTCCGCGTAGTTCAGGCCTGCATCCACCTGAATGTCCTCTAACGGCACTACCACCGACTCGTTGGCTATACACTTCCTCAACTGAGACACGTGGAAGGTATTATGAATCCGCTCCAATTCCGCGGGTAGCTCCAAGCGATATGCTACCCCGCCCACCCTCGTGATCACTCGAAACGGCCCAATATACCGGGGCCCTAGCTTGCCCCTCTTCCTGAATCGGATCACTCCTTTCCAAGAAGATACTTTCAGGTGAACATAATCACCGACCTGGAACTCGTGCTCGGTTCGACGTCTATCTGCATAACTCTTCTGGCGACTCTGAGCGGTCAACAACCTCTGCCTGACCTGCTGGATCTGCTCTGTCATCTGAAACACTATCTCTGTACTACCCATCACGCGTTGCCCCACCTCACCCCAGCGAATAGGGGTACGAAACCTCCTCCCATACAACAGCTCAAAGGGTGGCATACCGATGCTCGAATGATGGCTGTTGTTGTAGGAAAACTCCGCCAAGGGCAAATACGCGTCCTAGCTCCCGCCGAAGTCCAACACACATGCTCGGAGCATGTCCTCGAGCGTCTGAATCATCCGCTCACTCTGCCCATCAGTCTGTGGGTGGCATGCGGTACTAAAATGCAACCTCGTACCCAACTCCTCATGAAATTTCTTCCAGAATCTGGAAGTGAAACGCACATCTCGGTCTGACACGATCGAGATGGGTACGCCATGCCGCGATACCACCTCCCTCACGTACAGCTCTGCCAACCTCTCCGCAGAAGAATTCTCACTAATAGCGAGAAAGTGGGCGCTCTTCGTCAATCGGTCCACTATCACCCAAATCGCATCGACACCCCTTGCCGTTTTCGGCAATTTGGTGATGAAATCCATGGATATCTACTCCCACTTCCACTCTGGAATCTCATGTGGTTGCAACTTACCATGCGGTTTCTGGTGCTCGGCCTTAATCCTACGACAAGTTAGGCATCTCTTAACGAACCACGCCACATCCCTCTTCATGTAGGGCCACCAATACTCCCTCTTCAGATCCATATACATCTTAGTGGCCCCAGGATGGATCGAAAACTTCGATCTGTGCGCCTCTTCCATCAAGATAGTACGCGTCCCGCCCACAAACGGTACCCAAATCCGACCCTGAAAGGTTATAAGCCCGCAACTATCGGTAACAAACCCTGAAACCTGCCCGATAACTCGCTCTCTCTTACGGTTCTCCGGTCTCACTGCCTCGGCCTGGGCCCCTCTGATGGTATCCAATACCGGAGTCATCACCGTCAACCTCATACAGATATCTCGCATCAAGGCACCCTCTGCCCTACGACTCAGGGCGTCAGCTACCACATTAGCCTTGCCCGGGTGGTACAGGATCTCGCAGTCCTAATCCTTTACCACATCCAACCATCTCCTCTGCCGCATGTTCCGGTTGGGCTGATCCATCAAGTACTTCAAGCTCTTGTGGTCCGTGTATATCGTACACCGAACCCCATACAGATAGTGACGCCAGATCTTGAGGGCGAACACCACAGCCCCTAACTCCAAATCGTGGGTGGGATATCTCGTCTCATGAGGCTTTAACTGCCTCGATGCATACACAATCACATGCCCTCTCTGCATCAACACCGCTCCCATCCCCGATATCGATGCGTCACAGTACACCACGAAATCCTCCATCCCTTCCGGTAGTGCGAGTACAGGAGCTTCGCACAATCTCTGGCGAAGGGTCTCAAACGAGGTCTGCTACTCTGGTCCCCATGAGAAAGTAACACCCTTCCGGGTCAACTTGGTAAGTGGCACGACGATCTTGGAGAAATCCTTGATAAATCTCCGATAGTAGCCTGCCAGCCCTAAGAAGCTCCTGATCTCCGTAGGTGACCTCGACACCTCCCAACTCATCACAACCTCGATCTTGGCCGGGTCAACCAAAATCCCATTCTGGTTAACGAGATGCCCTAAGAACTGGACCTCCCGTAACCAAAAATCGCACTTGGAGAATTTGGCGAAAAGCCTCTCCGCTCTCAGAACTCCGAGGAGCTCCCTCAAATGTTCCTCATGCTGCTCTCTGGTCCTCGAATACACTAGGATGTCATCAATGAATACAATGACTGAACGATCCAACATCGGCCTACACACACTGTTCATGAGATCCATGAATGCCACTGGTGCATTGGTGAGCCCGAATGGCATCACCACGAACTCGTAATGCCCGTAACGAGTCCTAAACGCCGTCTTCGGGATATCCTCATCTCGAACTCTCATTTGATGATACCCCGACCTCAGGTCTATCTTGGAGAACCAAGACGCCCCCTGCAACTGATCGAATAGATCGTCGATCCTCGGTAATGGATAACGGTTCTTGACCGTCAACTTGTTCAACTCCCGATAATCAATGCACATCCGGTGTGAACCATCCTTTTTCTTGACAAAAAGGATCGGCGCTCCCCAGGGAGAGCTACTGGGACGGATGAACCCTTTCCCCAACAGCTCTTGCAGCTGTGAGGATAACTCCTGCATCTCTGGCGGCGCTAGGCGATATGGCGCAGCCCCGGGAATCAAATCGATACGAAACTCCACCTGCCTCTCGGGAGGCACAGCCGACAACTCCTCGGGGAACACGTCCGGGAACTCACGCACTATCGGCACATCATCCACTAAACTTGGCTTCCCAACGGCCTCTCTCATATCCGTCACATAGGCTACGAACCCCTTGCAGCCCTGCTGCAAAGTCCGCCTCGCTCTGGCAGCCGAACATAATACTGAACCACCACGAGTCCCCTCGCCATAAACTGTCAGCACTACCCCACTAGGATCTCGGATCGTCACCAATTGACACTCGCAATCTATGACAGCCCCGAAAAGGCTCAACGAATCCATGCCTACTATAACACAAACATCCCTCATGGCAATCGGTACCAAATCAATCGGGAACTCCACCCCGAAGATCTCCAGTACGCACCCACGTATCACCTCGGTAGCACACACCTCACGCTCATCGGATATGGAAACCTGCAGAGGTCGACTCAACGCCTCTCTCGGAATACTAATGTGCCGACTAAAAGTCACAGATACGAATGACCGACTCGCACCCGAGTCGAACAACACTAATGCAGGTACAGAACTCACAAGAAAAGTACCTACGCATAACATATAGCAATTACCATAGCATAAGCTCAACATAAAATAGATAAAGAATACATACCCGCCACGACGTCAGGCGCTGCGCGGACCTCCTCCGCAGTCAACTAGAAGGTTCTTCCCCTAGCCTTCGGTGCTTCGACCTTCGTTGGCCGGGTCTCAGTAGCTCGAATCGCAGGTGCAGATCCCTGCGCTGACCTCTGAAGCTGGGGGCACTCGGCCTTCCGATGGCCGGTTTGTTTGCTATGAAAGCAAACCGAGAACCCCTTAGGACAATCCCTCGCGAAATGTCCTTCCTTCCCACACTTGTAGCATACCCCAGTCTTGCATGACCCATCATGACTCTTGCGGCACTTCCCACAAGTACGGCCCCTCGGACTAATCGTCCTCGAATCAGCGGGCTTTTCCCGCTTGGCGGTCGGCTGCGACTGCGCCAGTCGCCGATCACCCCTCTGAGACTCGATCTCTTCCCTCGCCTGTGTCTCAAGCTCAATCTCCCTCTTCCGAGCATTTGCATGGAGCTCGGCAAATGTCTGGTAAGTCGAGTTCACCACGAACTCACGGATGTCCCTCCTCAGTATACTCAGATAACGGCTCATGCGAGCCTGCTCAGTGGTCACCAGTTCCGGGCAAAACAACGCCCGCTCATGAAACATCCTCGTAATCACTGTCACCGACTCAGTCCCCTGCTTGAGGGTCAGAAACTCCTGGGCTAAACGTTCCCTCTCCACCTGGGGAACATACTCGTCACGAAACATCGCAGTAAACCTCTCCCAGGTCACTGCAGTCATCTCAGCTGTCGAATAGCTCGCGGTTGCAAACTTCCACCAGTCCTTCGCCCCCAAGCGAAGCTGGTTGAGTGCAAACCGCACCCTCAAGTGCTCTGGACACGAGAACGTATAGAAACACCCCTCTATGTCTGAGATCCACCTCATAGCGGCGATCGGATCCTGTGTACCATCGAACTCTGGTGGTTTCGTGTTGCTGAACTCTCGGTACAACAACGAATCACCACCCTGGGGTCTCGCAGCAGCAACAGCTGCGGTGGCTGCAGCAACAGCAGCATCAGTCAAAGCAGCATAACGCTCGTTAAACGTCTTGATCAGTGTGGTCTTAATAGACCCAAACATCTCCAGAATCTCGGCTCTGATGGCAGCAGCCACCTCCTCATGGATGATCCGACGGATCTCCTCATCACTCACCCCACTGCTTCCGGTGGTCTGGCGTGTCCCAACCATGATCAACCTCTGAAATACAACATAAGGAAATATCAGGGAAACTCTCGAGTATACTCACACTCAATAACTCAATCATCCTAAACTTCTGGTACCCCAAGGATTCTTACTTGGACTGCGCACCAATCCAGTGTCTTCAATAGTACAGGCCCAATACTATCGTCCACACCGAATCGATATACAACCCAAGTCCTCCTCCTAGGATGCCAAATCGCAAATACTCTACTCTCGCTATGCACTGGCTACCCTTAATAGCCCTCTCCTGAGCTCCTCACTGCTACCTACTCACTCTCAAAGTATCATAGCAGCAACGATCTCCTAAGCTAAGGCATCACAAATCAGGCCCACTCTAGTCCTAATAGGAATACCTAGCCTCTCTACATGCACAACATAATATCTCATAACTCAAAACATATAATGTAAGGGTATTTTGGGGATTCACCGTTCGGGCGCTGGCTGACCGTACACACCTTCCACTCTGCTCGTTTCCAAAACCTCTTTTTCTTTTTAGAAAATTTTAGTTTTGTTTGAAAATTTCTCAAAGCCTCGGTTTGAGTTCAAATACGCCCGAAGGTGCATCCGAATCCCTCAAACCAAGGCTCTGATACCAACTTGTAACACCGTAAATTTTCAAAATAATTTTTCGTTTTCAAAATCACATAATGTATCACATCACAATTCCAAATCCATAATCAATATTGTTTTCAAAAGAAATCCCAAGATCTGTACACATAATAAACTCCATCGGTGTGTGTACGTGTCAAGCCGTCGCCTTCCCACGGTCCTCGCTGGTACCTGAGACATCAAACACAACAACTGTAAGCATAAATGCTTAGTGAGTTCCCAAAATACCACATACCACAAATACGCCACTCAAGGCTAAATCCGACCCTCTGTTCTAGATGTCTCGGCGGGACCCTCCAGTCCTGCATCTCGTCGGACCCTCCGGTCCAGTCACAGCTCATTGGGTCCTCTGGCCCGGTCAGAATCGTTGGGCCCTCCGGCCCGGTCAAAATTGTTGGGCCCTCCGGCCCGGTCTATATAACCATACATCATACAAATAATACATAACACAAAATCTCTAAGACAACACATAATCTCATAGCACATAAGACCCCCTGGTCAACTCGAAATACCACTCAAGGTAATGTATAGTGAGAAGACTCACCTCACGTGTCTTGGTAACTCGTAAATCTCGTAACCACTAGTGCTCGATCTCTCGAGCTATCGTCCTCCTACAACACAAGCGTATTTCTACTTAATACTACTTGACTCTGGCTGACTAATACCACGGAGTCAAACCAATCAACACTAGTCAACGGTCAACGGTCAACCCGACTCGCCGAGTCTGGCGTGGACTCGTCGAGTTCCTACGGGAACCCGATCCCTCCAAATCTCTTCCGACTCACCGAGTCACTCACCCGACTCGGTTACTCAACCCCTGGTTCGTAATCGTTGAACAACCCGCACCAACTCGCCGAGTCTGGGGAATGGACTCGGCGAGTGCATTCCATGCACAACCCCAAACGACCTTCTGAGGTCAGATCCGCTTCACTAACTCATAGATCCAGTCTCCTTAAGCTTATTGACCACGTAAAGTCCCAGACTTGATGCTCATCAAGCATCGAATAGCTCATGAATGGTGTTTTAGCCTCAAATACATTGATCCCAAGCCAAAATCTCCATGAATGCATATAAAGCTTTGGTAAAGAGGTGCTCTGGACCTCCATGGGTCCAGATCCAGGACCCTAACTCGCTAATGGATCATGAGGACACTAGATCTAGCCACAAATGGGTTCAAAAGCCCTAAACCTACATGAACATCGCAATAACAGAGAATGATTCAAGATTGTACCTCAGTTGTGATGTCCTGGACCTTAGTTCTTCAAGAACCCACTCCTCTCTTGCTTCCTCTTGGCTATATCTCCTCTTTCCTTGCTAGACAACAACTCCAAGATCAATAATGGCTCCTTCCCTCACTAAAATCGCTCAAATGCTCTAGGGTTTCACTCTGGGGACTGATGAGCGCAAATGACGGCCATAAGGCCCTTTAAATATGCCTCAAACCCGAGAAATTAGGGTTTCATTAAACAGCGTGGACTCTCCGAGTCCACTCTTGGACTCGCCGAGTCCGTACGCGAACCCGCGTCCAAATCCACGATCATACTCGGCGAGTCTAGGCTCCAACTCGCCGAGTCTCCTCAAAAATTACCAAAATAAATAAATGAATAATACCTGGGAATCCGTACTGTTACAGGATCATGCATGATGCAAGCATGTCCATAAAGGAAACATTTTTGTGGACTTTACGAGTCCCCTTTAACTTCTGGATGAGATGGATTTGTTGGGAGAAAAAACTTGAAAAAACGCTAGTACAAGATAATGTTGCGGAATAATATTTTAATCTCAAAGGATCTTGTTAGCTCAACAATAATAAGTTAGAAGAGTTAGATTGCGGAAATATAAATGAAATAAATAGCAACAAGTTATATCAAGTAGAAATCAAGTTGATTCATAACTAGGATTGCATGCAAACACAAGTTAGGAAATGTAATCAACTTAAAGTGAAGAGATGCTTGGGATATCATAAGATAAGATCAATCTTCAGTAGTCATTTTCTTCTACGGTATCACCAGCAATCCAGGTTTGCGGTTCCTTAACTAAAGATGGTCACTTTTTGTTTCAACAATTTCCCCCCAAAGTGACCTTTTAGCTATTTTCTTCACTTGTCCAACTTAAGGAACTTGATGAGAATGAGAGAATCCACCAAAATTTTCTCACTTCAAATAGCCACTGGATTCTTCTAGTTATCTTGAATTGACTTTATCTACTGTGTGCTTTGACCGTTGCACCGAAGCCATAGTGATATCCAATTGTTTCTTTGTCAGTCGATGGATTGTGGTCACCGAAATGAAATATTTGGGTCCACTTTGAGCTTTCTTGTACACGACCCCTAGCTCATGATAACTTGTTGCACCGAGTGAAATGTTTTGGAATCCTTCAGTGTAGGTTGGCACAGGCTCGAAGTTAGGAAAATCGAAAATCTAGGAAAGGACTGGATGAATTTCAGCATCAATCTTTCCAAAGTCACACACCAATGCCTTGAGGAATTCACAAGCTCTTTCATAAGCGAGTTCATCTTTGGATATTTTTCAGCTTTGAGCTAAAAGACTTGAGCTATCAAAAGTATTTCTTCAGGGTTCATGTTCACAAAGTCCACTTGGGTTCGAATGTATTCACTTTCTCTTATGCTTAGGGTATATTGGTAAAATTCAGTTTTCATGAATTTTCTCACCTTGTAGTTCTTTACCCCGTCTAGTCTATCATTGGACCAAATTTTCTCAAACTCAGAACCATGCTTAACATGAAAGAGGTTCAGGCGTTCAAACTCCATGGGGAGTCTTTGATCATCTGGAAGGCTGAGATCAAATGGTTGGAAGACTAGAAAAAACTTGGAGTTTAGGGAGATGGGTATGTCCCAGTAACTATCTGATGGTGGTTCAGCGTAAGTAATAATTGGCCGATAATCATCATCCAATAGTCTGGGGGTAGGATCCACCCAAGAAATGATTAACGACTCATCCATCATTATGTCGAACCCGTGAGCTCTCCAAATTTGTTCTGCAAGCTTGGTGGCCCTCCAGTCACGTTTCCTTTGAGTAATGGTTGGGGAGTCATCAAAATGTTCAGAGGAAATTTTAGGTGCTAATTTTTGAAATGAGGATGATTTTGTTGTGGAGAGTCTTGAGAGATTAACTTTTCTGGAGACTTCGGTGAAGGCCATGGAGTTGGTTGTTTGTTGAGCTCTGCGGTAGGAGGAGGTTGATCCCGTGGAGGAGTTTGTTGGTGATGAACTGAGGAAGACTTAGATTGTGAAGGATCTTATTCTTGTTCTCTTCGTGGATTACTTTCACTCCCCCCTTTTGAGGAAGCAAGCTCCCGCTGCTCCTCAAACCATTGCTTTAACCTATCAATTTTCTGAAATGTCTCATTGAAGTGGGTTTCTTTTGTTCACATACTTGTTGATTGTTTGGGATCTCCTTGTTGAAGAGTAGTTGATAAATCTCCTTTGTAAGGTGGAGGATTTCATCAACACTCGAATTCGCAGTGAGTGATCGCCTTAACCCATTGATGGTGTTTTGGAGGACCGCAAGCCCTGATTCGTATGCGATGTGGGTCTCTTCAACTAGTTGCTTGGAATGACTTGCTTGATTGTTGAGTGTTTGTTTGAACTCTGTTTTTAACTCCTTGATTTCTTTGATGAAGTTTTCAGCTTAGGATATGAACTCTTTGTATTCTGCGGCTCTTCGATTTTCAAGATCTCGAATACCCATTTCAATTCTTAGAAGGATTCTTTGAGCATTCATCCTTTATCTTCTGTCTAAAACTTCAACACGATCAACAAGTGACTGGGGAGTTGGAGTCTCAGTGCTCTGCAGTGCTTGGGTGGTTACGGCAACAAGAATTTGATCAACTTTAGCCTGTAGACTGAGAAATTCTTTCCTAGAGACTACGATCTTCTTATTATTCTTTTGTTTTGGCTTGGAAGTGGATTGTTGAGACCCACTTAATCCTTCATCATCAATTACCATAATGAAGTCGTCTAAATGAAGGGGCTATTGAATATATCTTCAAGGTTGTCATCGTCGAGACTGAACAAAGGAGCTGGGCTGATTTTGATCGTGCCATTTTCATTTGAGTCATAAGCTTCTTCATTTGAAGGAGGCTTTGAAGGACCAACACCATCCTCCATGTTGTGAACTTGTTGAACAGTGTCCTTCATCGAGGTCATACGTTGCTGAACTTCCGAAGTATCATGAACTGTTTTGGCATTATTGATCAATGAAGCCCAATATTTTGCCACAATGTGAATTTGAACAGATATATCGATTTTATTTTTATTTATTTATTTTAACATCAATATGAGTCTTTGTTTAAAGAGTACCAAAAATTATGAATTTTTATATATTTATTAATTTTTTCTGATAAAATTTAGACCTACTTTTCAACAAACAAATAAAATGAAGTGAGTTTTTTGAAAAAAAAATATTTTTTATTTATCAATATGGATATTTATGGAAAGATAACGAAAAATCGCGAACAATGGTATATTCGGTTTTTTTTTGATAAAAAACACGGCCTAAAAAAAATTAAACTAAAAAAAGAAGTGTTGTTTGTTATAATCTGGTGCATGTGTGTCTATTGTAAAAGTCTACAACCATTCATTTTGCCGTTGATCGCTTTAAATTTTGACTCTTTGGATTGGTTCCTTGGTTCTTTATTAATAATGATTATTTATTCAACTTTTTATATATATATATATATATATATATATATATATATATATATATATATATATATATATATATATCAACTATAATAAATGAAGATTATTTTTGCCACATGTCAATCTTTCATGAGTTTTGACACTTGTCATTTTATTATATTTTTGAAATAAATAATATCTACATGTCAATTTTTGGGGTTTTTCAAATTTTAAATTAAAAGGCCACATAATAGTTATATATTTATATATGTACGGTCTTAAATGTAATAAATGTGATAATAATTGTAATTAATATGGTTCTTTATTCTTTAGTTAAAAATTCTATTTAAAAAGATTCTTAATGTTTACATTTTAATATGTATCTTTTGTTTAATCAACCCATGTAATACACGAGTTTTACACCTAATATATATATATATATATATATATATATATATATATATATATATATATATATATATATATATATATATATATATACTAGTTTATAACCCGTGGGAACCACGATTACAAAATAAATTAAATTTTAATAGTAAAAATTCATAAATTATTTATCAATTACTTTAAATAAATGATTAATTATGAGATATACCAAAATTTTAAAATTATTATAACTTCAAATTTAACATATTAGTAGAAAAAATAAATTTGAATTCTGAAGTGTTGCCTAATATATATCTTTATGACACGTGGCATGATATTAATGAAGAGTTGTATTAGAGTGACACATGTCAAATGGAGATTAAAAATATTCATTTATTAGAATAGGGATATATATATATATATATATATATATATATATATATATATATATATATATATATATATATATATATATATATATATATATAGGGAAAAGTGAATATACCCTTATATATGCTTAGGTACCTAAACTCACTATAGTACGTCATTTTGTATCATATAATTCATTCTAATTGTCCAATGTTTTTATAATCTAACTTCTAACTTGATTTACTTCCATAATTTTTATAAATTACACATTTAATTTCCTCTTACATAATTTTCATTTTCAACTACAATATATAAAACCTAGTATGTGTTCGACAAAAAGATGTGATGTAATAGAAAGATTATAGTGAAATTTCAAAAATTTTGAAAGTAAATTATGTTAGGGGTTGAAGTTTTAGAACATTATAATGAATATATCAAATAAAACGACGTATTTAAGTGTGTTTGGGTACGTAACCTTATATACCCTCAAGGGTGTATTCACTTTTCCCATATATATATATATATATATATATATATATATATATATATATATATATATATATATATATATATATATATATATATATATAAAACTCTTTATTTTATTTTAAAGATTATTTGTTTTTTTGTTTTTTTGGTTTGTTACCAAAAGGTTTCTAACCTAATGATATAATGTTACTTCTTTTTTAGGTCAAGGTTCAACTTCTACCATAAACATAGATAGAATTAAGAGCTTGTTCAAAAAAGCTAAGATAAAGATATTCTGATATACTGATTAGAATTAGAAGCTTGTTCAAAAAGATTTTGTTCCAAGAACCGCACAAACATACAAATATGACTTAATGAAAAAAAACATATAATGGGTCACATTTATGATGCTAGTATCCAAATCTAGTGTGTATCGAAGAATCTTTGGTGTCCCAAATAGTAATCCATGTATCTTCAATTTATTTCAGATGCCAAACATAAATTATTAATATATAGTCATGTTTGTCGAACGTTTGTTAATTTTTTGGGAATTATTATTCACATAAGAATTTTCATTCATCAGCAACACCACCATCATATGTATTGTACAAGTCAATAAAACATCATGTCAAACGTAAATTATTAATTTATAGTCATGTTTGTCGAGGTTTGTTAATTTTTTGGGAAATGATTATTCACATAAGAATTTTCATTCATCAGCAACTACATCATCATATTTATTGTAAAGGTCAATAAAACATTTAAACATTTATTTTATGTGGAAGAATTGAAATCTTTAGTGGAAAGATCATCTTCTTAATTTATTTTGTTTGTTTTTTCATTATACGAACCATACAATTTATATCTTAATAATGACGATTTATTTTAGGAATAGCCGAGCTAGCAAGAGACTCGCACATGTGATAAGTTCCCTTACATTTGTAAAGTATAACAAAAATATTTGAAAAAATTAACGTAAAATCATAAATAATGAAATCTCCAATATAAAAAACTTATAATACATGTACGATTACATTTCTTTCATAGATTTTGCGGCAAATTTTCTTTCCTAATGATTTTTGTCGTCTTTCTTGTGATTGGTTAATTTCTTCTCCTACTTATTTTTATTAGACTTTTTACAATTCATAAAAGAACAAACATACAGCTTACGTTGTCATTCAATTTTTTTTTTTATAAATAAATAAATTATTTAACTGTTCAACCTTATGATCTACCTTTTTCTGTTAACATATACCACTTTCTAGTAAAACTAGAAAATGTTCGGGTTTGTTGAATCGTATGCAAAAAAAATTCTTGGTATTTTGTTTTGCAATTTTTATTGAACATCTAGATTTTATTTATTTAGAAAAGAGCTAGAATAGTAAACAAATTGCAAAGTAGAAATATTCAAAATCGAGGCGTATACAGATCCGATCCGACTTTGAGTTTTGAATCTCTATTATGAATCTAACTAAACGAAAGAGTGACTTTATTTATTTATTTATCAAATAGAGTTTTCTTTCATGGGTTTTAAATCCCAAAAAGTAAAAAATTCTAGAAATTCAAAAAAATTGATTTTATAGTTAACACTAAGGGCAATTAAATGAGGTTAATAAGTCTAGATGTTATTCAATGGATGAAACTCTATATAAGATTAGATGCAATCTTGACATTTAAATAATTTGGAGTTCAATGAGACAATGTCTATTGAATTTTTTCAATGAAAAAAAAGAAAAATTTAATTCTTAAATATATATTATAAATTACTTTTTATAATATTTTATTGAACTTTATAGAGTTCAATACATTATAGGAAAATAAAAAGATAGACTTGTACAGATTGTAAAAAGATGATATGACAATGCATGAAATTCTATAAAGCTGAATGCATTGTAATGAATCCAAACAATGTGTTTACCTAGTAAATAATACCCTTAATATGCTCAAGATAGTTATTATCTACTAGTACCAACCAAAGGGAATATTAATATCTAATCACGTACCTACCAACTTCTCTCCAAATAGACTTAGCCACAAAACATGAATACAATAAATGCTTAGTCGTTTACACATGATAATCACATGAGGCAAATAACATGATCAACTTGCACTCCTATTTTGTCTAAATACATTCAAGTAGGCAAAAGATCCAAAAAGATTCACCACCATAAAATATTGACTTTAATAGGAACCAATATATTCTATCTAGTATCATAATCTCCCATGAACAATGTTCCATATCAGTAAATCTTCTAACCGTTAGCGCGAATTGTTCCATCAAATCTAAATCTCTTTTCTATCTATTGGGTTTATCCCTATAAAACAATTAGATTAAGAGTGTTCTATTGTTCTTCCGATTGTGCATATGTAACACATGTAATTGGTAGCTAGAAGATTTGGCCATCAAGTGTAAATTAGTACAAATAAATTAACTTTAGATTAAAATAAATAACTAAAATTAATAAATAATTATTTTATTTAAAGTTTATAATTGAGGGTCAAACTTTTGTTGTAAGATAATTACTGTAAGATAAATTGACTTAACCTATTTACTTAGCTTTAGATCTTTACTGTAAGATAATTTAATTTTTTAGGGTCAAACTATATAAATTATCAATAAAATCCAATCTATGGTGTATTTGTAAAAAAATAAAGTTGAGGGACTAGTCTCGGTGAGTGATAGAACCTTAGGTGTCTTAACTTTTGTTGTGATCTTGAATAACATTCATTTGAATGACTTTAGGAGAGAATTAGAGGAAATAAGTAAATCTTTTCAAAGAAAAAATGTATTTAGAGAGCAACTAGAGAATCAATGAAAGTTCTAATACCATTTCCTTAAAAGACAAGCAGGTAATATAACCTTCTTCTTTATTTGACACATTGGCTTCAGCTTTGAACTCCTAACAATGGTGGTTCAAGGTTCTTTATTTGACACATTGACTAGCTTTGAACTCCTAACAATGGTGGTTCAAGGTTGTAGATTGATTAATATTGGAATTGTTCAAATGCATCGAAGAAATTCATCTTTATTGTCAAATATGAAGTTACTTATTAAGGGGGTGTTTGGATTAGCTTATCAGCTTATTTGTGGTGGGAATAAGCAATAAACATAGGGAGAGATGCTTATTAAAATTAACTTATTTAGCTTAATAAACTGGATTTTATCCAAACACTTAAAGTTAGCTTATTGTGAGAATAAACAATAAACACATCTTTTTTTCCTATCCAAACACCCCCTAAGATTAATGATTGTCATTATCATTATCTAGCTTATATTTATCTTTATTTTTTTTGTATTTATCATGTTTGAATGTTATCGGGATTCTATGATTTTTGTTCAGATCCTTGTTATAAATATTCCTCTGTAAATCGATTTATCAATAATAAGAAAACACATTTTACTTCTCTAAATTTATTATGGTGTCACACCAAAGTTAGAGAACTTAAACCTAGCTTTGTTTAAACGATGGCAGTTGGCGATGGATCGACACCACCACCGACATGTAAGACAATCGACATATCATCACCCTATTTCCTCACTTTTGCTGATCACCTATGAACAGATTTGGAGAAAACTTTTCTATCTCATTTCATTCACAGAGTATGAATTTATACAAGAAGATACAAGACTATCCCACAATTTTAGGGATCTGATTGCTTCTGTCTAGGGATTAATCTAGGAAACTTACTCCTTAATATAAGGACTTGATTTAGGAAATTGATTAACTAGTATCTACCTATTAAATACGTCTGACTTTTATTACAAATTTACAACACTCCCCCTCAAGCTGGTGTGTAGATATTAATCAAACCCAGCTTGCGACTTAATTCTTCAAATGTTGTCTTAGTCACACTCTTGGTTAGCAGAGCTGCCACTTGCTGTTTTGAGGGCAAGTACGTCATGCATACAATACCAGAGTCTATCTTTTCCTTGATGATATGTCTATCTATCTCCACGTGCTTTGTACGGTCATGATGTACTGGATTGTGTGCTATGCTCACAGTAGCCTTATTATCACAATAAAGCTTCATAGGAGACTCGATGTGTACTTGTAGCTCTTCAAGTAGTCTTCTAATCCAGATGCCTTCACATAACCCATGTGATACTGCCCGATACTCGGCTTCTGCAATGCTACCGGACACCACAGACTGCTTTTTACTTCTCCATGTCACGAGATTGCCATATAAATATGTGCAATAGCTGCTAGTAGACTGCCCGTCACTAGCTGAGCCACCCCAATCAGCATCAGTGAAGACTTCAGTAAATCTTTTGTCCCTCTTTTTGAAGTATAATCCCTGTCCAGGAGTCCCTTTCAAATATCTCAACACTCGGTAGGCGGCTTCCAAGTGTTTCTAGGCGAGTGCATGAACTGGCTTATGACACTTATAGCAAATGCTATGTATGGACGTGTATGGGAAAGGCAGATGAGTTTTCCCACTAGCCTTTGGTATCTCCCTTTGTCAACTTCTGCGCCGTCATCCCCAGAACCTAGTTTCAGCTTGTGCTCCATAGGGGTATCTGCATGTTTGCATCCCATCACCCTTGTTTCTTCCAACAAATCCAAGACATACTTTCTTTGTGAGATTGATATTCCAGATTGACTTCTAGCCACTTGCATTCCTAGGAAGTATTTGAGGGTTCCAAGGTCTTTTAATTCAAATTTAGTACTCAGGAATGACTTAATTTGTTGATTCCATCAAGATCATCTCCGATTAATATGATATCGTCCACATATACGATTAAGATAACAAGCTTGCCACTTGCTGAATGTTTAAAAAAAATGGTGTGGTCAGCTTGTCCCTGGGTATATCCTTGACTAGTTACCGCTATAGTAAATCGGTTGAACCAAGCCCTAGGGGATTGCTTAAGTCTGTAGAGGTTTTTTTTAATTTGTACACCTTTCCTCTCGACTCTACGAACCCATGTGGGACATCCATATAGACCTCCTCTTTTAGCTCACCATTAAGGAATGCATTTTTGACATCCAATTGAAATAGTGGCCAATCTAAATTTACTGCTAAAGAGAGTAATACCCGCATAGTGTTGAGCTTTGCAACAGGAGCGAATTTCTCTTGGTAATCAATGCCATATGTTTGTGTGAAGCCCTTAGCTACAAGTCTTGCCTTATACCTGTTCACGCTTCCATCTGAATTATACTTTGCTGTAAATATCCACTTGCACCCAACTATTCTTTTTCCTTTAGGAAGATTTACATGTTCCCATGTTTGATTTTTTGTAAGGGCCACCATATCTTCATTTATTGCATGCTTCCATTTAGGACATTTAAGGTCTTCTTCTATGTTTTTCGGAATAATCACCTTGTCAATATTAGCAGTAAAGGATTTGTATGATGGAGACAATTTTTCATAAGCAAAAAACTTGAAATGGGATGCTGAGTGCATGAACGAGTTCCTTTTCGGAGAGCTATTGGGAGCTCGATCGATTCTGGTGTTGCTGTTGCTTCAGGTTTGGAACAGATATTAGGTTTTTGGAGTCTTGGCCATCCTGCGGTTTAGATGCATCTAATCTGGTAGGGACACGGCGTCGAGAATAAACCAATAGTTCAGGAACCTGTGATTGTTGTTCGACAGGTGTACTGACTATATTTTCCGTGGTGTTTTGGATAGTTTCTGGACCAGAAGGCGATGGGTGTTATAGGATAATTGGAGTGTCAAAATTGATGGTTTCTTGAATATTTGGAGATGCAACGGGTTGGTTATTGTCCAAAAATGATTGTAAGGACTCATCTTCACCTAAACATTCATCTCTACTAAGACTCTCCCCCTGAAGATGAATGGGGGAGAAGTATGGCTCAGACTCAAAGAAGGTAACATTTTTGGATACAAATATACGACGAAGGGTTGGAGAAAAACATTTGTATCCTTTTTGAGTGGGTGAGTAGCCTAGAAAAACACACTTGGTGGCTCATGGGTCAAGTTTTGATTGACCTTGGTAATGTGAGTAAACAAAGGCTTTACAACCAAAGATTTTTGGCGGAAGAGATGAGACACGGAATAATGGGAACAATTTTTGTAGTGTTGAGATTGGAGTTTGAAGCTTAAGGACTTTTGAGGTCATTCTATTAATCAAATAACATGCAGTGAATACAGCCTCCCCCCAAAGATATTTAGGAACATTCATGGAAAACATGAGTGCACGGGCTACTTCCAAAAAGTGACGATTTTTCCTCTCGGATACACCATTTTGTTGGGGTGTATCCGGGCATGAGCTCTGGTGGATTATACCATGGTTAGCAAGGTATGATCCAAGAGTGGAATTGAAGTATTCTCGGCAATTGTCGGTCCGAAGAGTATGTATAGTGGACTGAAATTGGGTTTGAACCATAGCATGAAAGTTTTGGAAGATTTTTGGTGCTTCAGATTTTTCTTTGAGAAGATATACCCAACATAGTCGTGTATGGTCATCAATAAAGGTGATAAACCAACGAGAGCCCGAGATACCTTTTATGCGACATGGCCCCCAAATGTCACTATGAACTAAGGAGAATGGCTTTGACTCGCTATACGGTTTAATGGGGTAGGATACACGAGTTTGTTTAGACAATTGGCAAGTATCACATGTAAAAGAACTAACATGCTCATTATGAAAAAGATGAGGAAACAATTGTTTCAAGTACATGAAGTTTGGATGCCCTAGTCTACGATGCCACAACATAATTGTATCTTTATTAGAGGCTGAAAAAGCTGAAATTGAACTAGATGATTTATTCCCGATGCCATAACCTTCCCACATGTAGAGTCCATCTACCATTTTAGCATTGCCAATCGTCCTCCCTGATACCTGTTCCTGTATATGAAAATTAGAGGGAGAAAACTTAGCATCACATTGGTTATCCCGAGTTAACTTACTGATAAACAACAAGTTACAGGAAAATTTTGGAACATGAAGAGCTGCTTTAAGTTTTAGCAAGTCTGTAAGATGTATAGATCCAATGCCAGCAACAGGAGAAAAAGAGTCATCAGCTATCTTGACTCGTGACTGATTATGGCAGGGCTTATATGAGTGAAATAAGGAAGAGTTACCAGTCATATGATCTGTAGCCCCTGTGTCGAAAATCCAGAGAATATTCTTGTTAGACTCGCAAGAGGTATTGAGGGATGTACCTTGAACTGGAGAACAATTTGCAGATGGATGGTTGAGAAGCTGATGCAAGGTCTCTAATTGAGCTTTTGTAAGATGAAAATTTAGTGCATCCTCTGAGCTAGATGGCAAATCAATGGAGGAGCTCATTGCATATTGAGCCTTGCTGTCCTTTGGGGTTTTGTTGGTCGATGGGTATCCATGCAACTTGTAACACTTGTCTTGGGTATGGCCTGTCTTGTTGCAGTAGGTGCACAATGGGCATTCAATGGTCCTGTTAGACCTATTTGATCCTGGTCTCATATCTCGCCTGGATCGAGGTTTGAGCATGTGCATCCCTTTTGTGAAGAGTGCAGATGCATCCAATGGGTGGTTGTCTTGGTTTGATACTAGTTTTGCCTCTCCCAACATCACCCGTTGCTGATTTTCTTCACGTCGTACCTCAGCAAATGCCTCACCAATTGATGGTAAAGGTGTTCGTCCCAAAATTCGCCCACGTACCTCATCCAAGTCATGAGTCAATCTTGCAAGAAAGTTATAGACCCTTTCTTTTTCCAGGTGCTTTTTGAACTTGACATGGTCTTCAATTTCTCCCTAGTAAGCTTCATAGAACATATCTAATTCCTGCCATAAGACTTTTAAACAATTGTAGTAGTTCGTTACCTCTGAAGAACCTTGACGGGGTTCTTTTAATTTCATTTTGATCTCGAATATCTGAGAGGCATTTCCTAGATCTGAGTAGTTTTCCTTTGCTACATCTCATATGGCCTTCACAGTCTTGAACAACAGGTAAGTTCTGCTGATGTTACTTTCCATGGAGTTGACGAGCCACGCCATCACAATTTCGTTATTGAGTTCCCATGAGGAATACAGTGGATCGGTCGGGCTGGATTGAGGTATTTATCCAGTGAGATATCCCATTTTGCCACGCCCACGAATGACCATGAGTACCGATTGAGACCATTGCAGGAAATTTTTTCCATCGAGTTTGTGACTAGTAATCACCAGTGAGGAGTTGTCACTGTAATTGGTGATTTGCTTTTGGTTCTGAGAATCAGAAGTGTCTTTAGGAGTGTTTGTCATGATGTCAAACACACACACACACACACACACACACACATATATATATATATATATATATATATATATATATATATATATATATATATATGATAGGACAAAAGCGATTGATTGATTGAGAAAAATCACACAACAATGGTGATAAAAAAAATCCAGAGATACAAACTGGATGAAAAAGAAGAAGAGATATTTGGATCCTACTGCTCTGATACCATGTACAGATTTGGAGAAAACTTTTCTATCTCATTTCATTCACAGAGTATGAATTTATACATGAAGATACAAGACTATCCCTCAATTTTACGGATCTGATTGCTTTTGTCTAGGGATTAATCTAGGAAACTTACTCCTTAATATAAAGACTTGATTTAGGAAATTGATTAACTAGTATCTACCTATTAAATATGTCTGACTTTTATTACAGATTTACAACAACCTAGATTAAACTTCATTGGAGAGAATCCTCTCCACGATGGAAACTACAGTGATTGGAAGAATGAGATGATGAACTCCTTGTTCGCCAAGAACAAGGTCAGATTCATTGACAATTCCCTCCTCATGCTAAAAGAAGGGTCTACTGATTTGTGGAAATCCTGATTTTGAACTTGACTTGGATTTTTAGGGTTTCGATTTTGGATGAATTCATTTGTTATAGTTAAAATTTATTATGAGTTAATTTTTGATAGACATCCATGAGCAAATCCATGGAACAAATTTGGATTTTTGATGGATGATTTGATCCAAATCAGAAATGAGAATCGTGATGAACTGTTCATCCTACTCGCCTAGTCCGTTTGTGAACTCGACGAGTCCATGTTGCAGTGACACATAATTTTTACATTTTTAATTTTTATATGTTTTGTTTGTGTGTTTTAGGTTTGGTATTGCAGAGAAAATGTCAAGGAGGGGTCAGAGCTCACGTGGAAGCAGTCATGGGGACATCCTATGGTTGAACTTTCCGCAAATTACTTCCAAATCATCATTGGTCCGAGCTAAACAAAAGTTAGAAACACTAAAGTGAAAGATTTACGTGTCCAATGAGATTGATTAGCGTTGGATGGGAAAAGCGAGGTTAAAGGAGGAATTAACTCCATATGTGATCAAGACTTTTCAACAAGATGGAATGTCGATTACGTGTGATGGGTGGAACCGGCTTTTCCGAATCCAAGAGTTGGTTTATCAAGAGCTTTGCTGGTAATTTTTCTCCACTGTTGTTTTCCGAGGGGGTGATGATATTTACAACTCCAATTCCCTCACATTATGCGTTGGTGGGGAAGTTCGACATTGCAACATTGCCGAACTAAGAGGGAGGATGGACATCTACGACCAATCTTTGGTCATGACTGAAGAATTTGGTACTTTTTTGGAGCACTGCCTCAAATACTTTCCCGAGGGTGTAGTTGCTTCCACTTGGTGGAACACTATTGCTAACCGGGTGTACATTCCATCTTCCGCTCAAGAAGGAAGTATTCGCCCACCCATCCACCGATTTATTCATCGCCTTATCGCTTGTTCTATAAACATGCAGAAGGATGATGACAACGTTTCAACTCTTGATGTTTTCTATCTATGGAGTATTATTACTCCAGAAGTACTCTGCAACATCCCTTATTGCTTGGCGAAATACTTGGGTGAAGGGGCGGTCAAGGAAAGAATCACTTCTAAAATCAATGGTGACATGTTTGTGACCCGTTTGGCGAGGTAATATGGCATTTTGGAAAGGGGAGCCGACAACTTTTTGACGATGGTACCCACACCACCATTTAGTCTCACACTATATAGGAGGGTGCGAATCATAGAAGATTATGGTGGAGGTCACATTGGCATTCCCAAGGAAGATGTTGTTTTGGTACTCGAGGAACCGGGTCGGTGGGTGAGGCCACGTAGGGAGAATATCCGAGAGGAATCGCTGGTAATCCCGGTTGATGATGAAATACCCATGGATTGGTATAACATGGAGTTATGGAGGTACCAAGATGACATTGGGAGGAGTATGAACTACCATAATGAGTCATTTGTTTATTTTTAATCAAATGAATCTTGCGCCAAGGGATGGACCTGGGTACCCATATGTGTGAAGTTGGGACAAGCAGATAAGTCAACGCCATAGTGGAGCCAGAGGAAGTGGAGGTGGAGAAGATGAAGAAGAGGATGGAGATTGAGTTTTTATTATTATTTGTGTGGTTTGGTTAAAGACAATTTTTTTATTTGTTTTTCTGTTTTTATTTGATGTTTGAACTTATAATTAGGATTATGTAGGATTTTTATTGGTTTTCCTTTCCTATCACTTTTGTGTTTGCTTTTGCTCTTTTCAGTTGAGGGTAAGGAATGCATGCGAGAGTATAGAGTCAAGGCTAACCAAGAGGAAAATCGAGTCTAGGCGAGAGAGAAAACGAAGTTTTAAGTCACGTTATGAGTCCGATTGAGAGAAGAGTATTGAGTGTTTATTTACTGAAGAAAAATGAGGGAAAGTGTCATTTTGGTATTACCCACAAACCTCAGAAACGGACAAGAGCAGAATACAATTTTTTTCACACAACGGTCTACTCGCTGAGTGCACCTTATGGACTCGACGAGTCCAAGTTGAAACTGACGACTTTTTTTTGCCAAATATGCTACAACTCGTCGAGTTTGCATATCTACTCAACGAGTTGCTCATTCGTCTACTATCAAGCTAATGATTTGATGACATTTGATACGGGCATTGGTTGTATTCTTTGAAGATCATTTTCGAGACTTTTCCTACATAATTGGAGCTGTACCGCACGAGACGAATGACACCCAAGGCATGTATGAGCTGTTCCCATGTATAAAGTCAATTGAAGATGGAGCTTAACATGAAGAAGATCAACCTCACCACTACTATCCTATGGGAGTTTGTTCCAATTCCCTCTTTACTTTGTTATTTCTTTATCATGCATAATATGCAATGGGGACATTGCATAAATTAAGTGTGGGTTAGGGGGTTGGTTATTTTAGTTAAAATTTTGAAATTTTTGCATTAAAATTGCTAGGGCTAATTTAGAAAATTTTGGTAAAAGCAATTAGGAAAACATGCTAGTATTGTGTTTGATGATTTCATTGAGACCCAAATGTTTAGTTGAGCCTATACACGTTATAATGCATTTGTGCCCCCCTTTATTCTAGCGAACTCATGGGACAAAAACACAAACCTTGCTTAGTTTGAGTGATGCAATATGTTTAGCATTGTGTACTTGAAATGTATCCAGGAAAACTAATATCTTTAACCAATAAAGGTTGAAGTTGAGCGCTCCTGCTTAAGCATGTAGGTTTTGAGTGAAAAAAGTGAGATACATGTGCAAAGAGAGAGAGAGAGAGAGAGAGAGGCAGAGAGAGAGAGAGAGAATTACAAGAAAAGTTGTAAGAATTCTTGGAGCAATCAAAGTATGAAGATCAAAAGATCGAAATTCTAAAGAATTTCAAAAGTTGAAGATACCAAAAATCAAAACGACGGTGGTAAATTCAAAGAAGTAAAGATCAAATTATCAAAGAAGTTAAGAATTCCGAAGAGCTACATTGTGGTATCGGAAAAAAAGTTGTAATTTTCTAGATTATGTATGCTTGGGTTGCTGGACCAAAAATACCTTGAGGTTAGGAAGTTTTCTGCGGATGGATTCGGAGGGATGCTTAAAACGAGCATTGTTCAAAATAAGTGGGTGAGTGTTTATGAGGATTGTTAGCATTTAGAATTGATGGGGGGTCCTTAGGAAAATTTTTAGACACAAATCCATGCGTTGCGGTCTTAGCATAATGGTTGGGTTTGATTGGGATTGTTTTATGTGATGCTAGTATGTTTAAAATTCAGTTTTGCTTAGGGGCAAGCAAAAGTCAAGTGTGGGGTATTTTGATATGTGCATATTTAGCTATATATTCCGTATATAATTTTAATACTTTTTGGATAATTTATTGCAATTTATGGACAAAAGGTACTTAATTATGTTTAAATTGTATTTTCAGCCTAAAAGCTATGCTTGGAAGCAAAAGGAAGCAGGAAATGGACTCAGGAGCTCGGGGATTGAATAAAGAAGAAAAAGAGTCAAAACCATGAAGAACTCGGTGAGTTGGATGCCTACTTGATGAGTCCACACGAACATTCAAAAAGCAAATAGAAGTCCTTGCCGTACATGGGTTTTTAATGAGGGAACTCGGCGAGTCTATTACTGGACTCGGCGAGTAGCCTCTGTTCTCAAAAATCTATAAATAGAACACATAAACCCGAAACCAAACCCTTTTCTAGAACCCTTGGGGATTAATTTGCGACTGGAGGTGCAACTGGAAGCGCTGGAACTTGTGGAACAACCCTAGCCTTCAATTTTGAGAAGATCAAAGGCAATCTAAGTTTACTCTTTACTTTAATCTTTTTGTTTGAACTATGTGTGAACTATTAGATTTCGTTTTTGAGCTACTTTCCGCTGTAATCATGAGCTAAAACTCATATCTTCTGTTTAGGGTAGATAAATTTATGACTATGTGTTGATTTTTGTGGTTGGATTAATTGAAATTGGTGAACTTTGTTTTGTTAAGCTTGTTAAAGACCCTCATGTGTTAACAACTATTTCCTGTTAATTAACAAGTATATTAAGCTGCATGAACATCTCTTAATTGCTTATCTCATATGATTTATTTGAAAACATTGTTATGTGCTTAGGAATAGCGAACGTGAAACTAGGGTTAACTAGAAAATAGGTAATTTAATGTGTGAGCTTGTGTGACGAACCATCAACAAGAGGTTAATTGAATTAGTTATTTGATTAGCTAATTACAAGTCTTAGTTAACCCGAATCAGTAAACTAGGAAATTGATTAGTTTAATCACTTGATCACTGCTTAAATTGAGTTGTTTTCTAAGGATTAATAATAGTGAATGTGAACCTAATCACATTAATCGGTAGCCAATAACAATTAAACTATTGCACTTGCCATAAAATCAACCGTAGGAGTAAATGAATCGAACCTAAACATACGTCTTCTCCATTATTAATTTAGTGATTGTTTATTTGCTTTAGCTGTTAGTTGCTTAGTTTGAGTCTTATTTAATAGTTTAAGTTTCTAGTCTTGAAAAACTAGAGAAAACCTTCCCTTTTACTAATTGTTTTTAGATAATCTAGTAGTCACTTTATTTACTGTTCCCTATGCTCGATACCCTGCTTGCTTAATTATACCACCAATTGATAGGTACACTGCCTTTGTGTGTCTAAATCATATCTAAAAAGTAGGATTAAAACAAGTTATTTAATGTGCATCACCAGATCACTAAGCATATCACCATGCTAACTACCCAGATGCAAATCAATAAGCATATCATGCAATAAACCCATATACAAATCCGAAATGGGTAGATGTTGGTGCCTTAGACCTTGTTGATATAGTGAGAAGAACTCACCTCACAAGTAGCTTGGAATGATAATGTGAAAATCCTCCAAATACAACTCCAACTCCAACACCTACATCCACCAATGATCCACTTCCATGAATTTCCAAATTACTAAAATACCCTAGAAGTCGAACTGGTCAACCCTTGGCCAAAGTCAAAGTCAACGGTCAAGGTCAACAGTCCATGTTGACCCAACTCGTCGAGTGCAGCTCACTGACTCATCGAGTCCTTCCAGAACTTGAGAAATCGTGAAAACCCTCGTTGACTCGCTGAGTTTCCAGACAACTCATCGAGTCCATACGTGTCTAAATGTCGGGAAAACCCTAATTGACTCATCGAGTCGTCTCACTGACTCGCCGAGTCCATGCAGAGACCTACCACGGCCAATCTTCATCCGACTCGTTGAGTTGACCATCAACTCATCAAGTCCCTTCAATCCATTTCTTATTCAGGCGATTTCAATCTACCCCAAAGCTCTAAATTGCATATCTAACCTCCTAGGGCATGGTTTCTATGTAAAGTTGCAAACTTTACCTACATGCATCGTCCTAAATGCCAAAACCAAGATAAGGGAAAGGTTTAAACCAAAGACAAGGGCCAAAGATTGCTAAATCTGATAACATTATGACTATAGGGACTTAGAGGAGTCCAGATCTGAAGTTACAACTTCAGATCATGCCCAATACCCAAAAATAACCCACAACCATCTAGAAAATGGCCCTAAACCTTTACATGGAGAGATCTAGCTAAAGATAAGTCAAGGTAACGACTTTTTTCCTTCAAAATGATGCCAAGATGAAGTAGAGTCAGATCCACAAGCTTCTTAGACTTCAATCCCTTTTCACAAAATCCACCTTCCAAGCCTCTTTACACACAAAAATGGATAGTAGGTGAGATTAGGGTTTTCTGAGCTCAAGAGGTACGGTAAGGGAGGCTGAGGGAGGCTAATGACCCTTTAAATATGGTGCAAAACCCTGAAAATTAGGGTTTCATATTCTAGCTCCTACTCGTCGAGTCGGGGTCCTCCTACTTGTCGAGTAGACCACGTAAATCACGCGGGCTAACTAAAACTATACACGACGAGTTGGGGCCTCCAAATCGTCGAGTAGACTTCCTTAATTTCATGAAATCCCTAAATCTCTTTCTCGGAAATCAACATGTTACACCAATCGTAAGCTGTGGGCCTGAAGGCAAGCCAGACTCATGCTGTGGGCTCAGGGGTAATCCAGTATGTGAGCTGTGGATCTATTATGCATGCTTTTATATGTTTGTGTGGTGGTATTGTGGGCGAAATCACTAATCTTCATGCTTACAGTTTGATTGTTATGGTTTCAGGTACTTTAGATGATCGGGGAAAAGCAAAGGTGTAATCGTACACATCCTTCGTTGACATGTTTCTGGAAGATTTTGTGATACAACGATCTTGGGATATTTGTAGTTGATACTTGGTTTTGATATGGGTCTTGTTTGAAAAAATGATTTCTCTTAATTTAAAAATAAAAAAATGTTACCGTGATTTTGGGATGTTACAAGTTGGTATCAGAGCCCTGGTTTGAGTGAATTGGATGAGCATTTGTGTGAATCTAGTCTAAAGCTAAGGATCTGTACAAGTTTTCAGCATTGTTTTCAAAAATTGTTTCAATTTTTTTCTTAATTGTTTTCTAAATAGTTTTCAAAGGTAACCAAAGAAGGATGAGATGTGTACAATCATCCGGGGCAAGAAAGGGCACCCGAAAATATCGAAAATGTTATTTGCTTATGATGATTATGATAGAACTGTATGCTAGTGGTATGATAGGGATCTTCAGGAATTGCATGATAGAATTGCCTAATGTATGATGCTTGATAGAATAGAAGGATTTTTTTTGTATCTTAGATGAAATTGACATCATTACTATACTTGTTTAGTGTGTGCATCATAATTGTACTTAATTAAGATTGTATAGTCTGAGAATGTTTGATTTAGACTTATTTCCTGTTTTTGCATGATGAAGGGCTTAGGTTAGGGTCAAGTATTCGATTGTCTATAGGATCCAACGTTATGTATGATTAGCACGCACGAGTGGCTATAGGGTTGTGGAAGTTTCATGAGTAAGTATATGGGCGTAGTAGGCCAGTTGAGGAAAGTTTAGCAACTCGAGAGAGAGTGAGGACAAGATGAATGTGTATCCTAGACGCTTGGCACTAGTGGTTAGAAATTTCGCATGAGAATATACCTGATTTTATTATGTCTTAGTGTCGGTCGACTCTATTGCTTGAATATTTCTTGTTTTATGCTTTATAGGAATCATATTGAAGTGAGTTAACTATCAAATGGATATATTAAATTACATGCTACTAAGGTTAAATAGTCTTAGAGTGAAGGATTTGGTCCTATTGCACTGCTCTTTTCTGTTTCTAACCATTGTAGGGTTGAGTCTTTTAGTCGAAAGATTATTTAAGTTATATTGCATGTAATTGTATTCATGAAATGGTTAGCTGACATTAATAGGGGTTCTTCAGTTGCTGATGGCAGGGGAGGTAGGAATCCAAGGAGCGCCTAGGAAGTCCTTTAGTATTTTTTCTATGTTGTTTAGCGGGTATTGGGAGTATTATTATGAGTAGGTGACTTAGAGGACTTGATATTGACTCTTGAGTAAAGTATGAATAAGTGTGGAAGGTAGTATTGGACTATTGGGCCCGTATTACGATAAGCACATGATCCATACTTGAATTAAGGAAGCCATGAGGATTCGAAGGAGCTGGTTGTGGGTAGCTAACATGGTTGGATAACCATGACTCGTGACATGGTTTTCATATCTGTCGATCTTTTGGTTATGGTTGTTCAGGATGAAGATGATTCAGGTGATCGGTTGGGCTTTAGTGGCCATCTAAGATTGGGTTTGAATGGTGCAGACCTAGGTGAGTTAGTTGATTTAAGGTCTCGAGGGCCTTGCTTGATGGTAGTGCCAATTGAGTTGATTAACTCAAGAAAGAAGGGATTGTTATGATCAGCTTGAGGATTGCAGTTAAAGGCTAATTGGCATGTAGATTGGAATATCACTATCTTCCGTATGGGCTATGTTCTTCCATCTTTCCGTGTTCAGAGGAGAGAGGGAGCATACATCTGATTTTTGATGTTGGGATGTAGACCCAAAAAGGGACTATGTGACTGCGGTTTTGATGACAATAAGGCAATATGGGAATGCACAAGAGGATTCTTGTAGTATGGTTGCCTTAGGATGAGACCAAGTGTCAGGGATACTACGCATCTGGGTAAACCAGTTTGAGCTTTGGTCTGTTTGTAATGTCAGTTAGTGGTGGATCGATGAGAGCTAGATATTTCTGCTTAGAGGTTCAACGATCTGTTTGAGTTGTTTTTGCCGAAGAATGGGTCCTAGGGATTTGCAGTTTGGGTGTGCGAAACTTTGGTGTAGGATTTAGTCAAGACAGGGGTGTAGAGCAAGTGTCATCAGATGTATGTGTTCGGGAATGCAAGAGTCGTATTCGCAGAAAGAAGCTGTTGGACAAGGAAATCGTTATAATCAATGGTTCCTTTAGGAAACATCAAAGAATAGGTCAAGAGGCGTTTGGCCACTAAGTTTGACTATCAAATGTTGATGGATTTGTTAGCTTTTTATACAAAGTGATATCTATAGTCTAGGAGGGGCGGTTGCTTATTGGTCAATCAAGTTTAGGGTTGGTATTTTGAGTCCCTCATAGGCTTTGGCCAGTAGTGTAGTGGACCAATGGATTGGTTGTCCACTGACTCTCGATCATTGTTCTCTCCGCTTATCGTCAATAGTAGAGGTTCTTCAGAAGTTTAGAGCTATATCAATTGGAGTTCAATGGATGCGTCAATCTATCGTCAAGTTCGGCTCGAGTTTGGAAGATATCCTTGGTTATTGGAAGTTTAGAAGTTGGGACCACATTGTTCAGTTTTTCTAGCCGTGACATTCATCTGCCTAGAATCAAGTTTTTGGCATGTCGTACTGCCAAGGTTGGTATTTGGATGGATCTGACCAGAGTTTTAGCAGCATTTCTAGATAACTTTAAAAGTTTTATCGAGATAGTTACATATTTATGGGGTCTGTTCAGTCTCAATCAAGGTATAAGATCTTTTTTCGATCATTTATGAGGATGTTTTCTATTAATGTTTGAGGCTCTTTATTTTGTTAGAACTCTGATACCTCACCCTTTGGGTAAGGTTATGGGTTCCCTTAAGGGTGTGTATTGTGATAAGTTATTAGATATTGTCGTGAGGGGTGTATGTGGGTTCGACAAGACAGCAATGGAGCACTTGGTTTGAATTATAGGCATGGTTATTATTTGGTATCTAGTCTTAAAATTGGAACAAGAGTGCGACCGTCTATCCCATTCTCGGGTCGTGTGCGACAATGTTTTCGTCGGATTTTTCGTTGGTAAAAACATGTACCATGAAAGGAATTGTACGTGGTAAAAAGTATGGCATTTTTGTGTTTGGTGAGCATTGAGAGGGACGTTGATTGGATTCTTGGAAGGCAATGAAATGAGTTTGAGTATCTTTAGTCCCAGTGGTGCTGGTCGTGAGTTTTCTGGTGAGCGATGGAATGACGATAAGATTGTGTGATATCTGGAGCGTTCTAGACATGGGATGAGGGCAGGAAGGGCATTCCAAACTCATGCTATGGGCTTGGAGGCAAGCCAGAATTATGCTTAGCACCTTGTAGGTGTATTCCAAACATAGGCACTGCTCATGATTGTTTATTTAATTCTGCGTGTTGTATTTTCGGTATTAGTGCATTGTTGGAAGACGAGAGTCTTACTGACCAGCTGATTTGGATCATGTGGGCAATTAAGGTTGTTGGGAGTTATAGTTGTAAGTTGAAAGTCCATTGCGAAGTGTTTGCATTGTAAACCCCATTTGCATGCAGGCTTTTTATTAGGAGTTTGGTTACTAAGTTTGGGTATTGGTTATGGAATCTTGAGTCATGAAGTTCATTGTGAAGGTCTCGAGTGGTTTGTCAGGTGGATGTATGTATGGGCTTAAATGGGATTTGGATGCGACGTGAAATTCTTGGATGAACCATCATTATGCTGGTGGGAGCAGTGGGATGGTTTATGTTTTAAAGTTCAGTTGTAATCTTGTATGATCAGTTGAATGGAATTGTCCTATTTGGTTTTGTTCAAATTGATTTAGCATTATGAATGGAGTAATATATTTTTCTCTCAATTACATGTGTGATGGATTTTATGGATGTTGAGTGGAATTAAAGCTTCCTGGGTATATGAGTATCTGTGGTTGTGATCAAGTAATAGAGTGCAAGTGGTCTGGGTGTCAAGGATTATGTTGTTGTCGTTAAGTGGATTGGGGGTAAGCCTGAGTGTTGTCAGTAGATAGCTAAGCAGGGCTATCAAAGCCGAGTAAGAGCATGACCTAGTTTGGTATGTGACCAGTTGGTTATCGTCGCAATGGTGCACTTATATGCAGGATTAGCATGATGACGATTAGTCGAGAAAGTTTAGAGCCAATCAAATCTATGGGTTTTCGATTAGTTTGGTTGATGTGAGGGGTTGCATCACAAAGTGGAAGCGAAAGCTAATTTCGAGGATGAAATCTAGTTTAAGTTGGGGGGGGGGGGATTGTAACATCCTATTTCCTGCCATTAATGGGCCTTGGTTTGGAAGTCGATTGTGTAAGGCTTTGGGCTTTAAAGAGGCAAAGTTTAGTTCTTGCGGAAGGAGGTAATGATAGTTAAGACATTTAACCCTTGAATTTTGTTTTGGGCCGAAGGGTAAAAAGGGAAAAGTCATAGGCTGGGTTCTTGCATGAAATATGGATTTTTTTCGAGAATCTTTTAGTCCAAGATATCTTGAATATATTGTGGGGCTCCTCAACACCTTTCTGTAAATATAAAGATCGTTGAAAACGGAGTTGCGAGGAAGAAGTTATGATTTTTTGAAGTTAGGTGGTTTTTGGTTAAGCCTTATACGTTGGGCATATGGGGAAGTACGTTGGGCGTACTAGGTCATCCATGAGTATGTTCGGCGTACCAGGAGTATGATGAGCATACGTGATCATTATCCAAACCCTATTTTCGTGGTTTGAGCCCTATTTAAGCTCCTTAACTCACCCAAACTGTTTCCTTTCTTATCTTCCTCCCCTTCAACGTCCTCCCTTGAAACCCTAACCCTATTTTGAGCCTTGTGAGCAAAAGAAGGTATTTTTAAGTGCTTTGGAATGTTCTTGATGCATCGTGGAGAAGAAGGATCTCATTGGAGAAGTGTTGGTTTCTTTGGAGCTTGTAGATCAAGGCATTGTTCACCTTGATCTTTCTTATAAAGGAATAAAGTTTAGAAGTTGAAAGTTGGTGACCATGTTATGGATAAAGTTGGAAACTTTATCCATCTAAACATCATATTGATTCAGATCTGAAGGTTGGAGAGTTGGACTTAATGGATTAAGTTGAAAAGGATGCACTTTTGGTTCCTTTGAAACTTAAAAGACTAGATCTTGGTTTCTTGGTTTCTTGGTCCTTCTATCCCTTCCATGCAAGGGTTAAGATGTCTTAATGGATAAATATGTTAGGGTTTTAGCTTTTGGAATTTTTCTAGCAATGGAAAGTCATAAAGGAGGAAACTTTATAATTTAAGTTGATGTTTTGAGTCTAGATCTAAACTCCGGACAAAAGGTATTAAGGTATTAAGCACTAAAGGAAGGAATTGTCTTGGACGTATGTAGGTCAGGCGTACTGACCCTGAATCACTTACGTTGGGCATACTCTCCTACAATGGACTTTAACTTTTGTTGACTTACTTTGATCGTTGACTTTTTGACCAAGTTTGACCTTTGGACAAACTCTAGGATCTGGACTATTGATTAAGATTTCATATGGTTCTCGTGTTAGTGGATTCACGGGTGTAAGCAGTGTAGAAAAGGGGTTATATTGTAGTATCTCAGATTTCTTCGATTCATGTGAGTTTTTGTCACTGTACTTGTAGGTCGAAGGCACCAATACTGACCCACTAGGTTATGTATCCTGGTATAGAGGATGTTGCTATGTTGTAGTGATTTGTAAGATTTGTCTTGGTGTATAGGATGTTTCTATGTGGTAGTGATATGTAGATATGTCTGTTTGTCTGATTGATTATATTATTATCTGTTAGCTGGATATATGTTATTTGTTATGTATATGTTCACATAATATGGTTGGGTTGAGGCAATCCTACTCTGTGCCGAATCCAACGAACCTGGGAGCAAGCCAACCATAAGTTGTGGGCCAGTAAGGCAAGCCAGACTGTTGATGTGGGTTTGAAGCAAGCCAGTCATAAGCTATAGGCTAGTGAGGCAAGCTAGACTTATGTTGTTGGCTCAAGAGTAAGCCATGCATGAGCTGTGGGTCGGAAGGCAAGCTGAATCATGTTGTGGGCTTAGGGGTAATCCAGTTTGTTAGCTGTGGACTATGTTAATATATGTTAGTATGGAGGTATTTTGGAGGCACTCACTATGCTTCGTGCTTAAAGTTTGATTTTTATGGTTTTAGGTACTTTAGATGATCAGGGAAAAGCAAAGGCGTGATCGTACACATTCTTTGATGGCATGTTTCTGGAAGATTTTGTGACACAATGATCTTGGGATATTTGTAGTTGATACTTTGTTTTGAAAACAATGATTTCTCTTAATTTTAAAATGAAAACTTTTACTGTGATTTTGGGATGTTACCACTTCCTTATATGAAGTTAGATTTAGGCATTCTAAATGTGTATGCTCTCGCTCTTGTGATTACTATGACTTTTTTTTCAAGACTATTTATCATAAATAGTCTTTTATCAAAAGTCTATTTAAGATAACTAGTCGTGTATACTGCTAAGCGAAAATGGGGTGGTAAAACTCTCCTCCACTTATAGAGATTTCGTCCCCGAAATTCTATTCCTAATGCAATTTTGGGTAATGCCTACATACTATCCTACTAGGGTTTCATGAGATGAGCCTAATTTCTGCCTAGCATTTTCGTGTCGGCTTTGTCCATCTGTACGTCACTAGCCTTAGAGCATTGTTTTTTTTTTTTTTTTTTTTTTTTTTTTTTTTTTTTTTTTTTTACCATAAACGTACCCCCAAACTCCTCGTGAGGTCTTACAAAACCAGGAACTTGTCGGTATGAACTATCAAAATTCATATGCTACGATTGACAATCGCCTTTAGACGTACAATTTCGGTATATTCGACTTGATATATGACGATAAATTAAAGAAATTTATCTACGAAATCCTAGGATCTACTTTTCGGAACATGCCTGTAAATGGCTTATGGTACATAAACACATGAATCTAGATTATAACCGCTATTCCAATCTAGTTTAGGTGTTCCAACATCTTGAATTTTAACCAAAACCACTATAATGATCGTACTAGTTTGAAAACTTTAGAACCAATACTCTAATATTGGTGACAGACTCATTATTAGGCTTTCATATCTTCCAACCTACTAGATTATAGTGGACACTAGGTCACCAATAACCTTCTTGAAAGGCTCTAACTACTCTTCCTATAACAATGTTGAACTATTGTTCACACAATTCATTCTTACGCCTGCTCACGATACGTCGTGACACTAACTACTGGGATTATGGTGCCAGATGGCTCTTTTGATCATCCCCCTTGCCTGACCACTCACGATCAGTCCCTTTGATGGTCCTAGTGAGTCATAATCATTATCCAAATATCGTAGTCATCATCCTTCCCTGATATCCACTTATAACCTTAGATCGCTGCTACTTAAACCTTTGAGGCTACAATCGATCCAAGGTCCTTAATCTACATCGTTGGGATGCTAAAGTCTAATTGTCGTCCTATGTTGACCTAATTTTTGGTCCTAGTTTTACATTAATTCTTACGCTCATCGAGTAAAGGAATAACAAAACTAAATGTGCACTCTACCTTGAAGACTAATATAACACTGGAGCATTACCGTCTGCTTAACGTGTTGTAACACCCGTAAATTCAGGCTAGGCAAATAAGTTATTATAAGCCATAATAATGACTTTTAAACATGAGATTATTTAAGATAAATAATCTTAACCAAAGTCATAGTGTACGTGACAAGGATTCCGTACATACAAAGAACGCTAAAATTCGACTTCGTATGAAGAAACTATGCTTCTTCGAAGTTTCGCGATTAAATCGGCACAAGTCTGTGTATCGTAAAAAGTGCATTTTTGATAAATTACTTTTGAAATTAAGAGATCAAAACAAAGGTCATAGTAGTCATTCAACCGAGAGTGTGCATATAGAGAACGTCCAAATATGACTATGTAAGAGGAAGTTATGATTTTTCGAAGTTTCAAGGCAACAATATACGCCTTAGAAACTAAAGTAGAGATCAGTTGATTGTTAGGAAGAAGAATCTAAACTAGAGTTGAAGATCTCATCCATATGATTTTGTCTATATAAATACATTCGAGAACGGATATCGTATGAGAAAGTTATGAATTTTTAACGGACTTTAATAGTTAAATCCTGTTAAAAATATAACTTTAAAAAGAAAATCAAATTTGGCCGATGGAGTCTAAATGAAAGTTCTAGATCTCGCTAGGAGCTTTCCATTTGATATAAAGCATGTCAAAAACGGAGCTCGTATGAAGAAGTTATAGCATTTTGAAATCTAGAAAATCGCGCGGCGCCTGGTGTGTGCGGATGACATGGCAGCACGAGAAGGCCTCACGTGGCAAGTCGTCCATCCAAAGGTCAAGGTGACATAGCACCACACGGATGCGACATGTGACTCCATGAGATTTGGACATGTGGCAGCCTTCTAGAGGATGTGGAGGTGGACCAGAAAATAGGTGACAAGCGTCACAAGAAGAATGGATCTACGTCACCGATGTGTGTGGCACGCAGAGTAAGGCTGCGCGGCACGCCTACTCCAAAATCCAACAAACAGCTGCAAAATTTTCTTCATTTCCACACAAAACCTCCCAAAAGACTCTCCATCCTCTGGAACTCTTTAGATCTGATTTCTTATTCTTTTATAGGGTATTTTAGCTAGGCTCTAACTAGGTAGGAGCATGACAATGTAGAAATTTTAGTATCAAAGTCCTACCCGCATGTTTTTTCCTATTTTTGCTAAAACCCCTGTAAGTTAAGCTACTGTCTTTTGCTTTTAGTGTAACATATATTTATTATCATAAGTCATTATTACGAACCTATAAATAAGAGTTATCAATTCCATGTTGTTATACTGATTGATCTACTTACCAGAGAGGTGTCTAGAATAGTCACGTTGGCTTGGTTGTTGGACTTTTTAAAAGCTATTATGCTGAAATGAACCTGCCTCACAAAGTGTCATGTCTGGCTGATCCTTACTTGATATATCTTGATGTAGACTTAGAGACCAGTGACGAATCTTGACTATAATTATTATAGTCACAAGGATTACGAAACTAGACTAAGCTTAGTACTTTATATGTCTAGGCCTTTTCAAAGTACGAAGAGAAGTGCTGCCAAAATTGTTAGTCACCCATTTTCATCATTTGAGTGCACCGTTACCTTTAGCTTACACATAGATATGAAGTATTTAGTTACATGAATGCTATATGTGCTTATTATTTGAGTTCCAGATATCTGTGTTACATGAGATAACGATTTTTCCTAAAATATTATATATGTATTTTTATCGTACTCGTAATATATGTGATAGGACGGGTAGAAAGAGATAAGAGAAATGAGATGATAGTTAGAGACTATAAGAAAAGAGATAATGGTGAGAAACCGTAACAAGAGATAGGATAATGGTGAGAAACCATACTAGAAACAGAATAATGGTGAGAAACCATACCAGATATAGAATAGTGGTAAGAGACCATGCTAGAGATAGGGTAAGAGAGCAGGTGCAACATAGACCAGTCATCAAGCATAGTATTGATGACGACCACAAACTATTCTAGACAGTCCAGTGGAACACTAGCAAACCTACATCTGTAGGTGTTAATGAATCATATTAACCAAGAGTATGGATTGTGGTTTCATTTGAGTACTCTATTTTCCAATGGTTACCTTACCGAAATGTAATGCTAGGAAATTCCTTAAGCATTATTTTATACTCGTTTCTTATATTAATTCTTAGGATTGAACCCTTGAAATAGAGCTTAACAAATAAGAGAGAGAAAGAGAGAGAGAGAGAGAGAGAGAGAGAGAGAGAGAAGAGATATGGCTGATTTTTGGAGTCTCCTACAAGGGTGGTGGGACATGGTGATGTCACATTTTCACTAATGCCCTAAAAACACACCTAGGTTTGTGCGCTCAAATCCCAACCCTAATAATTTGTTCTAAAGTGTTGTATGACAGAGTAGAACTCAAGGATTCCAAAAACCCGAACGTATTAGTTTTTTGAGTTGTACAACTCCGGGATATCACGTTTAAAGTTTCGCATCTAAATGACCCGAAACGTCCAATTTTTCGACTTTTGAAAATATTTTTATTAAAAATATTTCGATTATGAAATTAAATATTGGACCATAGTCTGAGTCCAAAAATGATTTCAAAATTTATGATTAGGGCGTGCAAGTGCCCCAACAGATAGAAACGGTTTTAGGATTTCTAAGAAAATCAATATTATACTGGTTTGGTTTCTTATAACGGTCGTATCTTTTGCATATGAACTCCGTTTTGGACGTTTTTTTTTATATTTTTGGAAATAGAGGAACATGTACTATGACACTAGAATTTTTTCGCTCACATGTACTTAATATGAATCATCTGTTTTTCAGACGTATTAACTACGGTTGCAGTTTGAGCTGTTTGATTTGTTTCAGATTTCCCATAATTGGAAGTAAAATACAATCTGGCATCTTAAAATAGTTGTAATGACACTATATATTATTCAAAATATGAATTAAAGCTCAATAAATTAGATTACACGGAGGTTCGTGGTGAACTGATTGTCTACAGTTTTAGACCTAAAATTCGGGATGTCACATTACCTCCCCGTTAAGAAAATTTCGTCCCAAAATTATTAAGTTGTAGATTATTTTGTTCCACTAGTAGAGGGAGAACCTCCGAACAGTTGTAGTTACTTTTGTTTTTTCCGATCCACGTGTTTCCAAGTAAACTTTTGCCCTCTACAAGAGTTCCATCAAAATTTTGCTATAGGTATGCGGCTTTATTAGATGCTTTTGATTTCACGATCCATGATCTCTACCAGTTCCTTCATAAAGTGAAGTTTAGTGTTGACCTGAATCTTATTGAAAGGAATGACAGGTTCTCATCAAAGAGATACTTGGCTATTTTAGTAAAGCCCTTGATGAATATTTGGTAATAGACTGCTAGCCTTAGGAATTGGTGCGCTTCGGTTGGCGTTGTTAGTTCCTTAATTGCTTCAATCTTTTAGTAGTGGTAAGGTCATTGTAGGTGGTCAAATAGGCGATCGATCCTCGAGAGTGGACATCAGTTTTTGATGGTGAGTTTGTTCCGGTCTTAATATTTGATGCATATCCTAAATGATCCATCATTCTTATTGACAAACAATACTAGAGTTCCTCATGGAGTGAAACTGCGCTGGATAAAGTCTTGGTCAAGAAGTTCTTGGAGTTGATTTGAGAGTTCTTGCACGTCCGATGGGGCCATACGATAAGGAAATTTTACCACTGGTGTTGCACACAGGATCATGTTGATTTGGAATTGAACCTATTTGACTGAGGGCATTCCATGTAGGTCTTCTAGAAATAGTTATGGGTAGTTGCACACTCTTGGAATGTCTTTGATTTCCTTAACCTTATCTTGCATACCCACCACGTAGTCCAAGAAAGCAAAGCATATCTTTTATAAATACTTTATTCCCTAATTTTTCTTTGTAAATCACAAGGGCTTCGTTGTTGGGTAGAGGTAGTCGGACGACCTTTTTATAACATATGACTTCAACTTGATGAGGTCATAATCAATCGGTTCTAATGATCTCATCAAATCCTTTAATGATCGTTGGGTTGACATTAAAGATGTTATTCAGGGCAAGAAGGAAATTGGTGAGTATTTCTAAGGTGTTTTCTTATTTGGTTGCTTGCCATCACTACAGTGTAAGTTTTATTAAGTTTACAAAATTTTTGTTTTATCGTGTTTCTGAACTTATGGGAGGTAAAGCTTCTATCGGTACCAGTATCAAATATTATAGAAGCCTAAACATTATTGATAGGAAATGTACCGGTAACCAAAGTTGGTTCCTGGCGAGCATCTTCAGTAGCGATCATAAATGCTCTTCCATTTCCACATTGATTCTTAAGTTTCGGGCAGTCCTTCCAAAAATTCCATGGTTGGTTGCATTTGAAAAAGTAACGACTTCCTCCTGTCGTAGTGGTTGATGTTGTAGTAGTTGGGATCTTTCTGTAGTACCTCGAGATATGACCTCTCAGGTTACAGTTGTTGTAGATTATCTCCTTGCAATTTACGACATGGTGGAAATTGCATTCGATACAATAGGGTAGAGTCCCATTGTATGACTTGGATTGGGTAGAGTGTTGGTAATTGTGACATAGATAGCCATAGGTCCTGGTTCAAGCTTGTGATTCTTGGAGTCCCCCTTCGATTTCTCATAGAACATCCTTTTTGTACTCCCAACATGGTTCTTTTCAGTTGGTGGGAACATAGTTCCCTGACAGACACATTGCTCAGTGAATTGATATGCCAATTGCTTAACACTATCAAAAGTGGACGGTCTGGATACAGTAACCAGACCATGGACTGGCTTAGCTAGTTCCCATATGTATCTCTCAATCTTCTTATCTTCCAGTGTCACCATTCCTAGGCAAAGGATTTCTAGGTCGTTAAATAGAGAGGAGTAGGCTGCCACCTCTGATTCCTTCATGGTGAGGTTCCAAAGCTCCTCTCCAGAACCTGGACCTCCTGTAGTGGGCAGTACTCTTTGATCATTATTTAGGTCAGAGGTTCCCAACCCATGACACAAGCTTCATTGATTCCCATGGACTTAGCACGGTTATTCCACCCAGTTAGGTCAGAATCCATCAGTGTGCATGTAACATACTTGACTCGGTAGTTGTCAGGGCAAGAACTAATGCAAAATAATGCCTTTATTTTCTCTATCCAATTGGATAGACCGATAGCTCTTTCTGTGTTGTAGAAGGATCGGGGTTTACAGACCATGAACTCTTTGTATGAGTAGTGCCTAGGGTTTTTTTGGTTAACTATTAGAGTGTCACTACCATTTCTACTGTTCCTGGCATTTCCGTTTGTAGCAACCTTGTATGTAGCTATAGCTGTAGCAATCCCTTGTGCAAACATGGCCTACATTAAAATAGGATCCATTTGAAATGACGGGTTTGAGGTATTGATAACTGGTCAGGTTTCATTGTTTCTTACTGGAGTTGCTCCAGAATTTGAAATTTCTCCAGATGTTTGGGTTACTGCTGCTTCTCTCTTCCGATCGCCATGGGGAGTCGGTGGTGGACAAACTTGTGGACCTTTTCGTGGGGCCATTGTCGTAATATTTTTATACAAAATTTTTAGTTGTTTTACATTATGTAGTCATAAACAAGTTGTATTTTATGATAGTTTATTAATATAACTTGTTGTGACAACCCGAAGTTGTCCATCGCCGAAAACCCATTTCGTCCATAAAACCCGTCTATAGCGGTTCGTTCCGATCCCGTTTTTGGGCTAAGTTATTTATACTTATAAGTTTGTTTTAATCTTATAAGTACTCAAATCCTTTAGAAACTCATGAAAATGGCCCAAAATCATTAAATTGAAAATCTCCAAATTCTATCCCGCCGGGTTACGATAGCTTAATCGGGTACGACCAAAAGCCCCGTTTAACGTCGGTATCGGGTAGAATTCCACCGTGTCTCGAATTTAGGACCTATTTAAAGCTCAAAAGACTTCATTTGAAGCCTTTCCTCTCTATCTCTCTCACTACTCTCTCTTTAACCTCTCTCCTCAAATCAAATCTAGGGGGTCCAAAAACATCAATTTAAGGCTTCAAATCATCAAGGTATCTTCCCCAACTCCTAGTATATCATCCTTAGTCTTCAAATTCGTGATTTATCTATGATTTAGGACCAAAATCATGTGTTTACGGCCATGGAACACCCTTGGGCCGTGAACACATATAAAAAGGGTTTTTATGCCTTTAAACCCTTCCAAAACACCATTGAGGCTTAGATATGACTTATAGAATTATGGAACTGGACTTGGAACACCTTGAACATCAATTTAGAGGAGTAAACATGAGTTTACTACCCAAGAACATGCTTGGGCCGTAAAATCATTATCATGGAGAGTAAACTCCTTCTAAGGTGTTAAATTGCCATTTAAACACCCCATAAGCCTTGGGATAAATTCTAGAAGTAACCACAATCAAGTTATAAGCCTTAAAACATGTTAGCACACCCCTAAGGAGTTCACGACCATGAGATGGGGTCATGGGCCGTAAACTCCTTAACTTATGTCAAAAGACACCCTAAATTCCATACAAGGCTTGTAGAATTATTTGGAATCACATATGATTAATTAAGGACCAACAAAACATCAAGGATTGAGTGTGGGGGAGTTTACGGCCGTAAACTCCATGTTTACTGCCGTAAACTCCAATAAATGGTCCATAAGTGAAGTTAATCCATTCCAAGGCCTTAGATTTAATCCTAGCTAATTTTCCCAAGTCATATAAGGCCATTTAGCACCATAAATCCCACACCCATGAGTTCACGGCCGTGAAATCATGTGGAGTTGGTCTTAGGGCCGAAAACTCCAAATGGGGGTTTTCACTCGAAGAGTAAACTCCATATCCAAGGCTTATGTGTCCTTAAATGCCACCCGGGTCCCTCCAAACGCTTGTAATGAAGTGTTTTCGCGATTAGAAGTGTTTGTCCCTAACAAATAAATTATTCAAGTCCTAATTAGATACAAATGTGTATCTTTTTATAATACATAGGAATCTTGTGCGTTTGCAAACCCAGAACTGACATTTAGGATCCAAACCGACGCGTTTCTCAATAGGTGAGTTCATACCCCTACCCTTTTTCAAATGTTTTTCAAATGTTTTCAGGGGGGCAATACAAGAAAAAGTACAAGGAAATCTTGTACTCATACTTATTGTTTTCCGTATAAATGTCTATATTTTGTATGTTTTAATATCGAAAAATTGTGTTTATCAATAGTTCGAATTACGAAGTTCGCTTTCAGAATAATCACAAAATTCTTGATAAAATGTTACAATCTAAATTATATTTCATAATCTACGAATAATTCATACTAATAATCAATTAGAACTAATACGAATACGAATACGAAAACACAACTAGGAACAGAACGAATACAAAAGTACAACTAGGAATAGAATGAATACGAAAGTATAACTAGGATTAGAACTATTACGAATACGAATACGAATAGTATTAGGAGTAGAAATAGGGATACGAATACGAATACGAATATGAATATGAATACGAATACGAATATAATTAGAATTAGTATTAGGAGCAGGAATACGAATACGAATGCGAATACGAGTACGAATAGGACTACAAACATAAATACGAATACAAATATAAAATACGAATATGAATATGATCAAGGATAAGAATAAGAATATGAACACATACATCTAGGTACATTCAAGTGTAACACAATTAGGATATCAGAATACCTAGCTAATATAACAAGTATAAAAGGAAATCAAACATTATATTGGGATTCAATAACTAAACTTACTTTTAGGAAAATATAGGATTTTCCTGGGTTAACATTTGGATATAACCAGAAACGTGTAACAACTCATATAACTAAACTATTAGGAAAATATGGGATTTTCCTGGGGTAACATACAACGTGTAATTGAATTGGTAACAAATGATAACTAAACTGTTTTACATAAGAAAATATGGGATTTTCTTGGATAACAAACCTTTTTAGAAAGCTAAAGGAAACTGGTACATTTTCAGAAAACAAACCGCTTATGAACGCACCAGCTTTATGCTGATTTTCAAACTGCTTGTATTCTCAGGTATGTTTTAGACAGGTATCCAACGATCCTTTTTGGAGAAGACGGAGCGTACAGAAGACTCGTCTCTACTTTTGTTCATATATACATATGTATAACACTTGTAACACTTTACTTTTGAATAGATGTAAATTCTAATATGTAATGTAATGGTTGTTTACTTGCTTACTATGTACATTGGATTTGATACTCAAAATTGGAGTCTGCCCCGGAAATGTTTCCGCCTTCGGTTTTCGGGGTGTGACAGATTGGTATCAGAGTCCTTGTTTATAGTGAACTAGTATACCAAACCTTACATGGTATAAAACTATAAACACTAAAGGGCCTAAGTGCTCTGAACTAAAAGTATACCTCGAATATAAGTATTTTCAATAGTATACAAGTATACCTAACTGTCGAAATCCGTAACTACAAGTAGAACAAAACATAAGTAAATGGGTGTTGCACTTTGCGGTTAAACCTGGGCAGTTATGTAGTCGTGTCTAGGATCAATATAGCCTGGCCAACTATATTCATTCGAGACACGACCAACATGTGCTTGGGAGTGACTCTGGTGTACGGCATGCCTAAAACTTACCCAATACCCAAACAATGAGCCGTCGCTGCAGCGAGACATGAAATACTATGGGAGTATTTCTCGAGCCAAATCCGTTATAGAAATCCTCATCCCAGCGTTGCTCCTCAATCATTCCTCTAGCGATAGTGTATCTGTTTTGAAAATTCATTCCTACTTTATCGCTTAAATAGAATTCTGTGCCCGTCGTAAAGAGATATCCCTTGTTTCATATCTCTTGATTCAATTCGGAGGACTTACCATCCTCTTTTTCCTGATCTTATTAGATCAAGAAGCCTCCAAGAAAGAGACCCAGCTCAAAGACCAACAACAATCCTCCTCCACCACCACCTTCTCTTCAAATCGACCTGACAACCCTTTAGACAGTTTTAACTGTAGCATTTACGATAGCCATGTCGCAAACGAACCCCGGTAGTTCAGGAGGTGGTCCCCAACCTCAAAACCAGAAAGGTAGCCAGGGACACCGTAAGGAGTGTTCCTATAAAGACTTTATGAATGCGAAACCCACATTCTTTGATGGCACAGGAGGTGTCATTGCTCTAACTCGGTGGTTAGAGAAGATCGAATCTATCTTCGAGATCCGTGCTTGTTCAGAATCCGACAAGGTGAAATTTGCCGCTGCACTCTCACCAATAAAGCTCTGACTTGGTGGAACGGCCGAGTCAAATCCCTAACTCTACTTGTAGCCAATGCTATGGGTTGGGAAGTTATGAAGGAACTTCTGCACGCAGAGTATTGCCCTCAGGGTGAAATTCAGAAGCTGGAGCATGAACTTTGGAACCTGAAGATGAAAGGTTCTGATATCGCAGCTTACACCTCAAGGTTTGACGACTAGGCACTTCTTTGTCCGGGGATGGTTACCCCGGAAAGCAAAAAGGTAGAGAGGTTCATCTAGGGGTTGACCCAACCAACCAAAGGAAACGTTTTAGCTGCGAAGTCGGATACATACGACAGCGCCAAATGCCTAATGCAAATCTTGATCGACCATAGTGAGGATGTAGAGGAAGCAGCCACCACTCCTGAGCCGACAGAAAGAAGTGGTGAGAAAAGAAAGTTTTGGGAGGTGGGGGAGAAATGTCAGCCCTCACAGGAGTTCTCGAAGAAACAAGAGATGGTGGCAGTCCACGCTGCCACTACCCCTACTGCCGTATCTGTCATCGGTTCCTCAGCCTAAGCACCTATCACCGGATATGCCGGTGTTCTCCCATGGTGTAACTAGTGCAGTTACCACCACTACATCCCCGGTCCCTGTCGTGTAAATTTTTGCAAAAATTGTGGCCAAGAGGGTCACCTTGCGCGGAGTTGCAGAACACCAACAAATCAAGCTTCTGGAGCGGGCATCAGTCAGGCCTGTTATAGTTGCGGTAAAGTCGGGCATTATAAAAGAAACGGCCCAATGCAGCAACAACTGGCAACACTGGAAGAGTCCTAGCTATTGGACAAGGTGAGACAGCCATCGATCCCACCGTTGCCTCAGGTATATTCCTCTTCAACAACCCTTCTATTTACAATCCTTTTTCAATTCTAATCCTGAAAGATAAACTGTTACCTATTCATTCGAATCTCTTCATAAACATAGTCCTCAATTAGTAACCAAAACGTCCTCCATCAACGTAACCAACAATGAGAAAGATGGTGTGTTACATTTTGAAACGCGTATCCCAAGGAGCATAGAACGTTTCAAAATCCTCATTAGGATTGATACCATAACCTACGAACTCCGACTACCCTCATGACTTAGTAGCATCCACCCAGTATTCCCCGTCTCTTTCCTTAAGATGTGTCTACCCGATGAAACCATAATACTCCCTTTGATGAGACCGAAATCAACGAAAGTCTGAAACTCATGGTAGAATCAATCGAAATCATAGATCAAAAGGTTAAATCTATGAAACAAGCCGTCTCCCGATAAGTGAAAGGTTCCACGAAATGCCATGCGAGAATCCGAATTCACTTAGAAGCGTGATGATCCGATAGAACAAAAGTATCCGTATCCTCTTTCCAATTCCGCAAGCCGCATCTAAAGTTTGAATTTCGGGATGAAATTCCCTCTAACGGGGGGATAATGTGACAACCCAAAGTTGTCCATCGCCGAAAACCCATTTCGTCCATAAAACCCGTCTATAGCGGTTCGTTCCGATCCCATTTTTGGGCTAAGTTATTTAAACTTATAAGTTTGTTTTAATCTTATAAGTACTCAAATCCTTTAGAAACTCATGAAAATGGCCCAAAATCATTAAATTGAAAATCTCCAAATTCTATCTCGCCGGGTTACGATAGCTTAATCGGGTGCGACCAAAAGCCCCGTTTAACGTCGGTATCGGATAGAATTCCACTGTGTCCCAAATTTAGGACCTATTTAAAGCTCAAAAGACTTCATTTGAAGCCTTTCCTCTCTCTCACTACTCTCTCTCTAACCTCTCTCCTCAAATCAAATCTAAGGGTCCAAAAACATCAACTTAAGGCTACAAATCATCAAGGTATCTTCCCCAACTCCTAGTATATCATCCTTAGCCTTCAAATTCGTGATTTATCTATGATTTAGGACCAAAATCATGTGTTTATGGCCATGGAACACCCTTGGGCCGTGAACACATATAAAAAGGGTTTTTATGCCTTTAAACCCTTCCAAAACACCATTGAGGCTTAGATATGACTTATAGAATTATGGAACTAGACTTGGAACACCTTGAACATCAATTTAGAGGAGTAAACATGAGTTTATTGCCCAAGAACATGCTTGGGCCATAAACTCATTATCATGGAGAGTAAACTCCTTCTAAGGTGTTAAATTGCCATTTAAACACACCATAAGCCTTGGGATAAATTCTAGAAGTAACCACAATCGAGTTAAAAGCCTTAAAACATGTTAGAACTCCTCCCTAAGGAGTTCACAGCCATGAGATGGGGTCATGGGACATAAACTCCTAAACTTATGTCAAAAGACACCCTAAATTCCATACAAGGCTTGTAGAATTATTTGGAATCACATATGATTAATTAAGGACCAACAAAACATCAAGGATTGAGTGTGGGGGAGTTTACGGCCGTAAACTCCATGTTTACTGCCGTAAACTCCAATAAATGGTCCATAAGTGAAGTTAATCCATTCCAAGGCCTTAGATTTAATCCTAGCTAATTTTCCCAAGTCATATAAGGCCATTTAGCACCATAAATCCCACACCCATGAGTTCATGGCTGTGAACTCGTGTGGAGTTGGTCTTAGGGCCGAAAACTCCATAAGGGGGTTTGCTCTCGAAGAGTAAACTCCATATCCAAGCCTTATGTGTCCTCAAATGCCACCCGGGTCCCTCCAAACACTTGTAATGAAGTGTTTTCGCGATTAGAAGTGTTTGTCCCTAAAAAATAAATTATTTAAGTCCTAATTAGATACAAATGTGTATCTTTTTATAATACATAGGAATCTTGTGCGTTTGCAAACCCAGAACTGACATTTAGGATCCAAACCGGCGCGTTTCTCAACAGGTGAGTTCATACTAGGGATGAGAATTTGGCCCGAAAACCCGAACCGAACCGAGAACCGAACAGAACCGAACTAGACCTGAATAAGCAATTCAATTCGGTTTTTGGGTATCTATATAAGGCTTATTCGGTTTTCGGGTTATTCGGTCCGAGTTACCCGAATAAGGGCTTATTCGGTCCAAAGAACCGAATCGAATATGAAGAGTCGTTTTTTTCCCTTGCACAATTTACGTATTCGGTTATGTGATCATCACAATCGATCCCCAAAAAACCAAATCGAAGATCGTTACCCACTTAATACACCAAATTGAATATCCTATTACATCAAATCGAGTCGACTACTTCCATATTGATGATTGCGACAATTTTGTTTGATCGACAGTTGCTGATTGCGAATTGCTCCTTCCGATAATTTTTTTATCAACAATTGCTCCTTGCGACATTAGTCTTTGATCGGCATTAGTTTTTGATCGACTTCCGTACTTCAAACTTCTGTGAATCATCTCCTCATCTTGTTTTCTAGTTTCTACTCTATTCAATTCATGGAAAATTGGGTTCCAAATCAAGAAACACAAGTAAGAATTTGTATCTTAATCTACTACTCAATCTTTCAATGTGTTATTATGTATGTTACTCATTGAAAACTAGATGTGTTAATCTACTAGTCAATCTTTAAATGTGTTATTATGTATGTTATCAATTGAAATTTGAATGTGCTATGTTAACAGTTAACTTTTTTTCTATAAGTCCAAGCAATGGGGACTTTGACCTTGAATAAGAGAATTTAATGAAAACAACCATATATGTTCTTTTACTTGTTTCATTCCATATTGATGAAGTTATTCGGGTTATATACTTATAGATAGATTTTTGGGTGTTTTGGATGTTTAATTTTAAGTGTTTAATTTGTTTCTTTAAAAGATTTGTTATGAAATCATAAGCTACAAAAGTAATACAAAATATTCGGGTTACTCAGGTTATTCAGGTTATTCGACTCGTAATACAAAATATTCGGGTTACTCAGGTTATTCAGGTTATTCGACTCCTTAATCATCTTGTACATGTTATTTGGGTTATTCGGGCCGGAACCGAACCGAACCGAATAATACCTGAACCGAACCGAACCGAACCTGTATTGCTTATTTGGTTCGGTTTTCGGTTCATACAATTACCCTTATTTGGTTTTCGGTTTATTCGATCGGTTCGGTTCGGTTCCGACCCGAATAACATCCCTAGTTCATACCCCTACCATTTTTCAAATGTGTTCAGGGGGGAATACAAGCAAAAGTACAAGGAAATCTTGTACTCATACTTATTGTTTTCCGTATAAATGGCTATATTTTGTATGTTTTAATATCGAAAGCTGTGTTTATCAAATAGTTCGAATTACGAAGTTCGCTTTCAGAATAATCACAGAATTCTTGATAAAATGTTACAATCTAAATTATATTTCATAATCTATGAATAATTCATACTAATCATCAATTAGAACTAATACGAATACGAATACGAAAACACAACTAGGAACAGAACGAATACGAAAGTACAACTAGGAATAGAACGAATACGAAAGTATAACTAGGATTAGAACTAATACGAATACGAATAGTATTAGGAGTAGAAATAGGGATATGAATACGAATACAAATACGAATACGAATACGAATACAACTACGAATACGAATACGAATACGAATACAACTACGAATACGAATACGAATACGAATACGAATACGAATACGAATACGAATACGAATACGAATACGAATACGAATACGAATACGAATACGAATACGAATACGAATACGAATAGAATTAGAATTAGGATTAGGAGCAGGAATACGAATACGAATGCAAATACGAATACGAATAGGACTACAAACATAAATACGAATACAAATATAAAATACGAATATGAATATGATCAAGGATAAGAATACGAATATGAAGGCATATATCTAGGTGCATTCAAGTGTAACATAATTAGGATATCAGAATACCTAGCTAATATAAAAAGTATAAAAGGAAATCAAACATTATATTGGGATTCAATAACTAAACTTACTTTTAGGAAAATATAGGATTTTCCTGGGATAACATTTGGATATAACCAGAAACGTGTAACAACTCAGATAACTAAACTATTAGGAAAATATGGGATTTTCCTGGGGTAACATGCAACGTGTAATCGAATTGGTAACAAATGATAACTAAACTGTTTTACATAAGAAAATATGGGATTTTCTTGGATAACAAACCTTTTTAGAAAGCTAAAGGAAACTGGTACATTTTCAGAAAACAAACCGCTTATGAACTCACCAGCTTTATGCTGATTTTCAAACTGCTTGTATTCTCAGGTCCGTTTTAGACAGGTATCCAACGATCCTTTTTGGAGAAGACGGAGCGTACAGAAGACTCGTCTCTACTTTTGTTCATATATACATATGTATAACACTTGTAACACTTTACTTTTGAATAGATGTAAATTCTAATATGTAATGTAATGGTTGTTTACTTGCTTACTATGTACATTGGATTTGATACTCAACGTGGAGTCCGCCCCAGAAATGTTTCCGCCTTCGGTTTTCAGGGTGTGACACTTGTTCCTAAAATTCTACAAATTTCCCAGTGATAGAGAGAGAATTGAAATCCTTCCCATTTCAAATGATAGAGAGAACTGAAATCTTTTTCATATTTGGAAGAGAGAAGTTCGGAGACTACTGACTACGGAATTATGGGTTTCTTTGCTACGAAGGTATTGAAGCTGTTGGTTCTTCGTTTTTAGGCGAACTAGGAAATTTTGAACATTATCCCAAATTTTGAAGTATTTTTAAAATGTATACGTTCTTTGGGGGTTGATATAAATTTTCTAAGGTACTAGGTTTCTGCAACGCATCGTGAGAAGATTATTCCATCTCTAAAACTTTCAACAAGTGTAGTATGTCAAACTCCTTGGTCAAGGTTGGTTGTGCAGCAACCTGACTATAAATAACATATGCGCACGTTCCAGGTTTATTTGTGGTATGGCTTATGTATGGTACCAACCTTAGTTGAGGCATGTAACCTAAACGGTTGAGTTGGTAGTTTTAGTTGAAGGGATGTTTAAAATTTTATTAAGTGTTTACATCTCGGGTCAGAGTATACATATAACTCTAACATATTAGTGTTGGTGAGGTTGGTAGTATTATAAAATTTTAGTTTGTACTGTATGACTAATATGCATAAACGAGGGCCATATAGGAAACACCGGAGGGCAGGATCATTTTAGCAGTTAAGATGTTCTGAATCCAGCAACCCTATGCGACCCTTAAAACTCGATTCCCCATACCATACATAGCCACGAAGTAGTGTAATTAATAGTAGTATGTTTCTTAGGATCTTGTTTTTATAGTTGTATTTCCTCTTTCGAGGATATGTGTCTCTAGGGACAATTTTAACTCTGATACCAATCTGTCACACCCCCGGCCGAGGCGGTGAAACACGTCGGGCTATGCAACTAAGTTCATGGATCAAAGGCAATTCGATATATAGCACAAGTACATCAATAAACAAAACAACATTTATATTCCATCTTTATGTTTGAATACATGGTTTATATAGATCATAGTATAGTACATGAATTTTCTTAAACATGTAAGTAGATATAACAAAATAAAACTAGATAACTAGGTCGCCCGAAAATCCATTGCTAAACTTCTGTCTGAAAGCTTGTTTGATGATATTCTATGAATACATGCAGTTTAGATGGTTAACACTAGGTTGGTGAGATTTACAGGTTTTTTGCTAATAGTGGTAATACTTTTAAAAGTCTAAAAAGTATTTTCTTTGTAAGTGTAACCATCCTTAAAACTATGTTTGTAAAGAGTCTTTGAATAAACTTTGAAATCTAAAATGTATCTTTGCATAAGTAAATCCCTACTTAAAATAGTTTTGAAAGCAATCAAACCCATGGTTTTGTAGTAAGAGAGAGGGATTCTAGTTAATGTTTATAGTGAATCCTATAACCAAACTATGTGACGAGATGTAACCCTTACAACGCTTCATTAGACATGATAGGTAAAGGTTTAAGATATTTATATGGATAAAGTAGTATGATTGATGATATATAGATAAAGCTAAAGTCATCTGCCAAGGTTGCAGTTAGCAACCGCAGATATAAATGAATTTATACGGATATACGAATAAAGTTGTCTGCTAATGTTGTAGCTAGCAACCACAGATACAGATAACCAGATAAATGGATATACGGATAGAGTTATTCTATAAAGTTTTGAAAATAAAAGTCATTAAATAAATATATGCATATAATTATATGGATAAAATTCGAGTATGTTTGATAAGTATAAGAGTAACAGTGTATGATATTCGTTTAAATAGATGACTTATCTTATGGGAGTGAACACAAATACATGTAAGAATCTAAGATATATGTTTTATAGCCTGTATATATATATATATATATATATATATATATATATATATATATATATATATATATATATGTAAGCACGATATAATATTTAAAACTACAGAGTTGATAACTGTTTATGACACACATTTTATGACAAACTTTATATACTTAAAAAGTCATAACACTTTGTCGTAGAATAATATATCATTTTTATTAGTTGTAATATATTCATAACAACTATAATAAATCTATATAACATTTTTTTATTAGTTTATTTGTAAATAACTTGTTACTTATTCAAATAACATTTTATAAACTTGATATGATTTGTAAGTCAAACGAAGAAAATTAATATACAATAACGATTTTTTCCCTGGTTTAGAAAAATTTTAGAAAAATCATCAGTAGTAGGAATTAGGATATGTGAACTGTTTGAGTTGCACCTGGGAATTTAACCAATTTCTAAATCTTATGAGTCGCTTGGGAGGAAAATCCCATCTTTCCTTGAGAAGCAAGAAACTCATAGCCTATGGTTAATCTAACAAAATACTTATTTCTTCTATTATTTGTACAACAAATCAAAGCTAAAAACCTCTGCCTACTCGTGCTACAATTCTCTTGGACGTTGACATCGACATCAAAAGTCAAACTATTTTTCGCACTTTCTCCTTAAAGCTTGATTCGACCCATCATCTGTTGCTGCTCGTATCTAGCCGAAGTCTAAGCTGGCCTTGCCTACATGATTTTGTGCCTCCTTTCGACTTTGAAGAAACTCATGATTATCATATCCAATGATTTTTGACATTCTTATTATGGTACTATTGATTGTGCATACTATAAGTGATCCGCTCATGTATCATGACCAAAATTGGGCAAGGTCGTGACAAGCACAAATTCATCTAAGAACCCTCTAACTCACACGTATAACTAATGGTATAATGGAGTATTACTAACGTATTAAAACTATTAGAAATGATGGTTGCTGAATTCACTCCATCCTTCTCTTTTCTCTAGGACGATCATCATGTCACGTTTTATTTGTCCTTCTTCATTCTTAAGCCTAAAGTCCGTACTACGTCGGACAAGGTTCTCAGAATCCTTCTTACTTATGAAAATCTACTTTATTTGGACTTGATCTTTCATGGTCACGTGGGCTTGAAATTAGAGTCACTCTCCTATACATCACTATACGACAGGTAATGATGAAAACAACATAAGACGACTTATAGTGTTAGCAAAACTATCTACTAAACCACTAGTGCATTTGGATCTTTGTGACTCTACTAAACCCAAGTATGAACCCTGTGCTTCTGATAGTATGGGCCCTTATACTACTTTCCACACGTGCTCATATACATTCCAATAATTTTCTAACAGTATCTAAGTCACTACACAACACTACACATGACGACCACTAAAGATATATATATTTGACCCAATGAGCACATACGATAGATATTCCTAGATTCTTTTAGGATTTTGCGTCTTTACCAATTCCATAACACATGATTAAACACCCTATCCAACATATATTAAATTTCCTAGACTCTCTTTCAAGGATTACTTCCATATCCTATAATTATTCAAGGAAGAACTTCTACCAATACTAAATAATCATATGATGAATACAATTACATGCCTCTAAAATCGAACAATATGTCAATTGAAAGATACGATACTAAAACCCTTAGACTCATATGAGTGTGCAAAATAATACCAAATCAATCAATCTAAAAGTATTTAATTATGGGAGCATGCAACCTAATGCATTTTGTAACACCCGTAGATTCGGGTTATTTGATTTATATATATATATATATATATATATATATATATATATATATATATATATATATATATATAGAGTTAAAAGGATTTTTGATAGAAGATTATTTAGGATAGATAATATTAACCAAAGTTATTGTATGTGACAAGGATTCCATATATACATATAAGAAACTCTGAAATCCGACTTCGCGTGACGAAGTTACGATCTTCCGAAGTTTTGCGTTCAATCAATATGTCGTAAATAATGAATCAGAGATAGGTTGCTTATTAGACTAATCAATCTAAACGAAATTTGTAGTGGTAGTTCTACCAAGAACGGGAATATAGAGAATGTCCAAATCTGACTTCTTAAGAGTAAGTTATGATTTTTCAAAGTTTCAGCGTAGCAGTATAAGGCTTAGAAACCAACATTGAATTTAGTCGATTGTTAGAAAAAAACAATCAAAATGGAGTGTTAAAGATCTCATCCATACCTATCCATCAATATAAAGACGGTCAAGAATGGATATTGTATAAGAGAGTTATGATTTTTACACGGCCTTTAGTAGTTTAAGCTTATAAAAAATATAACTTTAAAAATAAATTCAAAATTATCCTATGGAGTCTAAAGGAACGGTGTATACCTTGTTGATAGCTACACGTGCATATAGAACCCATCGAAAACAGTACTCGTGTGAAAAAGATATGAATTTTCTAGGAAATCAGAAATTTCCGTGTGCATTCACGCGCACAGATAACATGCACGAGGCACACTGACGCACCAGCTAAATCGTGACACGTGGCATCATAAGAAGGTGACACATCACCCCTTCTGACCAGATGTGTGGTGCGCACCTTATCTTTGTGCGGCGCCATTTGAATAAGTCCTATAAATAGCTCCATTTCTTATATGCTGCTCATATCTTGCCCTTACAACCCTTCTCTTACGGTTCTCCCTCATGTAGCCCATTTCCCTTTAGTTTTCTGGTAGTCAGGGAAGCCCTACGACCCCCTAAAGTACTTGAGCAGTAGTAGTTATCGATTAGAAACTCCCGGGTCAGAGTTTTGCCTGTGTAATTCCCGGTTTTCATTAGATTTCTCTGTAAGTCAAGTTATGCTTATTTATTTTAAGTGTATATTTTAATTATAGTCATAGTCATTATTATGAAGATATAATTAAGATTTATCTGTGATTCCAAGTCATTATATTGATTGATCTACTTACAGAGTGATGTCTAGGCTGGATTTGGTGATATATTTAAAGTAAGATTTCCAAACAGTATACTCAATATACCAAATGGGCCATACCTTCGATATGATCCTACCTAGTTGTTCCTTACTTGATAGATCTTGATGTAGAAATTAGGATTAACAAGGAATCTAGAATATAACTATTATAGTCACCAGGATAGTGACACTAGACTAAGTCTTAGTTCTTTATACGTTTAGGTCTATTTGGAAGTACGAAGCAAAGAGTTGCTAAATTTTCCTATCACCCACCTAAGTCAAGTGAGTGCATTGTCCCTTTCATAAACATGATTTTAGTACAAGTATTAAATATATTTTAAACAGTTTATATGTGAACTATGTGCCTATTGCCTGGAATATGTTCTAAAAATTTATATGTTTATATACATAGTGCGATCTAGATATGGTTCTATATGTGTTAAAGTTACAAATAATATTATCACATGATAATAATAATAGAAGTATTATTTCTGAAAAAGATAAAGGAAATTTAAATACGTTATGTTAATATTATGATATGGTTTCCTAAAATAGAGTTTGTATTTCAAGAAAGATAAGTCAAGTAGTCTTGCTTATTAGGGAAATAAGAGTTACAAAGGATGCTTAGTTCAATTAAGTTTGAATAGTGGGTGGCATCATGTGAAGGGTATACATGTTGGAATGGAGAGTGGAACTCTATAATATGACACAATTAGGTGTTGATGTATGGTAGCTCTGTACGTGAGTACACCTTAGTATTCCTATTGGATGACTAGATATGTTGGGTCCAAATCAGGCATCTGTAATGGTATGTTTGGTCATCTCCCAAGGTAGGTGACAATACTAGACCATTCTAGGTGGTCTTCTGAATTAGGTTGCTAATGTAGGCTCATAACCTACAGACGTAGATGAAAGATAATACCAAATGCATCAAATACTCTGATGGATCGGATGCCTTTATGACTATCACCAGCCAAGGAAGCCCCTAGAGGTGAAGTCAAATCCTCTTTTTTGAAACAGTTTATCACCTGATAATTATGGACTAGGATCTGTGAGGATAGCTTGCAAAGGGTACTGTAACGCCCACATATTTGGGCTAGTCAATTTAGAGATAATAAGCGTTAAAAATGAGTTTTTTAAAGAAGATTATTTAGCATAAATAATCTTAACCAAAGTTATAGTATATGTCACAAAGATTCCGTACATATAAAAAACACTGAAATCCAACGTAAAACAAAGAAGGTATGACCCGTCGAAGTTTTGCAACAAAACCGGCACGACGCTACGTATCGTAAAAAGTGAATTTTTGATGAAATACTTTTTATCTTTAGACATGTAAATGAAAGTTGTAGTAGACGTTAAACTGATAGCGTGCATCTGGAGAACGTCCAAATTTGACTTCGTTTGAGGAAGTCATGATTTTTCTAAAATTTTGCATAGCAGTATACAATCCATAAATCAAAATTTAGATCGATCGATGTTTAATCGACACAACCTAAATGAGAATTGAGTATCTCGTTAATAGGAGCTCAACGATATAAATATAGTCGAAAACCGACGTTGGATAACAAGGTTATAAATTTTTAACGGAGTTTAACTGTCTATGCCTGTTAATATATAAATTTAAAATAAATCAAAATTAGCCGACAGAGTCTAAACGAAAGTTACAAATCCCGTCGATGTCTACGCGTGCATATAAAGAACATCAAAAACGAAGCTCGTATGCGAAAGTTAAGAATTTTAGAAGATAATTAGTTTTGGGTTAAACCTGCAAGTGACACGTGGCACAATCTGAGCTGCATCTTCTTCCCACGACTTGAAACAAGATGGCGACACGTGGCAAGTGAATGCCCCACATTCAGCTCTTGAACGCCCCCACGTTCGTGATATTTCCAGCCTATAAATAGAAGGCGTAAATCAGTTGTTTTCTTACACCTTTCTCAACGCTTCTCTCTAAAACATCCCCAAACCCTCTAAGCCTTTCCTTAGAACCTCCTAAGTGTTAGAAGCGAGTCAAGGAGCGCCAGAAGGCCCCGAGAATAAGAGCTTTCGGCTCAGAAGTTTTGCCCGTGCATTAGCATTATTATGAACCTATAAACAAGATTTATGTTTAAGTTCATTATCGTTATTATGAACCTATAAACAAGTTTTCTGCTAGTTGGGGAAGCCCTCACTAAACCCCCTTGTAAGTGAGTTATGCTTACTATAGTCTAAGTAAAACTTATGTTTAAGTTCATTATCATTATTATGAACCTATAAACGAGATTTATCAGTGATTCCAAGTCATTATACTAATTGATCTACTTACAGGGACGATGTATAGGTTGTGATTTCGTGAGGTGTTTAAAGTGGGATTTACAAACAGTATACTTTGTGTACCAAATAGGACCTACCTCCAATATGATCCTACCTGGTTGTTCCTTACTTGATAGATCCTAAAAGTAGCATTTGAGTTAATGATAAATATAAACTAATAAGTAGTCGCAAAAAATATTAAACTAAAACTTAGTGATAATAATACTAGGTTACATCAAGGGAAAAGACAATTGCTAGAAGTGAAGCACTGTCCGAATTACAAATCCTCACTTTAACAAGGGACTGCATAGTTACTTTAATCTTACACATAGATATGAAGTATTGGATAGAAATACGTGTTGTATGTGTCTATTATATGTGTTACTAATATATATGCTAGATGAACGATTTATACATGTTTTACTTGATTTAAACTGTATATGTATTTTTATACCTATAAATATATTGGGTAATGACGGGTAGATGAAAGATGATGAGAGATGAAAGATGAAATAGACGATGAGAGATGAAAGATGATGAGAAGTATTGAATCTAAATCTGACCCAGTCATCTAGGAGAGTATAGATGACAACCACATTCTATTCTAGACAGTCCAGTGGAACGCTAGCAGGCTCACAACATCTAGGCGTTTTTGAACTACGTGTTCAGCAGATGTACTATAAAAATCATGGTAGCTGCACCTAATAGATAATGATGGCAGTTGTGCCTAATAGATAACAGTGGCAGCTGTGACTAATGGATAGCATTGACAATTGTGCCTAACATATAATATCAACAACTATAGACTTAGAGCTTGTTACATAAACCCTGGTAGGGATGGACTTCTGTAGAAACCCATTTTTATACGAACGGTGGATGCGGAAGAGATAAAGATACGAAGATCATGATGAGAACTCTTAGAAAGATAAGAAAGAAAGAGAGATAAAATATTATTCCATGAAGAACATTGGTGGGAGAGAGAAACTCTCCCTAGGTGGAGAGAACCCACCAATTCTCTCTCTCTCTAGAATTACATTGTAAGAAAGATGCATTCTAAGAAATCACCATCTCTCCCTTTGTATATGAGGTAGAGACAAATACACCAACAATACAATAAAGGGAAAAATATAACCTAACTACCACTCATTATTTGTAGAGCATTTCCATGTTCCAACATTCTCTCCCTAAATGCTTACAAATAATGAGAGATACAACAAGTAATACAAGGCTATAATACAGTAATCTGACTAGCAAGTTGTGGTAATAAAACGAAACATAATGAGAACCAAATGCTGAAATGTCTCTGAAACTCTTAAGTGTCTGTGAAGTCTGAAACTGGCCATGAATCTCTAAACAATGAAGGTCTCCGGCTTCAAAGCACAACCAATGAAGAAGAAAAAATAAGACCCAAATCTTCAAATGATTCATAATCACCGGAAGAAGAAGGTCACCATGAGCAAATAGAAGATCCAATAAAAGAAACACTTCGGCTTCAAAAGTCTGAGAACCATCTCGAGTTCTCGAGTCGTAATACATCAAAATTATTCAAAGAGTAACCTGCTAAATATGTGAAGCATCCATAAAATGAAGTCCGGATAAAAATAATGTGAGTCCAAAGACATGGTCCAACAATGCCAAAAATTTGATCCAAGGATCAAAAATAAGTGCCACATCACATCGCCAAAATAATCTTCATCTTCAACATATCACAAATCCAAACTCAAGAAATCATAAGATCTAAACAGGATGCGAACACAAAATAATCATGTGGTAGAGTCTGAATAATAAATAATCTGAATCGGAAAACATTGAGTAATGCCAAAAATTTGATCCGTGAAGAGCAAAAATAAGTGCCACATCGCATCACTAGATAAATAATTGTCTTCAGAAGTCTTCAAAAATCCAAACTCAAACAATCATAAATCAAATCTGGATGATATTCTCTCCTTATTTTTGATAACTAATGACCGAATATCAAAAATCAACAAATCATCGGATGGAGAGTGTCGGATACCAAGAGCTAAGAGAGCTCTCCTTAGATGTATGAAGGGTCTTGATAAGAAACGATAAATAGAGTAAAAGAGATACTCTGCGGCCATTAGAAGGCGAGTGATATAGTTACTGAAGCTGCATGAACAAATACCATAGAACGAAGAATCACTACATGAAAAAGTATCTCTGTTGTGCCGAAACTACATCAATATACCCAAACTGCGGTACCGGAACTCACGTAGTGGTCTTCAATAGAAAATAAAGTCCACATGCTCAAGATACATGATTTGTCAACCAAAGATCAAGAGCGCCAAATCATAATATCCCAAAAGTGAGGAATGCGAAACAACTTTGTTGATCAGTCGCCGTTGCGGTGCAAGCATCACAAAGAATAATATGAAGTCCGATTGCGGTATGGAGTATTCTTCCAAAATAATCGGCATGAAGTGAACCAATATGACAATCCATGGGTGGTTTGTGGCAAAAATTGGTATAAAAAATTAATTGGTGTAAAAAAATAATTGGTGTTAAAAAAATTGGCTAAATAAAAATAATTGGTGAAAAAAAATATTTGGTGTTAAAAAGATAAAGAAAAAAAATTGGCTAAAAAATAAATGTTTCAAAAAAAATAAAAAATAAATAAAAAAAACTGAAAAAAATGAAGTTAAAAAAAATAAGAAGGCAAAAAAAAGGGAATGGCTGATGAGAGGGGAGGAGGAGGAAAGGAGGGGGGAAGAGGAAGGAGGAAGGAAAGGTCCGAAGTTGAGAGGATTGCGGGTCTAGGAGGCTTCATATGAGAAGGGGGAGGCGGGGTGAGGTTGCTGATGAAAGTTGGTTGCGGAAGAGAGGCTTGGGTGTGGACGCAAAAAGGGGTGCACATCAGAGGATGTGGCAGCGGATGGAGCGAAGACTATGATAGGCGCAGAAGCATACTGCGGTCCGAGCTGCTGTGTGCGAGCTGCGGTCCAAAGGCATTGCGGTCTAGACTCCGGGCGAGGAGTGCGGTCAGAATGAAGTCCGAAGTTGCGGTCAGAAGAGAGGACTTCGGTCTGAAGGCAGAAAGAAGCTTCGGATCAAGGGTAAGAAGGGATGCGGGGAGGCTTTTTAGGAGGCTCCGGTAGGCAGTTTTTGGCTGTGGTTCGGGGGTCTGAGAAGGGCTGAACAGGTGACGAAAAATGCTATTTTTTTTATGAAAAATGGTACTGCAAATGCCATTTATTCATATTTTAATAAGGGAATCTTTTATAAAGCATTTTAAGTCAACAAGTGGTATTGGGAAGGCAAAAAGAAGAGTATGCAGGTGGGTTTTGAGGGACAAATGGTGATGGGATTTGTTATAGTCATATGGTTTTTACTTGGGAATGCAAATATAAGTGGAATACACTTTACCCAAAAGAGCAAAAAGGACAAAGTCCTTTACGCAAACACTTAAATACGTCCAAACTCTTCAAGTGAAGGATTCACCGCAATAAAATTATGAAGAACAAGAACTGCATACCTCTGTGAAGAAGAGTTGCTGGGTAAAAAAAAACTTCAAAGAAAATAAGCCCATTAATTTGTGTCTTCTCATTTCCAGGAACAAAATAACCTCTCAAACATTTTCTTCAACATTTTGGAGACCACAAAAATAATTTATTCTCCCATTTTTCTTCATTTCTTTAACAGAAAAATAAGATGAACTTCAAGAACATAAATTTCCAGCAGAGAGTTTGAGTGAGCACCAGCAACATAATTATTCTACTAAGTAAGAATCACCCCATAAAAATAGAAAACTCATCCGAAATTTCTGGTAGAACCCGAAAATTCTTGCGAAAAAAAACACGAAAATTCTTCTAGATAATCAATGAATGAGAGTCATTCCCTTGAACTAGTCGATTAAACCTTCAAGGTATGGCTCTGATACCAATTGTAGGAACCCATTTTTATATGAACGGTGGATGCGGAAGAAATAATATCTCGAAAATAATCGTGTATCAAAATATAAAGATATGAAGATCATGATGAGAATTCTTAGAAAGATAAGAAAGAAAGAGAGATAAAATATTATTCCATGAAGAACATTGGTGGGAGAGAGAAACTCTCCATAGGAGGAGAGTACCCACCAATTCTCTCTCTCTAAGAAAGATGCATTCTAAGAAATGACCATCTCTCCCTTTATATATGAGGGAGAGACAAATACACTAACAATACAATAAAGGGAAAAATATAACCAATCTACCATTCATTATTTGTAGAGCATTTCCATGATCCAACAACTTCGTGCCTATTCCATAGGAAAATCCTTAGGAATAAATATTGAAGAATAGATAATTCTTAGGGTAGATCCTTAAAAATAAAGAAGATAATGGGGATGGGTAATCGAGTTAATTGTTTGACATGAAGTATGTGAAGAAACAAATTAACTATATTTTTGTGGGTTGTAAGCCCTATGTACTCACTAGGTTTCCGAACCTGACCCACTCAGTTTATTTGTATCACTAGTATCGATGCGAAGATACATTACACTGAGAGTTTAAAGGAGATGTAAATCACTAGTGTAAATGAATTTAAGGTCTGTTTATTCTTATGTTTCTTTATTGACGATGACATCCTAATGTTTTGTTATAAATAAAATACATTTCTTCGAAAATGCTTTGATAGCATCTTTATCATGTTTTTTGGAAACAAATTCCGCAATAGTATTCTTCAAAAAGGATACACTGATTTTAAAATAAGCGTAAATACAATTTTTAAAATTGTCCGTCAATTTGGGGATGTCATAGTTGGTATCAAAGCATTAGTTTAAGCGAACTAGGAATTTTTGGAAATTTCTAGACTTAAACTTAGAATGCTAAGCGATGATTGTGAGATGAGTGTCTTCTATATTTAGGATGTATACCTAAATAGACACGAGAACTAGCTTATTTTAGGACATATGCCTAAATTGTGTTTATGTGCTAAATGATTTATGATGCTTTCTGATGCCATTATATTATCGGATCTATGGTCTGTTGCCAACTGTATCCGGAAATTTTATGTGCTCATGTTTCTAAACGTTTAATTACAGTATTAGAACTAGCATATAACTTTTCGAAGTGATAAGTAGATTTATAAGTATGTCGTAAATAAAGATTTCCCTATCTTAATTCTTGTCGTTGTACACTGAACATCTGCTGGAGTGTATAGATTGAAATGGTTAGAACTCGCAGCGGATTAGGAAATGCTAATGGAAACCAAAAGCCTAAGCCACAAGTGATTGAGCGTGCACCAGGAGTAGCAGCTGCGCCCGAGCCAATCACAATGGCAGGAGTACAAGCAATGATACAAATGATGTTGGATCTTCAGATGGAAGAAACAAGGCATCTACTTTACCAGAATAGGGATGAACCTATTGTGCCTGTTGTGCAGCCTGAAGTTAATAGAGAACATTCGGAAGAAGGAAATTATAGCATAACCATTAGTCAAGCCGAACCACAAATAGTTAGAATAAATAACCAGAATGAAGGAATTGAAAGGAACAAATGCAAGTATAAAGATTTCACGAATTGCAAACTGATGAGAATATTATTCTCTTAGATCGATAGATTCAGCAGATAATAAATAATGATAACAAGAATGGAAAACAATGAATGCAATAATGAATCAAACGAGTTTCGAATGATTAATATGCACTATCTCAGAAGAATTCATTGTGAATTGCTAGTGTAGAGATAAGCTAGGGTTAAAATACTTGATGAACAAAATAAAGATCTAGAAGCGTAATCAATATAATGCATGTATGCACTAAATATATAAACCCTAAAATTAAACGCGGTTGGACAGGCCGAAATCGAGAGTACATAATGGACCGAACTATCAAGGCCCAATGACGCAACTCCTTAGACTCAACAATCTCCCCCTTTACGGTAATTGAGGCGAGAGATCACTTCGGTTGAGTAAGAGCAGATGGCTTCACAATCTTGAACAACTTCAGTATGATGGCAAGGAAAGTTTGATGAAAGTTAATATACCACCAAAGCATATCCGAGAACAACTTCTTGTCTGCATCACTGTTCTGATCACACCGGTAAATGATTTCAAGAATATGCTCCAAGCACGCGGTGGAGAACAGGTGTTTGTCTACAAGAGCGAACAAGCATTTTTGACCTTCGCCCTTGGTGAACAAAATGGTGTAAAGCTGTAAATCGATCTTCCCATTTATCATCACATACATGTCGCTTGCTTTCCCTATCGGCTTTACAATGGGATTCTTTCTGATGGCAGATGCGACCTCTTGATCCATTTTTGTGACTTCAAGAATATAGCATACCAACATTCGCTTGATATGGTCAATGAGAGGTTCGTAGTCTTGTTGATTGGTCCGTAAAATATTATTCAGAAGGATCCAATCGTGAGGATTCAAGTTTGGTAGATCAACAAGAGAGATCATATGGACCGAACCCGTTGAGCCTCGGGTCACTTTAAATTTAACATTAATAAACTTCCCTGCTGAAGTAGGTTTCAATACCTTGACAGTAGTGATCTTCTGATTACTCCACGTCAGGTATTGCGGTTAAGAGAACGAAAGATAATGTTCGAGTAAGTCTCGATCAACCTTTGGATCAGGAGAAGTGATGGCAACTGTTGGTTCAAAACAGTGAAAGATAAATGCCTTTCGCGTAATTGGCATGTCAAACTGAGCATCCTTGGAGTTTTCAGGACCGAAGGAAAGGACTGGTTCAAGCCAGTGTGTGCTTGGAGAGTCGATCGCCTCTTTCTGAAGTCTTTCCATTGTCCACAGAGGGAATAAGGATTTCCTTCGTTCCAAGACACCGTTCACTTCTTTTATCTTCTTCTCCTTTTCAGTTTCTTCATTCTCCTTGGAAAGCTTTTCATCAAGCTCTCAATCATTCTGCTTGATTTTGCGATCTTCGAATTTTGAAGCTTTTTCTTCTATATTTTCAAGTAAATCTTCTGTTTCATCCTCATCATCATCACCAATTATCCTCTTACCTTTGTCCTTTATATTGCCCTAAGCTTCCTTACCCTTCGGTTCAGTGAGGACTTTCGGTTGAATGACAGGTTTGCTTATAGGAGGTAGATGAGATTCATCTTTGCTATTATCTCCCCCTTGTTTCGGAAAGACCACAGGCTTCAGAACACCCTCAATCCTGCTCAAAATATCCAGAGCAGGTCTCAATTTCTCAGCAAGGTGGCGTCGAACCGTAATAGTAAGAGAGGAGTCATGGGCTTCAATCAAATGCAAAAGAATAGAATGCACGTCACCAATGTTGCTTTTGATGATAGCCCTCTCGGTTTTGAGATCAGCATTCTCCTGTCGGACCTGGATTAGTTGTAGAGCTTGAGTTTTGACTTGAGTAGTTTTTTTGAGCCAGCTCATCCATGACCTTATTTTCCATGGCAAGATTATTTTGCAGTTTGTCAAGAAGAGATGAGATAGATGATAAAAGAACATCCTGATCAGCTTTGAGAGAAGCACGCACCACCTCAAATTTTTGGTGCTCACCTTGAAGTGACTTGGCAAGAGAGTCAATAGCAGAATGGAACTTGTTGGCAATGGACTCAGCAGCTCCCTTAAGAGAGTCAAGAAAAATCTTAGCATTGTCAATTACTTTGGCTACTTTTGTAGATGCATTCGTATAAGACAAAGTAGAGAACTCTACAACCCTGGTTGCCGTTTGGATGGACCCAACATGCTATTTAATAGAAGTTTCAATCAGAGCTTTGACAGCCACATCAGAATAAGCAGAGGTTGAGGAAGTGGAAGATGAAGCGAGCAACCTATCAAGCTTCTCATTGAGATCCTTTAGGTGTCTCTTGGTGATAGGAGCATCTTCATCATCATCGCTGAGAACACGATATCGACTGTAGTAAACAAATTCAAAATCCATTTCGGCTTCGCCAAGAACTGTATCAAATTCGGTTGAGGAAGGTGGAAATAAAGGTTTTGAAGTAACATGTATTTTGAGACCTTCAGTAGTCGCCCCCGTATCAGATACGTTGACAACAACCAGAGGTTCGGTTGTACTAGTGGTGGTTGTTGTTTGTGTGATGATGGGAGGTGGAATAGGAGCAGTTGAAGTTGTTGTTGCAGTTGAAGTAGGTTGAGAAGTAACTGGTGGGGGAAGAGGTGCAATGGAAATAGGTACTGTAGTAGGAGATGGAGAAGGAAGAGGATTTGGAACAGAGTCGTGTAAACGAACCTCAGGAGTTGGGGAACAAGGGGGTGTATTTACTCTTGGAGAGTTTTCAAGATGAACATCTTCGCCTTCAAGTTGATCTTTATCCGATGGAACATAATCCGAGTCACTAGATGAGGCAGCTTTGGGTTTCTTAGCCAACTTTTTGATCTTTCGCTTCTTGTGGGCAGAAGAAGGTTCTTTTTCTGCCTTGTGCTTTTGGGGCGAGGCTGCCTGGGAGGATTGCCCTTCTGCATCCTTCTTTTTATGATCTGGGTTCTTTCCACTCTTCGCTGGTTTATCAACCACCTCCAACGCACTTTGCATTTATGGAGTTAGTTGCCTCGGTCCTATTGGTGTCAATTTCCTATAATCAGCCATAACATTGCTCTCTACTGTTACACACTTGTACATCAATTCAGGGATGGAACCGACAAACGTGAACTTTGTAGGATCAAAGACAATGATTTTTGTTGTGTGGAACGTCGCTATTGAAGATTTCAATGCGTCATCCATGACCGGAATTTGAAAGTGCTCCATTGCTCTACGAGTAATTAACGTCCATAATCCTCCTCAAGAAATTTCGGAGTGTTTGGAAGAAGAATTGAGACTCTGCACCAGTTGAGACCAAATCAAGGATCCATGATCGAGATTGATCCCATGGTAAAGACCATAAATAATGGTCATAAATCCCTTGCTGACACCATCAGACCTAGCAACCCGTTCTGCTAATCCTTTGAATAAAAGGGTGAATAGGCTATTCCACTAAGAAGGAAAACAGGACTTCTTGAATTTCATCACCATGGTAAGCACATCGGTGTAACCCATATCATAGAACATTGTAAATAGCTGAGTGGTGGTGATGAAATAAGGAGAGATGACGGAGGCATTTGAAGAAATCCCTAACAGAGAAAAAAAGCTTGCTTTTGAAATCGAGGACTTGTGATTAAAGATTTCAAAGTAGATCCTCTCCTTGCGTTTATCATAGGAAGCAAATGAATAAACTTGAGATAGAAGCGACATTGGTACCGATTCAACCTGGGTTAAAGCAATAACCAGTGGTGAATATTTGAGACATTCAACCACATGCAACATGTAAGGATTATAAAGGAATGGATTCAGTTCGATAATCAAGTTTTGGTTTGGTTTGACGGTCAGAAGAGAAGAGGAAGCAGTTTGTTCATGAACAGATGAGGAGTCCACCATTGTTGTGAAAACGAAGAAGATGAGCAGTAGAAAATCACATGTTGTATTCTTGAGTAATTTGGGAAGTGGTAAAGAGATAAAATGGGTGTAAGAGACCCTTATATACCATCCCTAGGAGAGAGAAAGTATCAACATTAATGATGATATGATCGACTCGACGCCTGAAAAAACGCGATTTGAAAGCTTGGTTTCCCTAGAAATATGTCACCAGGCGTGGGATTAGGAACCGTTTCAAATTCACGCGCCCTTTGCAAATCTTATCCATTAACTTGGTTTGAAATCTTATCTAGTTACCGCCTCTTCAACTTCAAAACTTTTGAAATTCGTGTACCAACTATGACTCACCCTTTGCTTCATATAATAGTAATGTTGGCTTCTGAGCATTGGATCTGAAAAATTGCCATTGTTGCCAAGAACAAGAATTGGGAAAATCATAAAGATCTTCATGCAAGAGTTTGCCAATCAAAAAGAAATAAAGCAAAATATTTTTGTGGGATTTAAGTGACGTCTATTGAGACGCAAAACAGTGGATCCCGAGCACGAATCACTTTCTTCAAAGTCAAGAGAGACTTAGAAGTGTATGTGTGGTTTCCCATTGAAATACGATCAAATGTTTATTATGAAACATTGAAAGGCATCTTTTCATATGAAAGCTATAACGGGTGGCTTCGCTTCAACCGAACTTCAGGACTTGACATAAGACCGAAAGTTGGATGAAGTACTTGTGTGGCCTTTAAAACAAGTAGGTTTGAATTATTTTCAGTGACTTGGTGATTTTTATAGAAATCTCAAAAACAAAAGTAAATTGGATCTTATGGGAAGAAACGCCTTGGTGTTTAGACAATTTCATAAAGATCGCACAAAAATTAAAAAGAGACTTCTTGGTAACTACCACAGAAGTGGTTTCATTTAAAAACATGAGTAAAAACTAGAACAATTAATTGTTCACCATGAATTCGTTATTGGTGTTGGATTTTGGGTTTCACTTAGTACGTGGTGAAACGAAACTAAGATCATGAACACAGATGTTGTGTAACCATAAACCTCAGTTGTAAAGGCTGAGAGTCTCAAGGGTTACTATTAGGAAACGAAATGAGATGAAGAAATAATAAGAGGTGGTTAAAGGAACCGAAAGTACATCTGCTATGTAAATAGACCAAGCAGACAACTGTTAACTCGATTTGAGAAGAGTAAGGTAGCTCATGACTTGAATGATATTATCAGCCTTATTGGGAAGAAATGATTGGAATATATCAAAGCATTAAGGCTTCACTCAAAGTCTTGGAGGCTTCGGTCGACATGCAGCAACATGCTTTAAGGGGCACTTAGCTAGTACATAGTTAGAAAGTTTATACCTGCCCCAGTTCCATCATGAGATTTCATCTGTGATACGGAATTAAAAAAATATTTTGGATTTTAATAGTTTTCTGGAAAAGAAAATAAAAATAGAAAAGAAAATATTTTTGTGTTTTTGGAATTTTCTGAAAAAAAAATAAAAACAGAAAAGAAAATATTTTTGAGTTTGATGACTTTAAAGATATAAGAATAGATATACATAATATACAAAGGATATATGAGTTCCAAACCAGAAGATGAAACAATCGCTTGTTTTAAAAGAAAAATTATAATAAGCGAAATAGACCGAGCCTTCGGTTCATTTCGGTTCCCGAAAAATTAGGAGCCGAAATAGACCGTGCGTTTGGCTCATTTTGGATGTAAAAAAAACATAAAGAAAGCGAAAGCGAAAGTTATACTTAATGAAACGATTATGGTTTTGGAACTGATTCAGCTTCCATCATTCCTAAGCCTTGTAGTATTTTATTGAATGATGCTTCAAGCAAGGCCTTAGTGAAGATGTCAGCCAATTGATCAGAGGACCGAACAGAGTGAATTTCAACATTCCCGTCTTCTACGTGATCCTTGATAAAGTGATATCGTAGTGCTATGTGTTTTGTCTTGGAATGTTGCATTAGATTATGACAGATCCTAATGGCGCTTTCAGAGTCGCAATAACGTGGAATCTTCTTCATGTTAAGGCCATAATCTCTTAGTTGGCTTTGGATCAAAATGACCTGAGAAGTGTAAGATGCTGCAACGATATTTTCAGCTTCGGATGTAGAGAGAGAAACACATGTTTGTTTCTTGGACTGCAAGCTGAAAAGTTTACCATCGAGAAATTGACATTCGCCTGTAGTGCTCTTTCGGTCCAGACCACATCCTCCAAGATCCGCATCAGAGAATGCTTGTACGAAGAATCCTGATTTAGCCGGATACCATAGACCGAGAGAAGAGGTTCGCTTCAAATATCTGAATATATTCTTAACAGCCACCATATGAGGTTCACGTGGATTAGCTTGGAACCTAGCACAATAACAGACATAAAACATTATGTGTAACATACACGTTTTGAAATCGTGTTTTAAGTAAATAATACTATGAAATATTATGTGAATTTGAATGTTGAGTTCTAACGGATAGTTTTTACTAGAATTGAAGTAAAACTACGCTTAGAATCATTCAGAAAGTATTGGAAGTATTATAAGACTCCAACCAAATGTCAAATAGTGAAATTTAACGAAAATATAAAATTTGGAATAAGTAAAATTTTACTATTGAAACTTGTAGATAATCTCGTTAGAAACATTTAGGCGAAAACCTCATCGAAATCCGAGTTATAACAAAGAAGTTATGACCAATCGATGATCCGCGACAAAACCGGCACGACGCCGAATGACGTAAAAAGTGAGTTTTTGATAAACTACTTTTTAGCCTTAATAATCTAAATAAAATTCTTAGTATTTGTTAAACCGAGAAGTTCGATAAAAAGAACGCCAAAATCTGACTTCGTATGAGGAACTTTTGATTTTTCGAAGTTTCAGCTTAGCAGTAGACAACTCAAAACTCGAATTTTTGATCGAGTGCTTTTTAGCCGAGACAACCTAAACAAGAATTGAAGGTCTCGTCATTAGTAGTACAACGGTAAAAAGTCTGATGAAAACGGACGTCGGATGAAGAAGTTATGAATTTTTAACAGATTTACCAGTACCGGTTTGTTAAAAATAATAATATTAAAAATAAATCAAAATTAACCGACAAAGTCTAAACAAAAGTTGTAGAGCATAATTTTACCTACGCGTGCATATAGAGAAGGTAAAAACAGAGCCCGTATGTGAAAGTTATGGATTTTAGAAGATTTGGGCCCATTTTTCGAGGAAATTCGCATGGATTGGAGCTGGTCACGTGATCCTCGCATGCTTACCTCGTGCCCGAAATCGTGTGTCGCATGCTGATTCGACCGAGGGAGAGATCCAATGAACTTCCGACGCGCCTCGCTGTTGTGCATCCGAGCGTCCGACGCGTGTTTGGTCCGGAGTCTAAAGCGCCAGCTGCCCCCCCCCCCCTCTTCGCGTGTCCGAGCCTCGCACCTCCACCTGGCCTCACTCCGTGGCTGCCACCTGCCTCGCTGACTCCTCCTTCTCGGCCGAAACCTCGCATTCTCGCCCTATAAATACAAGGCTTGCGAGCCTTCTCGGGTAATTTTGGAAAATTGCCAATTTCACCCCCTTTTTGATATTTTTACTATCTCGACATCCCTCGAAGCGTCGATATCATTTTTAGCACCCAAAACACGCCCCAAGACTCCCGAGAAGCCCGAAAAATTTATCTTTTCGGTTTTGAAGCTCTACCTTCGCAGAGTCTAGTTTTCAATGAAGAAAGTGATATTTAGAGCCGAAGTGCTGCCCAAATTAATAATTTAGCCCTCGGTTAGTTCACAATGAGTTTAATATATAGAAATAATTATATGTTATGTGTTATATGTGCTACGTGCTTTTTAGTGTTATTATTCTGGGTTATTTTCCCATGTTATTTTTATTCGCTATTTTTAATAGCAAAGAAATACCTTTGACCATGTGATCAGTGAAAGGACTTAGATTCACGTTGGTACTGGTATGTAGCCTCTAGCCATGTAGAACATGTCTCCGTAAGAGAATGATTTCTATTCTATGGTATTGGCAGAAGGTTAGACAGGGCTATAAGCCTGAAATCTACCGAAATGTTAATCCAAAGTTGTATGTCTCCTGTGCCATTTGGGCCAAAGCTTTATTGATGTATATCAAGCATGGAAATTATTATGTCTCATTGATTGTATATCTTTAAATCAAATCAACGATTGAGATGGAATGTTTGTCACATGATTCACATATGCCCTTGTTGTTCCTTGTTCCTCTTTGCTTCTGCCATATTGAAGTATATATATGGCATAACGTTATATTGTATCTATCATTGAACTCACTAAGCGTTACCGCTTACCCTCTCAATGTTTAACAAATTGCAGAAGATAAACATCTAGTATAGTTATATACTGGTAGAAGATTTTTGAATAGTTTGAAACTATTGTATCGATAGAAGCTTATGAATAGTTTGAAACTATTGTATTTTGCACTCCCATATGTATAAAACTATAGAATCCGGGTAAGTTATGTAATATATAACATGTTAAAATAGTCAGTTTGTATCCAGTAGTTTGTAACCTCTTTATCAATGTAAAATATTGTTTTTATGAATATGCAAGTAGCATGTTTTGGAGTAACTATATTGTCAAGTATGAAAGTTTGGGTCTTTCATAAATACGAAAGTGAGGGTCTTTTATTATGTCTGGACGACTAGCTGTTAGATACATAAGCGAGCCTATCATTTGTCGATAAAGAGTCATATCAACAACCGGTTTCTCCAAAGCTGGTGTTAACTTCGTTCCAAACTCCATGGGAAATTTTACTTTGGAATCACCCATCATACCAAACTTCGCTAGCAGTCTCTTCGTGTAGGCATCCTGATTGATAAATTTGCCTTCGGGTCCCTGTCTAATATTCAACCCAAGAAAAAAGTTAATCGGAACCATTGAGCTCATCTCAAACTTAGTCTCCATCAATTTCCTGAATTCAGCTGTTAGACTGGGATTCATGGAACCGAAAATGATGTCATCAACATAAATTTGAATGATCATTAAATGGTCACCCTCTTTCTTACGAAAGAAGGTTGGGTCAACCGAACCTTGTTTAAACTTTGACATTTTTAGAAACCGAGTAATGGTTTCATACCAGGCTCTATGAGCTTGTTTTAACCTATATACGACTTTATCTAGAATATAACAGTGATCAGGGTACCTTTCATTCACGAAACCTGGTGGTTGTTCAACATATACGGTCTCTTCTAGTTCACCATTCAGGAATGCACACTTGACATCCATTTGAAACACCTCAAAGTTTTTATGTGTCGCATATGCTAGAAAGATTCTTATGTATTCTAACCTTGGCACAGGAGTGAAGGTTTCTTCGTAGTTGATATCTTCTTCCTGACAATATCCCTTCACAACCAATCTCGCTTTATTACGAATCACATTCCCTTCTTTGTCCATTTTATTTTTGAAAACCCATTTTTGACCAACGACGGATGCATCCTTTGGTGTGGGAATAAGTCTCCAAACTCAATTTCGCTTGAACTCATGGAGTTCATCTTGCATTGCCTGTACCCAATCTGAGTGGTCGAGTGCAATGTTAACCATTTTTAGTTCTATCTTTGAGACCAACGAGTTAAACATGCAAAATTCAACCTTAGAAAACAGAGCAGTTTGCTTCGTTTTTACTTGAGACCGTGTAAGAACTCCCTCAGATGCTTCACCAATTACTTGAGTTTTAGGATGATCTCTTGTCCATTTAGCGAGAGAATGGTAGTTCGGATCACAGGCTGGATCCAATTCAGCATTAATTTCCTCATCCAATTCCAATTGAAAATCCGAATCATCATTTGTATTATGATTCTCCCCATCGAATGATGAGACGACTTCAACATCAGGATCAGAATGCCCCCCCTCGAAAGAGACGTCTTGAGACTTAGTTGGTGGTTGATTTTCCTCTTGAAAAGATGAGTCAGGGTTTTCTGATGTCGATGAACCCTCCCCCTGGAATATGGAACTTTCTTTTAGAGGTTCGCTTGGACTTGGCTATTCGGTTGGTACATGATGTTCTCTTTCCATTTCTTCTGTTGCTTCATCTATAACTTTCTTCAAGTTGTCTATCTTATTGTCAGATGCCTTTGTCTCAGAGTTTATTGCTCTTTCTGGTTCCTCAAATAGCAACATATATTCGTCAAATAGATTGGAAATAGGGATTGAGACTTGACCTGAAGCTGGAAAGATTTCGTATGTTGGATCGTTGCTGGATTGAAGTTTCTTCACATAATCATCATCAGAGGTGACATAATAGGTCTCTTCAATTTTATTTGAACGCTAGTTCAGAACCCTATATGCCTTTGAGGTTAGTGAGTAACCGAGGAAGATCCCTTCATCTCCCTTTACGTCAAACTTGTTTCGGTTCTCTTTTGAATTGAAAATAAAGCATCTTGAACCGAAAACATGGAAGAACTTGACGTTCGGTTTGCAATTATTCAAGATCTCATACGGAGTGATGTAGAAGCGCTTGTTAAGGAAGGATCGGTTCTAGGTATATCAAGTAGTAGCTATAGCATCAGCCTAGAAGTACAAGGGTAAAGAAGCAAAGCTAAGCATGGTTCGGGCTGCTTCACACAAAGAGCGGTTTCGTCTTTCAACAATTTCGTTCTATTGTGGAGTATAGGGAGCTGAGAAATTGTGAGTTACTCCCTTATCAACCAGAAATTCTTCGAATTCTTGATTCTTGAATTCCAGCCCGTTGTCACTCCTAATATTTCTAACCATCGTTCGTATTTGAAGCTCAACTTGCTTTATAAACGATTTGAGCTTTGGAGTCGCCTCTGATTTCTGTTTAAGAAAGAACACCCAAGTGAAACGTGAAAAGTCATCTACAATAACCAGGATGTACTTACAACCACCGATGCTTTCGATTGCAGAAGGACCACACAATTCGATGTGTAGTAGTTCCTGTGGTTCAATAATCTTTATGTTAACATGAGTAGGATGACTCTTTTGGCTTTTTTCCCATTTCGCATGCAGCACACAAGTCTTCCTTATCAAATTTGAGAAGAGGAAGTCCTCGTACATGATCGCCGATTACCAACTTGTTGATGTCCTTAAAGTTGAGATGTGAGAGCCTTCGGTGCCAGAGCCAGCTTTCGTCGAAGTTTGCTTTTGTCAAAAGACATATGGTTGGCTTTCCTCGAATGGGGTTAAGATTTAAAGGATACATCTCTCCTTTTCGCTTGGATTTCAACAGGATACTCTTCATCTTCTTTTCGACAATCTCAGACACTTCATCATCGAATGAAAATTTTAACCCAGTTCCCATAACTAGTTGAGAAACACTGATGAGATTCTGTTGTAGCCCTTCAACATATGCAACCTTCCTGATTGAGAATTCTCCATTTATTATCATCCCATAGCCTTTGATCGTGCCGTACGGATTATTCCCGTATTTGACATATCCACCATCCTTAAGGGACTGAAACTCCCTTAGGTCATCCTTCCTTCCTGTCATGTGACATGAGCAACCACTGTCAATATACCATTCGTCGTCGAACTGTTCGTCACTTATAACCTGCAAAACTTAAGCAGATTTAGGAACCCAAAGTTTCTTGGGTCCTCGTGAGCCTTTTACAGGACATGGAATTGCAATAGAAAGATCAACCATATATGTTCTCTTTATTAGCGTGGTTTATCTTTTCGTGTAATGGTAATAACTTTGATTTTATTATTTTCTTGATTTGGTTTTCGTGAAACTGACTTTTTGTTTTTGCTTAGATTTTCAGTTGAGGCTGTCTTTCGATTCCTAGGGTTAGCTAACGTCTTCTTGACATGAATTTCAGGATGAGAGACTAGCTTTCCCTTTCCTTTGATGTCCTTGACGAAATTAGGCTTCGGTTGTTGATTCACTTTTGGATCGAAGCTGGGTTTTTGGTTCATATTCATGCCTGATTCAACACCGAAACTATCTCTTTAGTTTGTTGGTTTGCAAGACTGACAATGAGTGCATGGAGCGTTGTTTGTCTGAGGGCTAGGTTTTGCCGGTGGATTCGATACTTTGTGAACGTAATTAGAATTTTGCGTATTCCAGAACTGATTTCTCTCTTTGAGATTCTTCTGATATCTTCTGTTCCATTGACGTGTTTGCTCATCAAGTTGCTTTTGAGATTTATGAGTATATGCTCTTGGTTTCGGTTTGTCTTCACAAGCTTCGCCTGGCGATGATCCTCTAGATGCTTTTTTCCGTTTCGTCGTGAATTTCTTTAGTTCCGCTCATACTTGGCTTATCAAAGCTTGATGGCTTGTTGAGAGGTTCAGCCACATATCTACGCTTGACTCTCCACGAGGTTTGCTGTGACAAACCGATTGTTTCGTCTACATTGTCAATGGGGGCTGACCATAAAAAGTTATCACAACCATCAGCATTGTCTTCATCAACCAAGGAAGTCAATTCAGTTGTTTTCTTTTTGGTAACTCTATTGGTGGTATAAACATGATTAGGTACCGTTTGCACCTTTTTGAATGCCACTGCCTTTTCTTTAAGGACTTTGGACTTGTCCTTTGACATATGAGCGAAAGCAACTAGGTTTTCAGATATAAGAGGTTTTGCTTGTTTGGTTTCTCTTTTGAGGAATTCAGAGCAGTCAACCTCATCCTCTATAGAAATTTCACTCATATTGGCGTCCTCATCAAATTCAGAAGAATTTTGCACATTCATTTTATTTTCTGAACTTAATTTGGTTCTCAACGAGTCATATTTTTGCATGGTTTCGGTCTTTATGTTTAATTTTTCATTTTCGTCTAACAAATTCCTAAGCATGTCTGTATGGTCTTTGGACTTTATAAAGGACTCGATTTTGTCCAGACCAATCCTGTAAGCATCCGAAACCTCATCTGTACAATTGACTCACAATTGTAGCAATCTACATCCACTTCATCCTCCATAAATTCAAGAAATGGCAAGATCTTTTGGTGAACCTTTTTGCCAATATCACAATTTAAGTGAAACTGAGTAATATTAGAATAAAGACATTTAGCTATTAAACAAAAAATATTTCATTATTTTTAAAACTTTAAATTGTCTAGATGTAAATATATCAGCTCATCTCTCGCCCTAACTAACTCCAACTCCTTCTTCTCGATCCACATTCTTGGCTCCTCACTTTTGGACGTGGCCTTGCTAAATTGACCGGTTAAGTTAGCATTGGCGAGGCGAGTTTGTATTAGGCTTCCACTTAAACTAGAAAACTTAAATTTTAAATTGTGTAATTCCTTTTCATAGTTTGTTACAGGTATATTAAGTGATTCGAGAATAGATTGTACCTTCTTGATCAACAGATCGTAGTCGTTGATCCTTTCGCTCACAGGCTTGGCCGTAAAATACTTTTCCTCCTTCTGATTCGCCTCGTCATGCTCAGCTTTGGTTGTATAACCCCTCATCTGTGACACTCCAACTATCACCACTAAGCATTTTCCTCCGAACTCACTGTTATCCTCTTTTTCCACAAACGCTTTACCATGCGAGGGTTTACGTACCTCATCATCTTCTGAGTCTGTAGATCAAACTTCCACGCCACCGAACTCATCATCCATGACACTCTCCTGCACAATCAAATGATTCATTGAATTGTTAGTAAATTGCTTCTTCTTAATCTCCTCTAACTTTTGCATATAATATGCTTCATCATCTTCACACTCCTTCTTCTCTGACAACTTTCTTAGCATGCCGTCTTTGGCAAAGTGGTTTTTGCCATGACAGAAGTTGCAGTCATATCCAGAGTCTCCTACCAGTTTTCTCTCCTTCTTCTCTTCTTCTTTTGGAAGACTACCTTTGTTATCCTCTTTCGCTTTATCTGAGTTGTAGCTTCCCTGCCAGTTTCGGTTCTTGGCAACAGGAAATGTTTTGCGAGCAAATCTCTTTGGTTTGGAAACCATCATAACATATTCTTTACTTGTCAGATCGCATTCTAACATCTATGATTCGTCTTCATCTTCTGCCACATTCTTTGCCTCAGAGAGAAGGGCCATGGATCCCATACTAGACACCACTTTCGCTTCTTTTTGTCACAACACTTTCGTGAGATTTGAGAATGCCCACCATCTTTGCTAGGGAGTATGATTTAAACTGCTCATGAGCCTTCACAGTTGAAGCCACAGCCATCCATTTGGGTCTTAAACCGTTCAAAAAGGTGACCTTCTGTTCGATCACTTCTCTTCCAATACCGTGCTTGATCATTTTGCTCAGTAGATGGTTGAAATGATCGAAAGCCTGAATAAGTTTTTCTTCTAGCTTTTGTTGGAAGGCACTGAACTCTGAAAGCAATAGAGTTTGGATGGAGTGTTCCAGGACTTCATCAGTTCAGTATAACTCTTTGAGTCTATCCCAGATCTTTTTCACTGTGGTGCATGTGCTAACCAAACGAAAGGTATCGGACTGCAAGGCAAACCTTATCATTCTCATTGTTTTCACGTTGCACAATAACTTTTCTTTTTCGTCTTGAGGAATCTTCTCCACATTAGTCAAGAGTTGGTTGTATTCCTTTTGAGTCTTTCTTTTTATATTTGTTCCAAAATGAACAAAAGGACCCAATTTTATTTCTTCCCATATAAGATAACCATTGTCATCAAAACCGATGACGTAGTCTTCAAAGTGATGCGTCCAAACTTCATAATCTTGAGTGTAAAGAATAGGAATTCTCGTTGTGGATCCAATGTTGTTGGAGATATTGATCGGATTGGTTTGAGAATCGTCAAGAGACATGATGATCTGTTTAGATATCTGCTAAGAATCAGACTTGTAAAAGCTAAGTTATGGTTTTATCAAAATCAAGAAACAACGTCAACTGACAGACGACGACTCCTACAGATTCGATAAAAGTAGAAACCCTAAAAAGATTCTTCCAACAGAAGAGATGCGTATAAATTACACAGTCTTCTGCTCTGATACCAATTGATGAGAATATTATTCTCTTAGATCGATAGATTCAGCAGATAATAAATAATGATAACAAGAATGGAAAACGATGAACGCAATAATGAATGAAACGTGTGTCGAATGATTAATATGCACTATCTCAGAAGAATTCAATGTGAATTGCTACTATAGAGATTGGTTAGGGTTACAATACTTGATGAACAAAATAAAGATCTAGAAGCGTAATCAATATAATGCATGCATGCAGTATATATATATATATATATATATATATATATATATATATATATATATATATATATATATATATATATATATATATATAAACCCTAAAATGAAGCACAGTTGGATAGGCCCAAACCGAGAGTACATAATGGACCAAACTATCAAGGCCCAATGGCGCAACTCCTTAGACTCAACATAAACCATTAACTTTTAGTGGGAAAGAAGATCCAATCGGAGTTATGGACTAGATCTCTGAAATGGAGCTAGCATTCATAACATGTGGTTGAAAGGGCAAGCTACAAACCACTTATGTTGTGCATCAGTTTAGAGGTGGTGCTATTTGTTGGTGGAACACGTTGGGAAAGATCATAAGCCCCAATGAGCCACTACAACGACATGGGTATAATTCTTGGTACACTTTAAATGCAAGTTCTGCTCAGCCCAAAACCTGCTAGAGGTAGAAAACCATTTTCTAAAATGGAAAGAAGGCAACATGTCCATTAATGAGTATACCAATGCCTTCATAGACAAAATGGAGTTTTCTTTGTGCATCTTCCCTGATGAGCTAACAAAAATCGATAAGTATGCAAAGGGACTACCATAGGAGTACAGTACGCCAGTATGCCAGGTACCTACTCTTGAGGCGGCCATCTAGGGTGATGAAATGATCAAAGACAGAACCACCAACAAGGTTGAAGTTGGCAATTTGAGGGATCTTCAAGGTCCAACAAGAATATCATGTTCTAAAAGTCTGGAGGATGAGGAAGTGAAGCAAAATGGTGTGAGAAGTGCAAAAAGAAACACTCTGGAAAATGTGTAGAGGAGGTGACTTTATTCGAGTGTAGGATGATTGGGCATTACGCTAATGTGTGTACATTCAACAAGAGGGTGTATTATAGATGTAATGAAGAAAGGGAATATTTATAGGGACCGCCTGAAGAAAAATGAAGCGGCAAGACCGAATGTGCCATTGAAGCCAAATGCAAGAGCATTCCAGATGATCCTTATTGAAGCAGGTGACAATGTAAGGGATCAGGAGTAAGGATCTATATATCCGAAGATCGAGATATAAAGTACCCATATAGATAGTGTCATGTGGTGTAGCCTATTATAAGAGGCATAGTGTAGGGTGAACTTGAATATCTATGTAATCTTTTCAAGAAATAATATAAACCTTAGTTATGTTATCCGATGTGTTAAATGAATATGTGAAATTCTTGTATGGTGACTTGGAGAACCGAGAGGAAATATTTGTGACGTGTACGAGTAGGTGTGAAAGGTAGTAGAGGCCTATGCTATTGGAAGCATAGGACTCACACTTAGATCAGGGAAAGTCACAAGGTTACCAAGGCGCTAGTAATTGATTTTGTTTTGTTCATGTTTGTCGTTACCATCGTTTCGGTAATGACTAAGAAGATGATCATTATTCTAACCCTAGTAGCCATATCAAATCAATTCCGACTAAGATAAGTATGTTACGTGGTTTAGTGAACGAAGATCGATGTAACATCTGACTTAAGCCAGAAGACTGAAGTGAAAGATAATCAAATCGATCAATAGAAGTATCACGATCTTCGTTAAAGTAAGAAGCTTGTAGCCAGAAGTGCTACATGATAGAATGTGATTAAATCACTTTAGAACATGAAGGAAGTTATATTCCATTTTGGAATTTGACTCTAAAAGACCTGAGTCTAAACATTGCATCATACGGCGAGAGGTCATTTGAAGATGACCCATTGGTTTGTTACGATAATAGAAGCAAAGAACATATCTTAAGATAAGTCTGTTTCCGAAGGAGTAGGAGTCTCCAATAAGAATCGAGTTTGTAACTCAAAGGTTACAATTGAAAGTATAACATAGTATGAAGAAAGGTGGAAGATTGAACACCGCAAACAGCCAAGAAATCCAAGAGTTAGATACTCATTTGAAAGGACAAAAGAGTTACGGTTATTACCTAGGATGAAAAGATAACATATGGAATCATTATACAAGCCCTGTTTCGTTGATGATTCTGGGACGTAATAATCCTAAGGGGGAGATAATTGTAACGCCCGCAAATTCGAGATAGTCAATTTAGAAATAATAAGCATTAAAAATGACTTTTTAATAGAAGATTATTTAGCATAAATAGTCTTAACCAAGGTTATAGTATATGTTACAAGGATTCTGTACATATAAAGAACGCTGAAATCCGACTTAAAACGAAGAAGCTATGACCTGTCGAAGTTTTGCGACAAAACCAGCACGGCCCTGTATATCGTAAAAAGTGAATTTTTGACGAAATAATTTTTTGCCTCAAGAATCTAAATGAAAGTCTTAGTAGACATTAAATCGAGAGCGTGAATATGGGGAATGTAAAAATTTGACTTCGTTTGAGGAAGGTATGATTTTTCTAAGATTTTGCATAACAGTATACAACCCGAAAATCGAATTTAAGATCGAACGATTTTTAGCCGACACAACCTAAACGAGCATTGAAGATCTTGTTAATAAGAACTCAACGATATAAATATAGTTGAAAACGAACGTCGGGTGACGAAGTTATGAATTTTTAACAGACTTTAATTGTTTAAGTCTGTTAAAATATAACATTAAAAATAAAGTTAAAATCAGTCAACGGAATCTAAACAAAAGTTGTGGATCTCGTCGATACCTACGTGTGGATATAAAGAACGTCAAAAATGCAACTCGTTTGCGAAAGTTACGGATTTTAGAAGAAAATTAAGTTTGGGCTAAACCTGCGAGTGACACGTGGCACAATCTGAGCCGCACCTTCATCGTCATGGCATGGAATAAGATGGCAACACGTGGTAGTCAGCTTTTGAACGCCCCGCGTTCATGAGATTTCCAGCATATAAATAGAAGGCGCAAATCACTTGTTTTCTCACACCTTTCTCAACCCTTCTCTCTCAAACACCCCCAAACCCTCTAAGCCTTTCCCTTGTACCTCCTAGGTGTTAGAAGCGAGTCCCAGAGTGCCAGAAGGCCCCTAGATGAAAAGCTTTCAACTGAGAAGTTCTGACCTCACAAAGTCCGGTTCCTCGCTAAACCCCCTTGTAAGTGAGTTATGCTTACTATAATTTAAGTATAACTTATGTTTAAGTTCATTATTGTTATAATGAACCTATAAAAAGATTTATTAGTGATTCCTAGTCGCTAAACTGATTGATCTACTTACGAGGATGATGTCGAGGCTCTGATTTAAAAAGATGTTTAAAGTGGGATTTCCAAATGGTACACTTTGTATACCAAACAGAACCTACCTCCAACATGATCCTGCCTGGTTGTTGTTTACTTGATAGATCATGAAAGTAGACTTTAAGTTATTGATAAATCTAGACTAATAACTAGTCGCAACAAATATTAGACTAAAACTTAGTGATGATAATACTAGGTTACGTCAATGGCAAAGAAAATTGCTAGAAGCAAAACATTGTTCAAATTACGAATCATCACTTTAATAAGTGAATGCATAGTTACCTTAATCTTAAACGTAGATATGAAGTATTTGATATAAATACATGCTATATGTGCCCATTATCTGTGTTCCTTATATATATACGCTAGATGAACGATTTATACATGTTTTACTTTATTTAAACTATATATGTATTTTTATACCTATAAATATACTCGGTAAAGATGGGTAGATGAAAGATGATATAGATGATGAGAGATGAAAGATGATGATAAGCTTTGACTTTAAAGTTGATCCATTCATCGCAGAGCATGGATGAAAACCACAGACTATTCTAGACAGTCTAGTGGAACACTAGCAGGCTCGCAACCTATAGGTATTTTTGAACTATGTGTTCACCAGATGTACTCTCAAAATCCAGGAAATTGTGCCTAATGAATAATGTTAGAATTTGTGCCTAATATATTACTATGGCAGTTGTGCCTAATGGATAGCATTTGCAGCTGTGCCTACCATATATTATTGTGGGTTGTAAACGCTATATACTCACCTGGTTTCGCAACCTGACCCACTCATTTTATTTGTATCACAGGTATGGATGCGAAGATACATTACACTGAGAGTTTAAAGGAGATGTAAATCATTAGTGTAAATGAATCTAACGTCTGTTTATGCTTATGTTTATGTATTGGCGATGACATCCCAATGTTTTAATATAAGTTAAATACATTTCTTCATAAATGATTTGATAACTTATTTATCATGTTTTCTGAGAACAAATTCCACAATATTATTCTTTAAAAAGGATACTGTGATTTTAAAATATGTACAAATAAAATTTTTAAAATTGACTGTGAATTTAGGGATGTCATAGGTACTCTTGGGATAAAGTGAATTATAGATATTTAAGTTGTGTTATTATATCTATATTATTTATTAACAGTTGGCTTGCAGTTCTGATAATTAAGGAATATTATCATAAGAATATTATGGGATTAAAATCCCCATGTATCTCACTTGGTTTTCCAACTTGACCCACTCAGTTTGTATGCATTATAAGTATCAAGACTTAAGCTACTGGAGCTTGATCAGGATGCTGAGTAATTAAGGGATAGTTTGCCATGGTGTTTAGACCCCTTAGGAATTTATGTTGTAACTTAAGTATATGTATTGATTATGACATCCTTAGGGTTTTAAAAACATGAGACAATCACTTGTTCTCAAAATGTTTAATTATACTGGGATCTTCCACAACAATGATAAAATGATTTTCAAGCGTAATGAAAAAGTTTTAATTGATGATGAAAACTAGAGGATGTCACATATTTGACAAATAACTAACTAATATCAATATCGGTTCTAAGCATCAAATAAAAAGCGAATCCCTAGGCTATAAGGCATCTTATTTACCATCCAATTCCTAAACGACTTGTTCTAGGATTCCTTTCACTTCACCCTACTGTTTTCTGAGCAAAAAATTATACCAATATTAAATAATTGACAGACGAATATGAATGCATGCCTTTAAAACCAAGAGGTTTGTTGATTGAAAGACCCAAAACTACAACGGTTAGACTTATACGAGAGCTGCGTAAGAGCACCAAATTAGGCATTCTAAAACTACTTAATTTTGGGAGCATGCAACCTAACGTATTTGTCAAATAACTAACTTATATCAATATAGGTTCTAAGTAGCAAATAACAAGCAATCCCGTCACATACTATCATGTATTTCTAACATTTCACATATCAACAATCATCACAAATATGAATATTTTGGGAATCACTCTCCTTTTTGAAATGTCGATGACTGTACGTATCACATTCTCTTCTTTTATATAGTTTCTTTTCTTAAAATGTTTATTAAGATATGCGGATCCTTAGTTTGACTCTGGAATCACACGAGTGTTCCTCCAGTTCACTCAAACCAGGGCTCTGATACCAACTTGTAACGTCCCAATTTCCAACCCAAAATTTTCATTTTTAGTTGACTAAAACATTAAATTACTTCAAAGTATAATTTTGATTATGTGGAAACATAATTGAGAATGCTTGTGTGTATAGTCAACCTTCACCCTTCTTATTATCTGATGGAGTACCTGAAAACATTTAATTTCAACCGGGTAAGTGCTAGGTTTAGCAAGTACCTCAAGATACCATATACCACAATACATATACATGCATATAAATGAGCCTCGCCCAGAATACACAATGGCCCCCGTCTAAACTACTTAATGGGCCCCGCCTAACATACATAACGGGCCCCTCTCAACCTAGATGGCAGGCTCAGCCCGACATACATAGAGATTACACATTAAGTTCTACTAATATAGGCACATAAAAGCTACACTATCGACTCTATTTTACTAACTACTATGTCCTAACTGATGGGTTTGAGCCAAAACAACATCCTATGTGCTCATGCAAACCCTAATGCTTGGATCTAGGTTTCACTAATTGTACATGCAATCATCCAAGGCTTATAAACCCTAGATCTATCATACATATTACAAAGCTAATGTAATTAATGAGATCTAGATGATTACCTCTTCAAGAACTCTTGATCTTTCTTCTTCCTTGAGCTTAGAGTCACAAATGTAACTCCTCTAATGACTTACAAACACCAACTAGAAAGAGGGTAATATATAAGAGAGGGGGGAGGCACACAAAGTCAGCTCTAGGGTTCTTGGAAAACAAGTGACCGAAAATTGCAAGCATAGGGTCCTATGTATACTGTGAGTAGCTAGGGTTTCAGTCAAAACCCTAATGGACAGCTTAAACCATAAGCAACCCATGGAACCTTCTAGAATACATGCCATGGGCGAAAATATGATGGGCTCCCATAATAATTCCGTTCACCCATTTAATCCATTAGGTTTCCCAACCCAAAATTCAACTATCACACATTTGATAGTTTAAGTCCCCTTTATTCAATTAATCTCTTTTAGTCACCAAATTAATTTATGACTAACACCATTAATTATCTAATTTGATTTCTCTTTTAATATATTATTCTTCTAATATATTAATAAACCATAATATCTTCTCTTTCTCCATAAATCACACTGTCAAGTCACTATGGTGAAGGCAACCCAAAAGGACCATGCACAACCGAGTCAAGTACTTACCAAATATAGTTACGGGCTTAGACACTAATCCAACAGTCTCCCACTTGGATAATTCTAGTAACTATAAATGTAAGTACAATCCGATTAGCAATCGTAGCTCTCAAAGATTTTTTAAACTCTGATCTTATCAGTAATCTGTCCTTTAGATAAAGGATCGTATAGTCCTCCATTCTAGATATCGTGCGGACAATTATATGGAACATAGTCATCCTTCTTGTCCAGCAGTTTGTTCCTCGAACTCTGATTCATTTGACATAGAACTTAATTGAACACATCAATTCAGTCCTGACCGGGCCCGACACATAGGTCAAACCAAATCATCGACGGGCCCTGATATCGCTTTTACCCTCTTAGGATAAAAGGAACATATAAACTTTGACTTATATGCATTTATTATTCACTAACCAAATCATACACAACAATGTGTTTTATAACATCAAGTTATTGATGCGTTTACGCATTATCAATGCATAACCAATTAGCAAACAATAAACCATATATCTAGGTTTTAAGACCATATGATATTATCGTCTTGTGATCACTCGAGATAAATTCCATGAAGTGATTCCAGCAAGCGTGGGTTTATTCCAATGCTCAAGTCAAACTCATAACCACTCATGAACGTTGTAGCAAACTTTTGCTATGTCTAATACATTTTAGACAATCTACACACCAATTCATGATAGTCTTCATTCATACCTACTTCCAACATATGAACGACTATGGACGGTTCGAATAATTCTTATTATTCAGGAAGTCAAAACATGCAAATTGAAACAATAGGTAAACAATTTACATAAGACAATAACATTACTAATAAATAATACTATTTTATTTAATCACCAAATGTTCATTACAGTTTATCTATTACATGTTTCTAAACTATCTAATCTAAACTAATATCGTCCTTCAGCCTGATGCTCCTAGCGTACTGCAGGTGCTTAACCCTGCTCAGTCCCTTCGTAAGCGGATCTACTGGGTTATCCTCTGACGATACCCTCTTTACTATGAGGAGTCCTTCTTCAACCCGATGTCAAATAAAGTGATATTTTCTGTCGATATGTCGAGATCTACCATGATCCCTCGGTTCCTTGGTCAAGGCAACCGCAACTTCATTGTCACAAAAAAATTCCATGGGCTCCTTTGTGGCTGGCACAACTCCAAGGTCTCCAATGAAGTTCTTCAACCATATTTCCTCCTTTGACGCTTCGCTCACTACAATGTACTTTGATTCGCACGTTGAATCAGCCACAGTCTCTTGCTTGGAACTTCTCCAAGTCACTGCTCCTCCATTAAGGGTAAAGACCCAGCCCGACTGCGAACGGTAGTTGTCCCTATCGGTCTGAAAATTGGAGTCACTATACCCTTGCACCTTTAAGTTATCACTCCCACCAAAGACTGGAAACCATTCCTTGGTTCTTCGAAGGTATTTAAGAATGTTCTTGACTGCCGTCTAATGCACTTTTCCAGGGTTCCCTTGATATTTGTTGACCATGCTCAAAGCGAAGGCCACATCAGGGCGAGTACAAGTCATAGCATACATAATCGAGCCAACTACAGAAGCGTATGGTACTTGGCTCATTTCTGCTATCTCGACTTCGGTACTCGGACTCTGAGTCTTACTCAACTTGGCATTACTTTGGATCGGTAACTCCCCCTTCTTTGAATTCTCCATACTAAAACATTTTAGTACCATGTCCAAGTAAGTATTCTGACTAAGTCCTATTAGTCTCTTACTTTTGTCTCTCACTATCCTTATTCCTAAAATATAGGAAGCCTCTCCAAGGTCCTTCATAGCGAAGCACTTCCCGAGCCAGGACTTAACCTCTTGCAGTGTCGGGATGTCGTTTCCTATGAGTAGTATGTCATCGACATACAATATGAGGAAGCTAACTATACTCCCACTGAATTTGACATATACACATGATTCATCCTCGCTTCGTAGAAAACCAAACTCTTTGACTTTCTCGTCGAAACAAAGATTCCATATGCGAGACGCTTGCTTAAGTGCATAAATGGACTTCTCAAGCTTGCAAACTCTATTGGGATGCTTCACATTGACAAAACCCTCTGGTTGAGCCATGTAAACATCCTCAACCAACTTCCCATTAAGGAAAGTGGTTTTTACATCCATCTGCCATATTTTATAATCCTGAAATGAGGCAATGACCAACATCACCCTCATAGATTTTATCTTGGAAACCGGTGAGAAGGTTTCATCATAGTCAACTCCGGGAGTTTGAGTGAAACCCTTCGCGACCAATCACGCCTTAAACGTGTGCACATTCCCATCCATGTCGGTCTTCTGCTTGAAGATCCACTTGCACCCGACCGTCTCACGTCCGGGCACATGGTCAACCAAATTCCTAACTTGGTTGTCATACATGAACTGAATCACGCTGTCCATCGCCTCTTTCCACTTCGCAGACTCCGGGCCTACCATGGCTTCCTTATAGCTACTAGGTTTGTCCAAATTTATTAGTTTACTATCACTAATATACATGTAGCCTTCTGTAGTAATATGGAAACCATATAACTGGGGTTGAACTCTAACTCTTTCGGAACGTGTAAGAGGTAAGGACTCGTCAATCAGTTCAACTAGAATTTCCTCCTCGAGTTGAGTGCCAGCGTTAGAAGTTCCTTCATCGCTCGACTCTTAAATCTCTTCAAGATCGATTTGCCTCCCACCATCCCCTTTGCTTACGAGTTCTTGCTCTCGGAAAACCCCTCTCCTTACAACAAAGACAACATTGTCACTCGGTTTATAGAATAGATGTCCAAAGGATTTTTGTGGGTAGCCGATGAAAATACACCGCTCACTACAAGGTTCGAGTTTGTCGTGAGTCTCTCATCTTACGAAAGCCTCGCAAGCACAAACCTTGCTATGTGCCAACGAGGGAGCCTTCCCAGTCCACATCTCGTGATGTGTTTTGGCAACCTTCTTCGTAAGGACTAAGTTAAGGATATAGGCGGCAGTCTCTAAGGCATACCCCCAGTCTCTAAGGCATAAGTTAAGGGATAATATCTTTTGGGAAGATTAAAACGAAGATAATGGGGATGGGTAATTGGGTTGATTGTTTGATGATTAAATATAATAATTATATTATTGTGGGTTGAAAACCCTATACGCTCACCAGGCTCCCAAGCCTGACCCACATAGTTTTCTTTGCATTACAGGTAATGGCACAAGAGTATAAGTTGGTGGACTTGATGAGAGATTTTGGATTATAGATCAGTAGTCATAAATAACTGTTGTAAGGTCTATTTTATACTGTTTATGCTTTTGGTCTATATCAGAACATGACATCCCGATGTTTTATTATTTAAGGAAAATACATTTTCTTTAATAAATGCTTTTGATAAATTCTTATCATATTTTATTTTGGGAACAAATTCCGCAACTCTTTTAATCAAAAGGTTACTCTGATTTTATAAAACAAAGCATAAACAAATCGGTCTTTTTGGCCGTGAAATTGGGGATGTCACAGAATTGAACCTTGCAACATTAACAAGGTTGAGAAGTGAACCTTGAACTTTGACATGGTTGAGAGTTGGACAAGGTTGAGAAATCAACTTTGCAACTTTAACATGGTTGAGAATTGAACCTTGAAATTTTGACAAGGTTGAGAAGTGAGCCTTGAAACTTTGACATGCTTGAGAATTAGACAACTTATTAGTTTAACAGAGTATATCGACTTGGGCCAGCTTGTCGGTATAGCGCAATGGGATCGGTCTATCATCACCATGCATGATCACTTTCATACTCTCATTCATTATGACACATGTCATTTTGTGGTTATTTTAAATTATTTTTTCAACTTATGGTTTTTTCCATTTATTATCCAATTATTATATTCCACATATTATTTAAATGTGATAATTGTAATAAATATAATAATAAATTAATATCAATTTCATTAATGGACTTATACTCTAATTTCAAAATCCCTAAATTAAAAACTCATTAATTGTCTTTACTTATTTATCTAAATTAGTTGTTTAAATTAAAAAGAAAAAAAACATTCTACTTTAATAATTCATTTTCTTATAAATTCAAACGTTTAAAATATTAAGACATTTCATTCTTTAAGTTCATAAAACAAAGTGAAATAATAATAAAAACAAGGAAAACAAAAAATCACTTAGTTTTCAAAGTTGCAAAGTTAATGCTCTTTAACAATCACTTTATAATATGATTGTATCAATAAAAATAGTTTCTTTATTATATAAATTAGTTAATTTTTTCACATTGTTATATATATATATATATATATATATATATATATATATATATATATATATATATATATATATATATATATATATATATATATATATATATATATATCCTATGATATTCAAAAAACTATGAATAGAGTTCAAAAATTTTGAACTTACATAGAAGATCCAAAATTAAAAAATTTCCTTGATTTTTGTCCAATTTTTTTTTGAAAAGACGGTTATTTCATTTTAATTTCTTTTTTCCTTTTTCTATAATTATTTTAATACTTTTTTGATTTAAAAACAACTTGCCACCACCCAACCTGACCATACTCTCTCTCTCTCTCTCATATCTTCTTCATTATCTATCATCTAGGGTGGAATTGGTACGGTACCTGGTATTTTTTTCCAAACCGTGTACCGTACCAATTATAATTGGTATGTAATTTTAGTTACCACTACCGTACCAAGTATAGTTGGTACCAACTTATTTGGCTATCAGTAAGTTCGGTTGGTACATGTTGGTAATGGTATGTACCAATATGTATGGGTATTTTACAAATTAAGATTTATGTGTTATTATGCACTTAAAAGGTACATGTGGGTTTTGTAAATAAGAGTTTTCTGAATTGTTGGATTGGAAATTCCATACAAAAAAGATTTTATAATTTTGTACCATGAGTTTAAACTAAACAATAGAGTAAATGGGATATGTTAATATGAGTTTAATCTTTAAAAGCTACTAGACGTTAATGCTAATATCAAAACACTTTAACTCTTAACCGTCAAATACATTTAAAGTTAAAATATACAATATTTTATATATATGAAAAATAAATTGGTTGGTACGGTAATACATGACATTTAAAATCTTGTACCATTACCGTACTATTATTAATTAATTGGTACGGTACTACAAGTCTACCACCCAAATATGTTGGCTACCAAACATATTGGCTACCCATATAATTGGTTCGCTTGGTACACATGTTGGTTGGTTTTCTATGGTATATATTTGCCACCCCTACTATCATCCACGAATCAAGAAAAAAACCATATTTTTTTGCTACACACCAATTGTATTCCTCTCATCAGTGATAATAAAGTTGAACTTCTTCTGATCTATCTTTGATGATTGCAATACCATCCTCATTCTGTGTTAAGCCTTTCCACATGCAAACTCATTTCCTCCACTAATGAATCCATGTAACAACCCAAAATTAAAACGCAGAAATTGAAAACATTTGAACGTAGAAATCAAGAACACACATTCATAAAATTAAATGTACACACAGAAAATTAAACACATACACAAACACAGAGAAAATTAAAAAAAATACACAAAAATCCTTCAATTTTTACATTTCTGATTCATAATTCAAATACTTCTACTTTTGAAAAATAGATGATGCAACGAACCAGATTGAATTAAACTCAAATGAAGAAAAAACCAAGATGAACAAAAAACTCCCATTTTTCAGCACACCAACAGAAAATGTCACGCTTCTAACGAACACCACGATATTCAAAAATTAAACCAAAATCGAATCGATACAGTGATTGACGATTCATCTATGTGAGAAAAAATTGATTCGCAGGTGAATCGGCAGAGGAAATCTTGACGGGGCAGATGAAGCTCGATAGCAGTGGGGAGGGGGATATTGGCACAAATGTAAACGACGACGCCACTTGGGTTGACAGAGGAAGAGTTTTATCTTGTGGTCATCGATGGTGGTCTTATGGAGGAAGAAGGCATTGAGAAGCATCAATTTGTGTTTCAAGTTGGGTTAACTTAGAAAAAAAAAGAGAAAGAGAAAAGAGCAGGGGACGGTGGGGTGTGTGTCTAATTGTTTGTTTCTAATTCTTATTTAATAAGTATTAAAATAAATATGAAAAAATAAAAAAATAAAAATTAAATGGACAAAACCGTCATTTCAAGTCCATCATAGACCAAATTCACATAAAATTTCTAATTGTGGGACCAAATTCACACGAAACTCATGACTTTACATTTTTCATGCAAGTTGAAAATCTTTTGGATCTCATTCATAGTTTTTTGCAAATCATAATGATCAAATTTGCAGTTATATATATATATATATATATATATATATATATATATATATATATATATATATATATATATATATATATATATATATAGATTCGGTAAGAAAATTTTTTTGGTAGGAAGGTAATAAATTTTTTTTCGATTTATTTTTTTAGCGAACAAAACAAATGAATCACTAAATGAATCAATAATAACATGATTCATCAAAAAAAATCCCGAAAAAACATTTCTATGATTCATTTTTATGATGATTTTGTTGATATTCACTAAAATTGTTATAAAAGTGAATTTTTTTCTTGATTTATGTAATGCCCGTAGATCCGGGCTAGTCAATTTAGAGGCAATAAGGGTCGAAAACGACTTTTCAACAAAAGATTATTTAGAATAAATAATTTGAACCAAGTGGTAGTATATGTCACAAGGTTTCCATACATATAAAGAACGCCGAAATCCGAGTTATAACGAAGAAGTTATGACCCGTCGAAGTTTCGCGACGGAACCGACACGACACCGGGAAGCGTAAATAGTGAATTTACGATAGAGCGAGTTTTAGCCTTAGAGATATAAACGGAAGTCGTAGAATACGTTAAACTAAGAACATCGATAAAAAGAACGCTCAAATCTGACTTCGTATGAAGAAGTTATGATTATTCGAAGTTTCGCATTAGCTGTGTACAGCCCGAAATCCGAATATTGGATCGAGTGATTTTTAGCCGACACGACCTAAAAGAAAATCGAAGATCTCGTTAAGAGTAGCATAACGAGAAAAAGATGGGCGAAAACGAACGTCGGATGAAGAAGTTATGAGAATTTAACGGACCAATCATGTCCCAGTCTGTTAATAATATAAGTTTCAAAATAAATTCAAAATTAGCCGACGGAGTCTAAACAAAAGTTGTAGAGTATGTTCCCACCTTCGCGTGGATATAAAAAACGTCAAAAACGGAGCTCGTATGCGAAAGTTACGAGTTTTTAAAGATTAAACTCGAAATTGCGAAGGCTGGTAAGGAATTGATGACCTGGCGCGTTGTGGGCCGTCCATCGCTGATCAGTGAACGCTTTGGATTTGGACACGCCTCCCTTCGCTACGCCCAACGTACCTTCGCGCCTTATCCATCCGACGAAGATGCGAGACAGCTGGACCGATGCTGGCATTCTTATCCGAGACTACGCCCAGTGTAGCTGCTAGACGCGCAGCGCACCTCCGAAGGCTCGCGCCTATAAATAGGCTGCGAGGGTTTCCGAGCAAAACACACCAAATCCCACTCTCTCTCTAACTTCTTTCTCTCTCTAGCTTCCCAAACCACCCCTAAGCCCTAGGAAAAAATACCTAGCACCCTAAGGAAGCCCCGAGGCTCCCGGAGTCCCGAGAAAAAAAGTCTTTCGGTTTCGAAACACTGCTCCAAATAAGTTCCGGTTTTCGATAAAATTCGTTGCAAGTGTGCTACGCTTACGTAATTTTTAATATAGCTTCCAAATAATTATAGTAATATTATTAGGTCCTTAAAATAATTATTTGGGCTATTATTATGAGTTATATTGAGTGTTATTTAACGCTTATATAATAATAATAATAATAGTCAGACTATTAATTTTTCGCGGTTATCGTTAGACTAAACCCTAGTGGTATTGATACTAGGTTTTATCGAAGGAAATTGTTTTTAGAGTATCGAAGCGCTATCCGAGTGCTGAGTCACCACCTTTCAAGTGAGTGCATGGTCCCCTTCAACTTACACATAGATATGAAGTATTTACTACGTGCTATGTGTGCATATTGTCTGTTTACTTGCTGTCTATGCTCGGTGAAAAATTTTATACATGTTTTAAATGATTTAAACAATATATGTATTTTATATCTACGAAAATGTTGGGGTAAAACATGGGTAGATATAATAGATGAAATATGATTTGGACGATGAGTTGAGAGGTAATATAGATTATGAGGTATGGGTGAGAGGTGTACGATGTGAGAAGCCTTTTTCCAAAACGATGTCGCCATCATTCAGCAGAGTATGGATGATAACCACGGACTATTCTAGACAGTCCAGTGGAACACTAGCAGGCTCGCAACCTGTAGGTGTTGTGAACGATGTGTTCACCCGGTGTACTCTAAACCTTGGTGACCATGCAGACTTGGTGCCTAAACCTTGGTGATCATGCAGACTTGGTGCCTAAACCTTGATGATCATGCAGACTTGGTGCCTAAACCTTGGTGATCATGCAAACTTGATGCCTAAACCCTGGCGACTATGCAGACTTAGTGCCTAAACCCTGACGACTATGTAGACTTAGTGCCCGTTGTGTAAACCATGGAAACGATGGACTTCATGCCAATTTCCTTTGGATGATCCTTAGGAACGAATGAACGAGGAATAACTGATTCTTAGGGTAGATCCTTAAGAATAGAAAATATAATGGGGATGCGTAATGGAGTTTAATTGCTTGATTGTTTAAACATAATAATTATATTATTGTAGGTTGAAAACCCTGTGTACTCACCAGGTTTCCCAACCTGACCCACTCCAGCTTATTTATGTTACAGGTGTTGTTATGAAGTCACATTACACTGAGAGGTTAAAGAAATGTAGATCACTAGTGTAAATAAATGTAAGTTCTGTTTATGCTTATGTTTCTGTATTAACGATGACATCCCAAACGTTTTAAAATGAACAAAATATGTTTCTTCGAAAATGTTTTAAAAACGTATTTATCGTGTTTTTCTGGGAACAAATTCCGCAACATTTTTATTAAAAGTACTCTGATTTTTATAAAGCATAAACAAAAATCGGTCTTTTCTGGCCGTGAAAATGGGGATGTCACAGTTGGTATCAGAGCATTAATTTAAGCGAACTAGGAATTTGTAGGATTTCTAGACTTAAACTTAGAATGCTAAGTGATGATTGTGAGGTGTGAGCACTAGCTTAATTTTAGGAATAAGTCCTAAATCACTTTTATGTGCTAAATGATTTGTTATGCTATAGTTTGATCGGATCTATGGTCTGTTGCCGACCGGATCTGGAAACCTTATGTGTTTAGGAATCTAAACGTACGAATACGATATTAGAACTAGCATATAGACGTTTCGGAGTGATAAGGATGATTTAAACGTCAATCCTAAATAAAGATCTAGATTCACCTTATTCGGTGTATAGATCAAGATGGCAAGAACCCGTAGCGGAAACGTGAATGCAAATAGGAACCAAAACCAACCCCTAGTGATTGAGCAAATACCGGTTGTAGTGGCCGCTGCTGAGCCAATAACGATGGCCGGAGTGCAAGCGATGATCCAGGCGATGTTGGATCGTCAAATGGAGGAGACCAGACGTTTGCTCTAGCAAAATCGAGAGGAAGCGACCATAGAGATTGAACAGCCCGAGTTGAACGAAGGGCAGACTGAGGAGGGAAACTACATTGGGACTGTTGGTCAAGCCAACCCACTGATAGTTAGGCAAAACCACCAGGATGGAGGAAATGATGGACGTGGATGCAAATACAAGGATTTCATGGCGTCCAAACCACCAAGTCTATCAGGAAGCCCGACGCCGGTGGAAGTCATGAACTGGATCTCTGAGATGAAGACGATGTTTGAGAGTTGCGAGTGTAGCAACAGGCAGAAGACCGCTCTTGCGGTTCCTTTGTTGAAATCTGGAGTACTAAGCTGGTGGAAGCTTCTAGCCGATTCGATGCCCAAAGGAGAAGCGAGCAAGATGTCATGGGAGGATTTTCTGGTGCAGTTAAAAATGCAGTACTGCTCTGAGCAGGATCTTATGGAGATCAACAACGAGTTCCAGAATCTAAAGAAGGGAAGGATGAGTGTCATCGAGTATGCTGCAAGTTTTACGGAGAAAATGAAGCTTGTTCCTTACCTAGTTCCAACTGAGCTCTCCAAGGTCAACAAGTTTGCCCATGGATTACCAACAGACTTTGGAACAATGGTTTAGCAAGCAACCACTTTGAAAGGAGCCATATGGGCAGCCAGGAATGTTGAGACCCAGATACGAGAGAAGGGTCTGGAGAGAGTTGAAGTTGGCGAGAAAAGGAAGCATGAGGGATCTTCAAAATCCAACAAGGAAAAGAAACTCTCAAAGACTGAAGAAGGAGGAGGAGGTGAAACCAAGTGGTCCGAGAAGTGTAAAAAGAAGCACTTCGGGAAATGTAGCGAGGAGGTGACTTGCTACAAATGTGGAAATATAGGGCATTACGCCAACAAGTGTGCGTCCAACAAGAAGGTGTGTTATGGATGTAACAAAGAAGGGCATATTTCTAGGGATGTGAGAAGCCTTTTTCCCAAACGATGTCCCCGTCATTTAGCAGAGTATGGATGACAACCACGGACTATTCTAGACAGTCCAGTGGAACACTAGCAGGCTCGCAACCTGTAGGTGTTGTGAACGATGTGTTCACCCGGTGTACTCTAAACCTTGGTGACCATGCAGACTTGGTGCCTAAACCTTGGTGATCATGCAGACTTGGTGCCTAAACCTTAGTGATCATGCAGACTTGATGCCTAAACCCTGGCGACTATGCAGACTTAGTGCCTAAACCCTGGCGACTATGCAGACTTAGTGCCTAAACCCTGACGACTATGCAGACTTAGTGCCCGTTGTGTAAACCATGGCAACGATGGACTTGGTGCCAAATTCCTTTGGATGATCCTTAGGAACGAATGAACGAGGAATAACTGATTCTTAGGGTAGATCCTTAAGAATAGAGAATATAATGGGGATGGGTAATGGGGTTTAATTACTTGATTGTTTAAACATAATAATTATATTATTGTGGGTTGAAAACCCTGTGTACTCACCAGGTTTCCCAACCTGACCCACTCCAGCTTATTTATGTCATAGGTGTTGTTATGAAGTCACATTACACTGAGAGGTTAAAGAAATGTAGATCACTAGTGTAAATAAATGTAAGTTCTGTTTATGCTTATGTTTCTGTATTAACGATGACATCCCAAACGTTTCAAAATGAACAAGATACGTTTCTTCGAAAATGTTTTAAAAACGTATTTATCGTGTTTTTCTAGGAACAAATTCCGCAACATTTTTATTAAAAGAAGTACTCTGATTTTTATAAAGCATAAACAAAAATCGGTTTTTTCTGGCCGTGAAAATGGGGATGTCACAATTTACCTAAAAATGAATCATGAAGGTGTTTTTTTCGAAATTTTTTCTTGTGAATCATCTTACTTTTGAATCATCTAATGATTCATTTCATTTTTTTGCTAAGAAAATATACATATAAAAAACTTCTTACCTTCCTACCAAAATTTTACTTCTTATTTGATCTTGACTCTCTCTCTCTCTCTCTCTCTCTCTCTCTCTCTATATATATATATATATATATATATATATATATATATATATATATATATATATATATAGAGAGAGAGAGAGAGAGAAAGAGAGAGAGAGACATGTGTACGCCTTGCCTAAATATCTATCTTTTGAAATAAAATTTGAAGTAATTATTAAATTAACCAATTACCGCTGTTCCTCTAATTTTATAAAAGAGTATGGTTTAACCCAAATAAATTAGTAAGGCTCTGTTTGTTTACCTCTTAATTGAAAAATTAAGAGGTAACCTCTTAAAAAATCAGATATGGATTGTTTGGTAACCTCTTATAAAATACATCTGAATTTTAAAAATGCATCTTAAAAATTAAGACTTCAAAGCGCATCTGAAAAAAAAAAGACGGAAGTACCCTAGTCTTCTCAATATCACGCCTGCGTTGTTTTCTTCTCATCGACACAACATAACAAATTCATCCCCAATCTAGTGAACCTCTATTCCCTCCCCTCCATCACAGTCACCGACATCCTCTCCTCCATCGCAGTCGTCGGCGTCCTCTCCGCCTCCAGATCCGACGGTTGCACCACATCGACTCTAACTCCACCTCCGACAACCGTCGTCGGAAGCAAAGCCATCCAGTTCCCTCGTCAAAACACCGCTCTTGGTAAGATTTTTTTTCCCTAAAACTCGATTATTTTCGCTAGAATGGTTGTGATGTTGGTAGAAATCAGATTCTTTGCTTGAATCATATTCTTTTCCCTAATGTTTGGCTGTTATTTTTTTCCAGTCACATGTCATCGTTTTCATCCTTTTTGATTTTGGATTTCTTATTTATGGGTCTTTATTTTCTATTTGCTTTTTTGTTCAATAGTCTAGATGCCCCGATGAAGGATTAGATTTAGATTAGGTAATTGTTTTGTTTAAGATTTGGTTATTGCTCTTGTGATTTGCAGGTTTTGTGTGTGGATTGGTGGTGGGCTGAAGCAAGAACGAATGATCTACGTTGATAGAAAATTAGCTAATTATGGTCTCAAGCATGGTTTTTTTTTGAATTAACTAATGTTGTACTTCGATAGAAAATTAGTTTTTGTACTTTGATAGAAAATTAGTTGAAGCATGAACGAAGTGTTGTGAATCAAATTTGGTGTTTATGTGAATCTGATACATTTTTCTGTCAATATGAAGGTTGCTTTTTGATTTTGTGATTTTTGTGAAGTAAATGTTTGCTTGATTTTGTTATTTTGGGAAGTAAATGTATTTTTCATTTTTGTGAAGTAATGTATCTTTGATTCTTTGATAGTTGAGAAAAAATTGAAAGTAGAAGGCTAGAAATGGTTATAGTTTTCAATTTACCATGTTTTAATTAGGAAAATATTGAAACTACAATGTTGTAATTATAAGTAGAATGCTAATAATTATAATAAATAATACAGAAGGGTAAAATGGTCATTTTTCTTATTCAGCATAATAATTCAGAGGTTCAACCAAACAGCATTTTAGGAATTCAGATCTTAAAAATTCAGACTCTCTTACAAAAACAGATCTCTTAAAAATTCAGATCTTAAAAGTTCAGATCCTACCAAACAGCCCCTAAATTTTCAAAAAATGATTTTTTAACAAAGTTTATTGGTTCGGTTTTTGCTCACCCAGATTTGCATTTGCATAGATAAGCGTTGTCTAAAAATCGTTTTTGAAAACTTACTTGGGTTCAACCAAACTCTTTTATAAAACCAGAGTAATAATTGGTTTATTTAATAATTACTTCAATTTTTATTTCAAAAGATAGATATTCAGGCAGAGTCACATATCGTTTGTCATTGAAACCCATTTTGCAAAACATATATTAAATTTACCTGTTTTTAAAAAAGTAACCGTTTTTTGCAAATATTCACAACTTTCTATCGCATTAGAGTCCAAAAGTCATGGGTCCGTGAGAATTAAATGTTTGGTCCACATTCAAATCAAATGGTTACTTCAAGATCTTCTTCAACAAATCATGATGCCTCATCATCAACAACATCAAATCATTTTCCTGATAATCAATTGTTATTATATCTACCCAATAATTTCACTTTTAAACTTTTCATTGTTCTTAATACGTATGTTAATTATTCCATCTATTCAAAAATAAGATTTTTCTTACATGGTGGGCCATGAGTATAACCGTCATAGACCATATTAAAAATGTCCTTGCTACCTTGTCAACATACCAACACCATATATTATTTGGTGTATCTACCATATAACATCATGAAAATAATTTAATTTTCAATTTTTTAATTAACTAAATAATATTCAATTTTAATAATTCAATGCATAAACTTAGAACTAAAACACAAATAATCGAAAATTTACATAAATAAAAAATTAACTTAAAAAAGACCTAATTCAAACAAAAAATTATTATTCTTCATCAACAACTTCGTTTCACTAGATTCAGTTTAGAGAACTCCCGCCATGTATTCATCCGTGCCGAGAATGAATTGTTGTGGCAAATTAACTTCGCCAGCCTCATAGTACATGCGAATGACTCTAGCTAGTAGCTACTGACTCAACTACCATATCTTCCTATAGTAATAAAAAAATAGTCTTTTGTCATGTGTCACCATATTAGAACTCTTAATTAATGTTTTGCCACTTGTCAATTTATTAGTTCTCCATTTTAAATTTATTAGACCTCCTCATTAATGTGATGCCCTTTGTCAATGTATTTATTCTCTATTTTAAATTTTAAATTTTAAATTTGAATTTTATATTATTATTTTCATTAATTCACAAATAAAAAATGTCTAATATATATTAAAAATTAATTTTACATATTTATTTGAATCAACGATTATAATTTCACATAACTAATAAAAATATCTTTTATATTAATAATTTATTTAAAATAACTAATTAATAATTTTGAGTTTTTACTATAAAAGTTTAATTAATTTTATAACCGTGGTTCCCACGAGTTATAAACTAGTTATATAATATGATACAAACATATATTATTTTGCCTATCTTACCGTCATCCAATAGTCGTGCATCATGTTTCACTAAATCTCATTTCTTCATGAGTACCTTAAACGTCCTTTCTCTGTCCTTCCTAGTAGATACTTTCGTTTTTTGTGAATTTACTTGTTTTTTCATCTCCTGATAACAAGTACGCATTCACAAAAGTTGTGGGATCAAGGTATATCTCATCACAAAGATAGTCCATGTTTGTTTTTTCTTCATTTACCGTGAAATACATATCAAGCGCTTTGTTGGTCAAAATATCATTGAAAATGGAGGAATTATTAGGGAAAATCAAATTTGAAACTTTTTTTTTTCAATTTAACCATTTTTGCAAATTTATCCGGTAAAACTGAAAATTTATGTCAACCTTAAGGGTTTTAATGGACCAAAAAATCAAACTTAAGGATTTTTATGAACTAGAATAAAGATAAAACCGAACATTTATACTAAACATAGGAGATTTAATAAACCATAGGGTAAACTTGATTTTTTTTTTCTTTTTTTTTTGGCAAACATCCGATTTTAATGAACCTAAAATCTCTAAAAGGGTAAAAAAGCCAAAAACTTGCAAAATAAAGGGCTTTTATGTCATTATCATGAATAATTAATAACATTTGTGTCGTTTTTGGACCAAGCCATGCATGTCAAGTCCGCAAATCATTATAAGCAACAGTTTTTGTATCAAAGATGATGTCCCTCTCTCACCTCGGATAAATTGACCTCGTCGCACATTTAGCCCGTTTTCCCACTCTCATTACATACAAGCAAGGCTACCTATAATTCTTGGTAGACCACGTTTAGCTTCATGGGCCGAATATAATATCTCAATATCACGTCTAGTAAGTTAATGCAAGTATACTTTGCCGAAAACCTTTATAACATATGTACAAAAACAATTCACACACTGTCATGTGGTTCTCGCATATATTTTCATAATAATCATTTGTTGCGTTAGTAGTTATACCGTAACCTAAACACCTAAGTACAATCATACATTTATGTATAATACTAAAGCCCATTGTACATCTAGCGTTTGGTCTTTTGCAGAAAAAACTCATACCGTGCGTCTAAAGCGTTACTAACGTCTAAAATACCGCTTTATTTATACAGAAAAGAAATGTAAGAATTATCATAATAATCTAGCCTAAACTAATCTAGTTATTTATCTTATTTATTTTCCTACATTTAGTAACAAGTCCTCCAATCTTTTTGATATGTCTATGTTCTATCAAAATCACACATCAGGGAATCATCAAGAACACTATCAGTCGATCAACTTATCCTAATTGAAGGAAATTAATTGATCAATTGAAGGATAACACTGATGGCGACCTATTCTTCATCTAATCAAGCGTCAATTTCTTCAAGTATGTAATGGTTTTTTTAAATCTTTGTAAAAGAATGATGTGATACTGATCCTATTTTCATATAATTGATTCAACATGTGGTATCAGAGCAGCTTTGATCTACTGATTATGATTTTTTAACCCTATCAATTAGTTGTTTGAATCACCCATAAACCTGTTCGACGCACTCTGTTTGTCCAATGGTTCTCAAGGTTTTCATTCATTACTGATTCAATTTCATGTTATGTGCACTTCAATTCTTGATTTAAATACATTTTCAGGAACACTGAATTATATTAGACTTCAATGCTCGGTCTATTTTCCTCAGTTCGTTGTTCCATATATTCAATAAAAATAATTGTTGGAAATTAAAGTTAGATTACATAAAATCAATCACCAAAATGAAGTGCATTCTTTGAATACATGTTCTGATCAATTTGGGGACATTGTTTTGAACATAAAAATCCTTATCGTGTTCCTAATTTTTAGTTTTAATTTAATTTATGGTCAAAGGGAACATATATCCAGATCCACTGATATGGGAAGTTGATAAAAGAGATACAAACCCGATGGATTTACATGTTAAACTGTAAAACATTATACAAAATTATGTTTGATACACTAATTTCAGTTTCATAATTCTATCAAATTTGTTAAAATGTGACTTTTGTATTGCTTTAAAGTAATTGACCCGACGAATGGTTTCTTTATATCAATATAGAATTATAATACTATCGTAGCATAAAATAGTTGAAATTTTGTTCAATATGCCCAACGGAAAGATGAATGATAATTTTGAACAACTTAATGTGTGGTATAATTGACATATAGGACGTTTTTTTATCCAACGACAATAGATGATTTATATGTGTGTTCAATAATATTCTATGTATCTCATAATTTAATTACATTACATGATGAAATCACATCCTTATGGATATGCTATGTAGCATGATCATGAAATGAAGCCTTCAAAAATTCCTATGGATCGAGGCGTTAAAAGCAATTGTACACATCTTAAAATGTGTTCCATCAAAATCTGTCTCTAAAACACCTTATGGAATATGGAGAGGCATGAAACCCAAAATAAATTATCTAAGGGTTTGGGGATATCCAAATGACGCTAAGGTATAACCCATAAATTAAGAAATTACACTCAAAGTCAATATCTTGTTATTTTGTGTGATATTGTGAGAGGTCTAAGGGTTACCGGTTTTATGCCCCTACGAATCAACACCAAATCAAGCACCAAATATCTTGGTATCGATACCTATAACTATTCAAGATTCAACACCAACACCAATGCTTCAACATGAGGATATTGCTGTTGCAACATAACCTAAACCACCACATCATGAAATCAAACATAATGATGAGACTGCCGAAGAGAATCAACAACCATTGAGGAGGCCACGAAGAGAAAGGTGACCCATTAATTATGATGTATTTGTCATTTACTTGAATGAGGTTGACTATGATTTAGGTCAAATTGAAGACCCAACCTAATATAACATGGCCATAAATAGTGATTATTTACATAAAATGATTGACGTCATGAATGAAGAGTTGAGCTCCATGTATACAAATGACGTTTAGGAACTTGCAAAATTACCTAAGGGTGCTAAAGTTGTGGGCTGCAAGTGGGTTTTTAAAACAAAGTTAGACCCAAATGGAAATGTCGAAAACTTTAAGGCTCGATTAGTGGCTAAAGGCTTTACTCAAAAGGAAGACAATGATTATACATAAACCTTTTCGCTTGTATCAACAAAGGAATCCTTAATAATTTTTTTGGCACTTACAACTCTCTTTGATTTAGAGCTACATCAAATGGATGTCAAGACTGCCTTCCTAAATGGTGATTTGTACGGAGTTGCATATATGATGATGTAACCTGAAGATTTTAAGGACAAGGGTAAAGAACATCTTGTATGTAAATTAAAAAAGTCAATTTATAGGATGAAATAGGCTTCGCGTCAATGTTACTTAAAATTTGATGAAGTCATGAGACACTTTAATTTTATCAAGAACCCAATAGATTAATTTATATAGTTTAAGAACAGTAGGCGAAATTTCACAATCTTGGTTTTATGTTGACGAGATAATCATTGCCAACAATAGCAAATACATGTTATTTGAGACCAAACGCTTTCTATCAAGTAATTTTGATACGAAAGATCTTGGTGAAGCTTTTTACATGATTGGTATAGAAATTCATCGAGACAAAGGAAGCGGGACTGTGAGATTGTCTTAGAAGGTCTACATAAATATGATTCTTAATAGATACAACATGCAAAATTGTGCTCCTACCGTTGCCCCTGTTGTAAAACACAACAAATTTGGCTCTTATCAATGCCCTACAACGGAAGCTGAACGTGAACACATGAAGCTTATTCCACATACTTTGGTTGTTGGGAGCTTAATGTATGCTCAAGTCTGTACCCGACCCGATATTGCTTACATCCTGTAGTGGGAGACAATTGAAAATATTTTTTACAAGTTGTGTTGAGCTGATTGTTTTATGATCTCGTATTGCTGTTTGGTGGGGTCGACTCAGCTCTCTGTCTAGTCTCTTATATAGTGGTCAAATTCTATCTCCTTAAGACCTGATCAATGAAAGGCCTCCAATCCAATGGTTCTGACTTGCTTTTGGAATATCTAGAATTTCATAAATTCTTCGACTTTTGGAGTGTCTAGCCCTAGGAAATCCTTACTTTTTGATGATGTGGTGTGTATATCATTTTTTGGATTTTCAATAAGTGTGTTAAAGCCAAGATTAGTCGGAGTATTTGGCTTCATAATCCTATTTACGCTACAACTTTGATGTAATAGTTCTTTTCTAGCTTCTTGCTAGTTTTATAATATACCATCGTTCCAAAAAAAAAAGAACTTAAATGAACGTACATAAACTAACAACATTAACAAACGTTCATGAACATAAATGAATAAACGAGACCATTGTTCGCGTTCGTTTGATTAACTTAATGAACAAGAATTTGTGTTCATATTCATTCATTCTTTAAATAAATGAATTTCCCGCCGAATGAGTTACAAAAAATTCATCAAACATTCCGTTTGTTTACCCCCCACTCCCTTCCTCCCCGTTGTTCCTCAATTTTCCTCGTTGTGGTCCTTCACCATTACCATGACACTAGAGATGGTGTGTATGAGCGTGACCATTTGGCCAAGAGCTGTGACACACAAACCCCACGATGAATAAATGAACATTTTGTTTATACCTTTACACTTCATGTATATATTTGTTTTAGTAACCCTTGTAATTATATTGTTTAGTTACTTATTATTTTAATTAAATTAATCAATATTGTTGATACGAATGTGTACTCTTGAATGGAGGGGCCTACATACAAGACTTTAGGGCGATGGTAATTTATTTTGTTTTTCGTTCTTTCTAAAAAAGTCCTTTAATGTACATAAAAACATATCAAAATGAAATATCCAAGTATGACTGTATCTAACAGTAATTACTGACAAATTATTTTATTTATCTTTGCTTTTTAATGAAAAAGAGAAACATTTTACTAGAAATGTTAATTTAAAAAGGAACTAACTTTCCCGTGGTCTCTTCAAACTTCCGCACAACTTTTTTTGAATACTTTTAATGTTTATGATTGTCATTTTAAAACCGTTAAAACTTCTTCACATTGACTTGTGTGGATCTTCGACCGTTGAGTCTCTGGATAAGAAAAAATACAAACTTGTTATTGTTGATGATTTTTCATGATTAACTTGGGTTTTCTTTTTTAGACAGAAATTAGAAAAAAATCAAGTAATGATCAATTTTATCAATAACATTGAACTTAGTTTGAAAAAGAAAGTTCGAAAGATAAAAAGTGACAATGGTGTAGAATTTAAGAATCAAGTTTTGGATTCATTTCTAACTGAATTGGGAATCTCACATAACTTTTCGTCTCTATACACACCACAACAAAATGATGTAGTCGAAAGAAAGAATAGATCCTTATGTGAAGCGGCTAGGACGATGCTGATATATGCGACTTGCCTCAATACTTTTTGGCATAGGCGATTTCGACTGCATTCTTTACGAATAATTGTTTTTTTATTCCTTGTCATTTTAACATCACACCTTATGAAATCATTAACAAAAGGAAACCTAATGTTAAATTCTTCCATGTTTTTTGTTGCAGATACTTTATAATGAATCTCAAGGATAATCTTTCCAAATTTCAAATGAGTGTTGATGAGAGGATTTTCTGGGGATATTCACATAATTATGTTGCTTATAGGGTGTTGAACAAGAGGACATGGAAAGTTGAAGAAATTTTTAATCTAACTTTTGATGTCTATTATGTTAAGAGATTTGAACAATAATTTAAGAAGAGACCGATAATCTTTGAAACAAATGAAGAATCTAAGGAAATGCTTACTTTTGATATTGATCATAATTTAATCTTTAGTGTTCCTAACAGGGCCATTAAAGATGAAATTAATATTAAAAACAATAGAATTCCCGAGGCACCAAAACACTCAAATGATTCTACACTTACTAACGAAGATAATGAAGAAAATTCATCATTAACGTCTAGAGTCAATATCGAAAGACTACATAATTCGACTGATGGTCAAGTGGAGGGGAGCACTTTGATGTCTACATCCCATAATAAAAGAAAAAAACTTGGTTTATCAATCTCATGTCGAGGGGGGCTATTGACTACTCAAGCTGATGTCGAGGGGGAGCATCATACAACGAATCCATTGGGGTAAGAGGGAGCCATGTAGTTCGAATCATGACGATGATGATGATCGAGGTAATGTAATCTTCGATACTATTGAAAATATCTCTATTTATGATGAAATATCGAAAGCTGAAATAATATACGAGGATGAACATCTGTAGTTTGATTCAACTTTTCCACTGATGGAGAAATGGACGAGGAATCATCCTAAAGATCAAATTCTTGGTGATCAAAGTTCTAAAGTTTTAACACTAGCAAAAATTGGAGCTAAAAATGAGGTTTTAAATGTATATCAGGAATTTTGTATGTTTAATGTCTTTATTACGAAAATTGAACCAAAAACAGTCAAGAATGCATTAGAACATCCCGATGGGGTTGTTGCAATGCAGGTTGAACTGGTTGAATTTGAACGAAACAAGGTTTAGAGATTGGTTCCTAAACTTGATGATGTTTCGACAGTTGTTCTAAAATGGGTTTTTAAAAACAAAACGGAAAAAGAAGGCAATATTGTTCGTAATAAATCTAGATTAGTCATAAAAGGTTATTGTCACCAAGAAGGAATTGATTATGAAGAAATGTTTTTTCCTGCCACAAGACTTGAGGCTGTACGAATTTTTCTAGCTTATGCAAAACATAAGGTTTTTGATGTACACCAAATGGATGTTATGTGTGCTTTCCTTAATGGTGTTCTTAAAGAAACAGTTTATGTCGAACAACCACCTGGTTTCGTTAATGATAAGTTTCCTGACCATTTCTATATTCTTGACAAGGCAGATTATGGGTTAAAATAAGCACCTCATGCTTGGTATGCGACTCTTATGATTTTTGAAAATCGCAAAATTTAAGTAAGGACCAGTTGATCCCTCTTTATTTTGAAAGAAAATAGGAGGTCTTATGATGCTCGTTCTAATTTATATCGATGACATTATATTTGGTTCAACTGACCCTTCGTTCTCAAAGGAGTTTGAGGAGCTAATGAAGAGTCAGTTCGAAATAATCATGATGGGAAAGATAAATCATTTCTTGGATTTAAATATTCATCAATGCAGGGAAGGCATTTTTAGAAACCAAGAAAACACACTCGAAACATGCTTAAAAGATTTGGAATAAAGAATTACATGAAAGCTAAAGTTCCCATGGCAATAGACACTCCCTTAGGTCCTTCATTGGATAAGCCAACTGTTGATTTCAAAACATATAAAAGCATGATCAGTTCGCTTTTGTATTTAACTGCAAGTCTACCTGATATAATGTTTTATGTGTGTAATTTTTCCAGGTCTCAAGCAAATCCAAGAGACCCTCATCTAACTGTAGTGAAAAACATATTTCGATACTTACATGGAACACATGTTATTTGTTTGTGGTATTCATCGAAAACATGATTCTTTATTCAAGCTTTCTTAGATGTAGATTTAGGGGGTTGTCAATTAGATCGAAAGAGCACAACTGGAGGATGTCACTGTTTAGATGGGAAACTTGTAATTTGGCAATAAAAAACATGTGTATCAATTTCGACTATTAAGGCTAAATACATAGTTGCTGCAACGTGTACATCTCAAGTGTTCTAGATCCAAAGTCAACTACGTGACTATGAAATTTACATGAAGAAATTCCATTATATTGCGATTCTAAAAACACAATTTGCATATGTCATAATCTAGTTCAACACTCGAAAACTAAACATATGGTTTTTCGTTACCATTTTATCAAAGTCCATGTTGAAGATGAGAATATTGAAGTCCATTTTATCAAAATGACGCATCAACTTGCTGATATTTTTACAAAACCAGTGGATGAAAAATCATTTTTAAGAATTTTAAATGGATTGGGAATTATGGAAGCTTGTTATGTTCCACATTCTACATGAGTTGTCTTAGATTTCAAAAGTGCATATACTAGTCTTACTTTCGATTGTTAGGTTAACTTTTGACTGTTTATCTCACACTCGATTAGTTAGTATAACTTTCGTGTATTTTACTAACATTTATTACTTAAATGTTCGTCGTTCAGAGGTTACTATTCACATTAAGCGTTTGCATGCCTTCGTATTTGACTTCCTTTGATTCATTCAGCATAGGTTTCATGTATGGAGTTAGTCTTTCGATGCGAAGTACATATCTTTGTTGTGAATCTTGTCATTGAGATATTTCTTTGGAGATCTAAAAACATTAGTTCGCGTGTGAAATATTTGTTATCTGTAACAAACAACTAGTGTTTTTCATATCCTTTTTGTTCTTATTTTTGTATTTTCCTTTATAAAATTCAAAAATCCTAAACGTTTTTTTTTTTTTGTATTTTTCTTTATTAAATTCAAAAATCTAAAAATATTTTTGGTTTGTTTGAATTTTTTGAAAAACTAATATATATATATATATATATATATATATATATATATATATATATATATATATATATATATATTCCTTATGTTTTTTGGGGAGCTCATTGTAACAACATGGTGTTATTTCACATCCCAACTACACAAACTTAAAGCGAACATGTATGATACGCAACTTTTGTCCTAGTTAAGTGTCTCTAGAAGCATGTTGCAACATGTTGTCCACAAGCCTCATAGATTCTTCTTGTTCGAAGACTTAATGAAAATTTTGACACAAAAGTTTCTTCCCAATCAGGCTTCTCTTCGCATATTGAGTAAACAAATTTCTACTAATTCCATTTTTCACATAGGTACAATGAGTCTTCATATCCAATCTTTTTCATCCAAAATTTCTAACTCGATGACAAAAAATTACACATGTCCAAGACATTTCTATTTGAAACCAACCAGGATATAGGTATGTTACAAATCTGTGTTTATGACCCTAAATCATTTTTCCGTGATGAAGGTGAAACACAATCAATCCCATCTTAATGAATTGATTGTGAACCATTTTTGTTCAAGATTATCACAAAACATTTGTTTCAATGAACCACTTTTGATGTCAAAATCTCATTTTCATTTCCATTGTGTGATTTTAATGAAGCATGCTAATCCCAAGTTGTTCTTATCCAATAGATTCTGTTTTTATAATTTCATGAAATGAGATTTATGTTTGAACATCATTCTCTAACTTTCGTTACTTCAAAATTTTCCAAGATTACTTGTTCTTGACTAGACTCGTCATCCAAGTATTTTTACACAACACTTTACACTTATGTTAAGTTGTAAATTTGTGTGAAAATGTAACCACCAATGAACCTTATGCAAAAGAGGCTCGGCGATACTTCTCAATGTGTTTTCGATTGTAATTTACAGGAAACCACACAAGCAGTTCGCCATCTCTCTTGAAGTCGAATGAAGTGTGTCTTTGTCCGGGATCGATCTTCTTTTATATCAAAGATTCTTTAATATCACAATGTGAAAAAAAATATTTTGATTCTATGTTTTTCTTTGGCACACATATGAATTGAAATCCTTGAGGTTCTGAGTATTACAAACTCGAAACTCAGATTTTGCAAAGTCTGGCAAATGATTTTGCTTACCCTTCCCATAAGTGAATGACACCAATTTCCAAAATGAAGGATGGTCCTATTATTGTATCAAAAGACATGGAGGTTCGTTTTTAATTAGGTGATGTAAAATATCCGTTGGATTGGAATTTTTAGGATTTTCAAGAAATTTGAGGCAAAACGTGATCATCACTTTTATACGTGGCAGTTTTTTTATAGTGACGGTTAAGTAGCCAATATTCTATGTGGTGTAATTTGAATGGTCAACAGTTTGAATTCAAATTACACGCCAGTTATTTAAAGAAATTACTAATTCCAATTCCAATTTTATGCTCCTAAAATTCTCTCAAGATTGCTAATTGTTCATCACAATTTGTTTCTGCAAAATTCCCTTAATATACTCATATGGCTGATGAGCAACATGTTGTTGATCAATTCAACCACAATGACGAGGAGGTTTCACAACCGATGATGAAGATTCGACACACCAATCTATTGCTTAATTCGTTGCTTGACACTTACCTTAAAGAACAACGAATGATCATTTTGGTTTTGAGCAATTTTGTTCTTAATCATGCTTTATCATCATCTTTTGCAATTCCGATGCAATGGCCATCTTTGGTTGCTTCTACTACTGTGTACAACAAAATCATGGAGATGGTTACGTTTCGATTGATATCTAATAAAACGAAGAAGTTAACCAAGAAGAAATTTGCCCAAATCTTAAAGTTGTCGTCTACAAGTACATTTCATGATGTTACTACTAAACAACTTATTCAGATGTTCAATGAGATGGGTCATCAACCCACTTTATCGGTAATCAGTCACTTCAAGAAGTCCAGTTATCCATGTATTTGGAGTTTCTTTTTCGACATTATTCTCTGATGCTTAACAGGACGCAGTTCAGAGTTAGACTAGGTGAAATTAGAGGTCTATTCGATTATGGTTGGGCTGTACTATGGACTTGGTGTTGATTATGTTGGATTAAGTGTCTAAGACCATAACTATTATTGGTATGTACTTGACCCGAGAGTAACATGGTTCATTTGGGTTGCATGGCATCAGAACAATTTGGATAGACTTTTGTGAGAAGAGGATATTTATGATTTATTGATATATTATAAGTTCTAATATATTAATATGAAATCATATTATTTAACTAGTATTGATCAAGAATTAGTTTGGAATTAATTTTGTGATCAAAAGAGACTAATTAAATAAATGGGGATTGATTTGGTAAATCATTCATTCTTATAAAGTGGGCTTATGATCCATAGTTCTTCATTTTGGGCTAAACTCATGTGGTGACCCATGGATACTCCATGGAGGTTAAAACCCATGGATCATGAGGAATATGGAAATTCATGAGTTACATGGTGTAACCCTAATGTGCAAACTATATAAGAAGTCTCACATCTCATGAAATTGTCACTAAGGAGTGACTAGTGATAGACACACGAGGGTCAGCTGATTTTGAGTGTAAATAATCTTCTCTCAAGTTATTCCAATTGTTGGTGATGTTGTGTGAACTATTTGAGGTGCAACACTTCAGGCACTAAGCTCTTTAAGGTCCAAGGAATCAAGCTACAACAAAAGGTATGTCATTCAACTATATTTTATATTGTATATACTCCATAATATGCTAGTTAGGATGATACCTTGGAAAATTGATATTTGCATGTATAATAGAGAAAACATAGATCCAAGGTATATAGGGTTGAATTTACACCATAGGAGTGTTAGAATGCTCAAAACCCAACAGATTATGCATCCTTACCATGGGAAACATTTGGGAATTCTATCTCTCATTCCAAACTAGCATCAGGAGTTTCGAGTGCTAGGTTTTGGGGGTTGATTCAAAGGGAAGTACATACTCAGGAACATATAATGTTTCTTAATGATGTTGATACATCAGAGTTTCCATCAATGATGGTTCCAAATGTCATTGTGGATGATGTTACGATATTCCCATCTATTGCTAGTTTGGAAGTCTATTCCATCATGGTTGGGTTGAACTATGGACTTGGTGTTGATTATGCATCCTTATTGTGGGAGACATTTAGGAATTTTATCTCTCATTCCAAAACTAGCATCAGGAGTTTCAGGTGCTAGGTTTTAGGGGTTGATTCAAAGGGAAGTATATACTCAGGAAAATATAATGTTTCCTAATGGTCTTGTTACAATAGAGTTTCCTTCAATGACAGTTCCAAATGTCATGGTGGATGATGCTACGATATTCCCATCTATTTCTAGGATTTTTTATTTGATGCTCACGTTAATTAATCATACGCATCAATTATTAATTCAATACCAAGCTTCAATGGATTCTACTCCATATGGTATTCTTCCGCCACATACTACATCTAAGGGTGCTGAAGGTTCATCTAAAGTGTCTAAAGGTCAAAACAAAAAAGAAACAAGAATAGAAGCCAAAAGAAGAAGAAGTTGAAGTGGTTAAAGAAATTGTACCCACAAAGACTGGAAAAGGGTTTGTCAAAAGAACAAAGAGACCTACAAAGAAGCATCAGAATTTGATACCACGAAACTGCTGAGGCAACAGTTGAACAAATTCCTATGGTGAATTGTGATCCTATTGAAACTACCATTACAAAAGAAGGTGAACCTGTTGCGAAAAAGAGTGGTTCAAAAAGAGTTAAAAAGCTACATTTTACACGAAGAGGAGTTATGATTCAAGAGATTTCATTTCCTAGTTCTCCCGCATAATATAAAGGACTACTTTAGAAGTTATGCAGAAGTTAAAGAACCGAAAGTTAACTCTTATTGAGGACGGAGTAAAAGATGTTATTGTAGAATCAGAACATGACAGTGATGGAACGAATACATAAATGGGAGGTTCATTTCATGTGTCAACACGAAATGATACCTTTTTCAAGTCGAATATTGAGGAGACAAATAATCTTTATGACAATGCCAACGTATGTAATATGGATGTAAACATCGATTATGGTGCACAAATGCACACTACAGCCCCTGAGCAGAAGAAAGTCATACCACCCGAGGTTTTGAATAAAGAGTCCATTATGGAGGAGGTAGAAATTCTATACATCACTCTAAACTTATCTAATAAAGACACAAATGTCAATATGGGTGAAGGATTTACATTGTCGAAACAACAACTACAACAACAATAGTCACAACTTCAGTTGTTACCATAATTGTCGAAACTTCTGTTGTTACTCCACCACAACCAACTTCTCCACAACCTACATCGGTTATTCTACCTTCTTCTACTACTAAAATTTCTCCAACTTTTATTGGTGTAATGTAAGAACCTATTGCTACACTTTTCTCTTCTTAATTGACCAAACCTGAGAAAATCATTACTGAAGTCGAAGAAAATGATCATCATGATGTCATGTTTTCATTCGTTGAGTTGCAATTTAATCCTAATAATGAAGATATACATGATGGTTTCATCATGTCGGTCAACAACTCAAGATTCTAAACTATAAGACAAATTCGATCCTTTAGTTTTTGGTTGATACTGGAGGCAAGAACTCAGTTAGTGGAGTTGAAGTGGAATATCTTTTGAAGTGCCAAGATTCTCGATTGAAAACTTTAATTGATAATGTGGATAAAAGATATGAAGAGAGGATGGAAATTCAATCAAGAAATTTTTATCATGAACTCTTGAAACTTCGTGGTGTGAAAAAAGTGCATAATGAACTTTTTGAGAAACAAGTGTCTGAGACAAAAAACTTCACTTGAGCTCCAGTTTAATGAGATTCGAACCTTGATAGCTAAATAAGTTAAGCAATTTGTAATGCCTGATAATTCTAAGGTATTTATTTAAATTTGGTTATTTAATTATTTTGATTTTGGGCCTTGAAGTCATTGGATATTTTTTTCATTGTGTGTTTGGGGTGTGCCGTACGCGGGGCATACCACCCCATGTATGCAGGGCATACTGTGACAACCCGTTATTTCGTGTATCCAAAAAGTTAAAAAAGTCATTGAAAGTCAAACAAGGGCCAAAATATTAGAAACCATGTGATTTAATAATAATTATAAATATTTAATTATGTGTTTTATTAAAGAAATCAATTAGCCCAATGTCAAAAATACCTTTTCTTTGATATCCAAGAAGTCTCGCAAGCCACTAGCCTCAGACCGAAAACTAGATTTTGATCAAAGCAGAAGCCCTCGCACCGAAAACAAGTTCTTGGCCGCAAATACCCATCGGACCGCAAACACCCTTCTGACCGCAAACCACACTTCGTTTTCGGTGGACCCAACACCGAAATCACCTAAATTTTATCCTTTGACACATATTTCGAAGTGGAATTGCGATTTCCAATGCATATATCACATCCGTTTTTAGTCCATATATAAATGAAACCGAAAACATATCCTCATTCTCACACTTCTTAACCGAAAACCTTCCCTATTTCTCTCAAAAACTAAACTGAAAACACCATCTTTTCTCTCAAGTATCATACGAAAACACTTGAATCTTCATAGGATCTTGCTGAAATCATCAAGTGTTGTTCATATTACCAACCGAAAACACCTCAATCTCCTTATTTCCACCAAGAACACTCTTCATATCTTCAAGCAACCGAAAACACTCAAGCAACTGAAAAATCCTATTTTCGAATAATTCTAACACTTTTTGTAAGTATTTCTTACATGATTCTAGTGTTATTTATCACTTAATTTGATACTCTTTTAATTTGAGTTCTATATCGGGTATAATTATTATTAGGATACGGAAATTTATACGACTTCTAACGTAAGAATCATGACTGCTACACCGTATCCCCACGCACACACTCGCTTAAGGTGAGTTCATACCCCCTATGTTTTGCCATTTTCAAATGCTTTTAGGGGAGAATACAAGAAAAACACAAAATATTTGTGTTAACACTTAAATACGGTTACAAATTATCTTAAGATATTTAATGCTTTTATAAACTTATCAAATCATTTTAAACTGTACTGTTTTCCAACCACTTAAATTACTGGCTTTATCAAACTATATATATATATATATATATATATATATATATATATATATATATATATATATATATATATCCATATTAATAAAAGAAACCTTTGATGCCACGTGACATCTTTTTAGTCTCCAAATTTATAAAGTGAAATGTCAATTTTGACCCTCTAATTAGTTACGTTCTCATGACATTAAAACCGCTCCAAATAATCAAAGAATTTTTTGTTCATTCCATTTTTAATCGGGAGTATCCCAAACAATCATGAATTTTTTGATTTCCTTTCTAAATCCCATTTTGAACATATACGTAATCTTCTCCAAATTTGAAATCCATTAGTTAGGGCTTCAATCTGTTGGTATATCCCACCATTTCATTTTTTTCTCCTCCGTTATACCATAGAATCGATTGACGCCCCTCTGCCCTTTGCACCGCTCTCGATCGTCTCTCTTTCGCTCTGTTTTTTCTATTTGTATTTGGTTGCGAGACTGTTAAATATTTTGAACTTGATGATGTTCTTGGTTTCTTTTCTCCGAGTTTCCGTTCTACGCCTGTCTCCTCATCCATCGTTGTCGAGCAAAAAGGGATTTTCCACATCGACTTCAACAATGTCGTGGGTTGGAGTAAATCAATAGAACATATGATTTTGTTATGCTCGATTTCCACGTAATACTCAAACCCATATATTGTTTGAAATTTGGAAATTTTCGATTTTTTTAGGGAGCACCGATTTTTTAGGCAATTGATGTCTTCATCTTTACTTAAAATTTGGAAGCATCAAAGATGCTCTCTGCACGCAGTGATAGTTTTAATGCCATTAAATGTGCACTCCAAGTGTTCTATGAAATGGCTGAGCGCGATAAAGAACCACCATTTCCAAAATTGTTAGTTTTGGTCACTAATAAAGTTACTTTTGGTCTATATTTCTGCATTATGCAGGTTTTGATTACCCATTTTTTTCACCTACTTCAAAGTTTGCAAATCTGAAAACTTGTAAATTATTATTCGTATAATTTTGAAACTCATATACAATGTTTGGCTTATTACCCTTTCGGATAAATTTAAACGTTATGATGTAATGTTCTTGAATCTTCAGTAACCCCTCTGTGTTTGCTTTGTTACAATCATTGAAGATTTTTTTAAAAATATATCTTTAAGTGTATCTAAGAAGTATAAACATATCCAAAAATTTAGTCTACTTGATCAAAATTGGATAGACCTCTTTTAACATGTATTTATGTTTCTTTATTATAGACGAAAGAGGATGCCCTGGAATGTCATTAATTGGATGATATAGTCCTAAAGTAAATGAAAGTCGAAAAAAATGAAGGTAGCATATCAATGTAAGACTTCATCATTTTTAACATTTACATTTCCTTAATAACAAAAAAAAAATGATTCTAAGGCTACAACAAATAGCAATTACTTTTAAAATGTTCACCCAAATATAGCATTGTACTTTCAAAGTACAATGCTTTAATAAGAAAAAAATATAAAAAAAATTGTTTTTAGGCAAGGTCCAATAGTGGAAAATGGTGTTTCGTCAAGCTCATCGAAGGGGAATTTTGAGTTTAAAAGCATAAGCTTAATTTAAGTGAAATGCCTCCTACCCTTATGAATAATGTTTTTCATGCTAAACGGTAATGACTTCCACACCAATTCTTTGACTAAAAGAAGTTCAAGTCTAAGTGAAAACATAAACTCTTTGTCTTGTGTAGATGCAATGTCTTTTAACTAACAATTCATTAGTTTTCAGTTTATTAAAATCTGTGGAAATAATAAAGTTAGTGAAAACAAGTTTTAAAAAACCCATTATTATTTTTCTTCAATTGATATATATATATATATATATATATATATATATATATATATATATATATATATATATATATATATATATATATATATATATATATATATTCTCTGTATAGTCAATTTTATTTTGAGGTCCCTAGATGGATAATAATTATTTTCTATTTTTCTTTCTTATTTAAACATCATACAAGAAATTTTACTGATATTTTTGTGATAAGTGCACTCATGGTATAATTGCTCTCACTACTAACTTATAAATTGTTTTCATTTGTAGTTGGACATCAGGTGGAGTTACAAAAGAAGCCCAAAACTACAGGTGGAGTCAGAAAAGAAACTATAGATGGAGTTACGTAGATTGCTCTTACAAGATAGACAGTGTATTTACTTGCAATTGACTACGCTTGGTTGTTTATATCAAAGTTTTGATTTAAGAAATTTTTATTTTTTCAGGGAGCATGCTATCTCCTTTATCCAATTGACAACAACACTACTGTTAGAGTTTTTGTTTATGGACCAAGTTACCCTTAGTTTCATTTGCCTATAAGAGCTCTACGATCACCACATAATAGAATTTGTAAAACTCAATTTCTTGGATTACCCCTCTAAATGCTTTCATCAAGTCATAAACATTGGAAATTTGTTGTTGTCTCATTATTTAGTAATTTGATATCGTTAAGGGCACTTTTGGTACAGAGAAATAAAATTATAATAGAAAATGAAAATATCGAGAAAGAGAATTAAGCTTCCACAAAGTATTGATTTGGCTGCATGCAAATCTATAATTAATATGACGCATTATAAACTTTCATTTCTTTTATATTTAATTTTTCGTATATCAATGTCATTTTGATGATTCCTTGTGTTTTAAGACTTTATTCAAATTTATATTCTATTATATAAAATCATAATTATATTAAATGTCTTCACATACATAATATATATCTGATATTCAGTTAAAATATATAATAATTTAAATAATCAACATAAAAGTCTAAACAAAACTTATATCTTATTAATTTAATAAAATTTTATAAATCCTTTACCCGTGGTTTCCACGGGTTGTAACCTAGTATATATATAAGTATAAAACATATTTCAACGACTATTTCTAACCCTTTTGTAGCTTGTCGAACAAAAGAGGAATTTCCCTAATCATTTTTTTACAAATATAAACAACTTATAAACTATAATAGGTATAGTTTTTGTTTCAATTCACACCATTTACTAGTTCAAGGATACATATCATGAACAATTACATAAGTATAATTACTTTTCACTACGAGTATACTTTTCATTTACAAGAACAAGAGAACAAATACAAGAACAAGAGAACAAATACACAGTTTACGTAAACAAGTTAATTCTAGAATGTGAGCCACTACTTCATGGTACATATTAGAGTACATGCTAAAAGTCCTAAATTATAGCAAGAGTCTCCTAGAGGGAGAGCGTGAATTTGTGTATAGATCTATACGGGACTGACAATCTCGCACCTCGACTGTTAGCTACAGTTGGACCAACAGGTTTGGGGGTAACAAATGTCATAACATTCCAACGCCTGAATAACGTCATGTAGGCTACTAGTCAGTTCAGTATGGTTATAATCTCACTAACGTTTAGCGTTAACTAAATATTTAGGTTTACCAGACAAACATTACTTTAGTGGTTTTATTCTAAGTAATAAGACTACCTATCATTATTTTCCAGTACATACACACATCAGAGTTCATACAAGTACAACACACTATTTTCTAGCAAAGAAAGCATACATTTATGGAAAGCATACACTTACACTATTTTAGAGTACAATAACATACAAACATTTTGGTCTTAAGGTGTAAGACTACTTTTCATTTATTATAGAAAATATTGGATTTTCTGGAGAAACACACTAACATTTTCATGAAACAAAGAACAATTTCAAATACTAAATGCTTATGAACTCACCAACTTAAATGTTGATACTCTCTTTTCAAAATAATTTGTATTCTCAGGGAACTAGTAGACAAGTACACCCACTTAGGTTGTAGAGAAGACGAAGCACTCATGACTCTTCTTTTACTTTTGTTATACACTTTTTTGTCATACAAACAATACTAAGAATACAAACGTAATAACTATATTTCAATACTATGGATGTTGTGGCTTGTTTTACTATTACTCATTGTTTTGATATTGTACATGACGTCCTCCGCCCCTGAATGTTTCTGCCATCTCGATTTAGGGGTGTGACAGATTATGTGACATCCCCATTTTTCACGGCCAGAAAAGACCGATTTGTTTATGCTTTGTTTTATAAAATCAGAGTAATCTTTTAAAGAAGACAGTTGCGGAATTTGTTCCCAAAACAAAATATGATAAAAATTATCAAAGCATTTCCTTAGAGAAATGTATTTTCATTATATAACAAAATCTCGGGATGTCATGTTCAATACAGACAAAAAGCATAAACAGAACAAAATAGACCTTACAACAATTATTCATAACTACTGGCCTATAATCCAAAATCTCTCGTCAAGTCCACCAACTTATACTCTTGTGCCATTACCTGTAATGCAAAGAAAACTGAGTGGGTCACGCTTGGGAGCCTGGTGAGCATATAGGATTTTCGACCCACAATAATATAATTATTATATTCAACCATTAAACAATCAACCCAATTACCCATCACCATTATCTTCTTTATTTCTTAAGGTTTTACCCTATTGATCAACTATCCTTCCTTCATTCATTCCTAAGGATTGACCTAAGGAATTAGCACAAACTTCCATTTCTACATAAGGCGCATCTGCCAACATTATCCTTTAAGCGCCTCTGCCAGGATTACGTCATACACTATCAGGCGCGACTGCCAGGTTTATGACATTCTCTTTTAGGCGCATCTACCGACATTATCTTATAAGCGCATCTGCCAAGATTATCATATAAGCGCATCTGCCAAGATTACCCCATAAGCGCATCTACTATTGTTACGACAATCTCTATTTGGCGCGTCTGCCAAGATCACGACATTTACTACTTGGTGCATCTACCGATATTATTCTCAAGCGCATCTGCTAGTTTTATGACATTCCTTAATTGGTGCATCTGCCAATATCATTCTTAATCATCTTTCATACCTCATCATTTTATCACATACCAACTATCTCATCTACCCATGTTCTACCCAACATATTTGTAGATATAAAATACATATACAATTTAACTCATTTAAAAACTATATAAAACATTCATTCCATACTCATCTCAAATAAACAACAATATATAAACACATAGCACGTATTTTATAACAAATACTTCATATTTATGTGTTAGAAGAAAGTAACCACACACTCTCCCAAGCATATACTTAATACATTCAAATAATACTTGTATTATACCCGTGTTTATGAAAGGGACTATACACCCACACGTATAAACAACTTTATATTATACACATAGCACGTATTTTATAGAAAATACTTAATATTTATGTGTTAGAAGAAAGTAACTACACACTCACACATATAAACAACTATATATATATATATACACATAGCACGTATTTTATAAAGTACTTCATATCTATGTGTAAGACGAAAGTGAATATACACTCACACATATAAACAACTATATATATACACATAGCACGTATTTTATAAAATACTTCATATCTATGTGTAAGACGAAAGTGACTATACACTCACTTGATCAGAAGATGATCGGACAGCACTACGGCTTGTAGAAATAGTATCTCTCCGCAGATCTGGAAGATCTTCACAAAAATCGAACTTCTCGCGGGTAGAGCTTCGGCTCGGGAATCACGCTCTTCAGGATTCTCGGGGCTTCGGATCTTTCTTCGGGACTCGGGAATGATACCGGGGCTTCGGGGTACTTCTGGCACGCAAATCGAGGTAAAACGGGAGAGAGAAGAGATAAAATAGCAACCCTAAACGTCTGGCCCTTCAAATCTATTTATAGGGCAAATTTGGCCTTTGCCACGTCGTGGCAACCTTTTTCCACGCCGTGGGCTTGGTCGTCACTGCATGCGTCATCCCAAGTTGCATCTGGGGTGCAGCTTCCCGGAGGTTTCAGGGGACTTGCGACGTCGTGGCACTGCTTGCCACGTCGTGGTCTCTGACAGTTTTGGGGTTTCGCGCCTCGAACTTCAGAAATTCATAATTTTCGCATACGAACTCCGTTTTCGACGTTCTTTATATCGACACGAAGGTGAAATTATGCTCTACAACTCTCGTTTGGACTCCATTGGCTAATTTTTACTTTATTTTTAATATATTATAATTATATTACTTATATATCATGTTTAGTAGGCCGGGACAGGAAAACTCCGTTATAAACTCATAACTCCTTCATCTGAACTCCGTTTTCGTCGTTGGACTACTATCGAAGAAATCTTCGACTCTCGTTTAGATCACTAAGGATAGATATCTATCTACCTTAAATTCACTATTTACGTCGTGCTGGGTCGCGCTAGGTCGTGCCGGTTCTGTCGCGAAACTTCGACAGGTCATAACTTCTTCGTTATAACTCGGATTTCGGCGTTCTTTATATACAAGGAAACCTTGTGACATATACTACAACTTGGTTAAGATTAATCCTTCTAAATAATCTTCCATCAAAAAGTCATTTTTGATGCTTATCGTCTCTAAATTGACTAGCCCTAATCTACGGGCGTTACAATTATCTCCCCCTTAGGATGATTACGTCCCGGAATCATCAACGAAACGGGATTCGTATACTGACTCCATACACTATCTCTCCATCCTAAGTAATAACCATAACTTCTATGTTTTCCTCAAAAGAGTATTTAACTCTATGGTTTTCTTGACCGCAGACGATGCCCAATCTTGCATCTTCTTATTGTACTATGCTGTACTTTCAATCATAATTTCCAAGTTACAAAATAAGTCCTTATTGTGGACTCCTTCTTCTTCTCTGGATAAATACTTTCATTTATGTATTGTAACAAATCGATGGGTCGTGTTCTAATGACCTCTCATCGTATGATGCAACGCTTAGACTCAAGTCTCTTAGAGTCAAATTCCAGAATGGAATATACCTTCTTTCATATTCTAACGTGATATAATCACATTTTTACATGTAGCATTTCTAGCTACAAGCTTCCTTAACAACAAGCGCGATGCTATCGATCGCATTGATTTCAATCTTTTGACTTAGGTCAGAAGTTACATCGAACTTGGTTCCATGAACCACGTAACAAACTCCTCGTAGTCGGACTCAATTTTTGATATGACCACTAGGGTCGGAATAACAACCATCTTACTAGTCACTACCGAAACAAGGGTAATGACACACTTGAACAAAATGGAATCAATTACTAGCTTCTTGGTAACCTTATGACTTTTCCTGATCCAAGTGCGAGTCCTGTGCTTCCGGTAGTATATGCATCTACTACCTTTCACACCTACTCATACTCGTCCCAAGTATTGTCCCGTAGTCGACCAAGTCACCATACAAGAAAATCACAAAACGATTTAACACATACAAATGTGTCCAAATAATCATAAAAAATTTCCCTAGACTTTACTAGGACTTCTTCATTTCTCAATCTTCAATCATCAACTCTACATCAACTCGATTGGTGATGGAAATTCCAGACGATGGGACAACTTCAAGAATTACACCAACCGTTCCATCATCTTGCCAATCAAAGGTGTACTTCAGACGTACCATACTCCTCTGAACATTCCGTTATTTTATCAGACATAAAGTAAAGGCATCACACCACTCTTACGAGATCTTCCGATAGGTGTCATTCACTATCATAAGCCCTATTTATATCCTTCATTTACTCAATTCTCTACAAGTCTTCACCATGACCTTTTGTACATCCAAGCAGACATTTGGTGTACCAAGCAAGAATTTTTTATTTAAGATAAGAAAGTTATTAATTACGATAAACGTATAAATCTCCTTATCACCCCGAAACGTTTACATGCTAGTTCTAATTTCGTAGTCGTACGCTTAGAATCCTAAACACATAAGGTTTCCAGATCCGGTCGGCAACAGACCATAGATCTGAACAAATAATAGCATCAATTTAGCTATCACACAAAACAATAAGCACATAAAAGCATTTTAGGCATCATTCCTAAAATAAACTAGTGCTTGTGTCAATGTAGGTGTACTACCTAACATATTTTAGACACACTCCTCACAATCATTACTTAGCATTCTAAGTATAAGTCTAGAAATTTCCTACAAATTCCTAGTTCGCTTAAACTAATGCTCTGATACCAACTGTGACATCCCCATTTTTCACAGCCAGAACAGACCGATTTGTTTATGCTTTGTTTTATAAAATCAGAGTAATCTTTTAAAGAATACAGTTGCGGAATTTGTTCCCAAAACAAAATATGACAAAAATTATCAAAGCATTTCCTTAAAGAAATGTATTTTCATTATATAACAAAATCTCGGGATGTCATGTTCAATACAGACCAAAAGCATAAACAGAACAAAATAGACCTTACAACAGTTATTCATAACTACTGGCCTATAATCCAAAATCTCTCGTCAAGTCCACCAACTTATACTCTTGTGCCATTACCTGTAATGCAAAGAAAACTGAGTGGGTCACGCTTGGGAGCCTGGTGAGCATATAGGGTTTTCGACCCACAATAATATAATTATTATATTCAACCATTAAACAATCAACCCAATTACCCATCACCATTATCTTCTTTATTTCTTAAGGTTTTACCCTATTGATCAACTATCCTTCCTTCCTTCATTCCTAAGGATTGACCTAAGGAATTAGCACAAACTTCCATTTCTACATAAGGCGCATCTGCCAACATTATCCTTTAAGCGCCTCTGCCAGGATTACGTCATACACTATCAGGCGCGACTGCCAGGTTTATGACATTCTCTTTTAGGCGCATCTACCGAAATTATCTTATAAGCGCATCTGTCAAGATTATCATATAAGCGCATCTGCCAAGATTACCCTATAAGCGCATCTACTATTGTTACGACAATCTCTATTTGGCGCGTCTGCCAAGATCACAACATTTACTACTTGGTGCATCTACCGATATTATTCTCAAGCGCATCTGCTAGTTTTATGACATTCCTTAATTGGTGCATCTACCAATATCATTCTTAATCATCTTTCATACCTCATCATTTTATCACATACCAACTATCTCATCTACCCATGTTCTACCCAACATATTTGTAGATATAAAATACATATACAGTTTAACTCATTTAAAAACTATATAAAACATTCATTCCATACTCATCTCAAATAAACAACAATATATAAACACATAGCACGTATTTTATAACAAATACTTCATATTTATGTGTTAGAAGAAAGTAACCACACACTCTCCCAAACATATACTTAATACATTCAAACAATACTTATATTATACCCGTGTTTATGAAAGGGACTATACACCCACACGTATAAACAACTTTATATTATACACATAGCACGTATTTATAGAAAATACTTAATATTTATGTGTTAGAAGAAAGTAACTACATACTCACACATATAAACAACTATATAAACACATAGCACGTATTTTATAAAGTACTTCATATATATGTGTAAGACGAAAGTGACTATACACTCACACATATAAACAACTATATATATATACACATAGCACGTATTTTATAAAATATTTCATATCTATGTGTAAGACGAAAGTGACTATACACTCACTTGATCAGAAGATGATCGGACAACACTACGGCTTGTAGAAGTAGTATCTCTCCGCAGATCTGGAAGATCTTCACAAAAATTGAACTTCTCGCGGGCAGAGCTTCGGCTCGAGAATCACGCTCTTCGGGATTCTCGGGGCTTCGGATCTTGCTTCGGGACTCGGGAATGATACCGGGGCTTCGGGGTACTTCTGGCATGCAAATCGAGGTAAAACGGGAGAGAGAAGAGAGAAAATAGCAACCCTAAACGTCTGGCCCTTCAAATCTATTTATAGGGCAAATTTGGCCCTTGCCACGTCGTGGCAACCTTTTTCCACGTCGTGGGCTTGGTCGTCACTGCATGCGTCATCCCAAGTTGCATCTGGGGTGCAGCCTCCCGGAGGTGTCAGGAGACTTGCCACGTCGTGGCACTGCTTGCCACGTCGTGTCTCTGACAGTTTTGGGGTTTCGCGCCTCGAACTTCAGAAATTCATAATTTTCGCATACGAACTCCGTTTTCGACGTTCTTTATATCGACACGAAGGTGAAATTATGCTCTACAACTCTCGTTTGGACTCCATTTGCTAATTTTTACTTTATTTTTAATATATTATAAGTATATTACTTATATATCATGTTTAGTAGGCCGGGACAGGAAAACTCCGTTATAAACTCATAACTCCTTCATCTGAACTCCGTTTTCGTCTGTCTTTTTATCGTTGGACTACTATCGAAGAAATATTTGACACTCGTTTAGATCACTAAGGATATATATCTATCTACCTTAAATTCACTATTTACGTCGTGCTGGGTCGCGCTAGGTCGTGCCGGTTCTGTCGCGAAACTTCGACAGGTCATAACTTCTTCGTTATAACTCGGATTTCGGCGTTCTTTATATACAAGGAAACCTTGTGACATATACTACAACTTGGTTAAGATTAATCCTTCTAAATAATATTCCATCAAAAAGTCATTTTTGATGCTTATCGTCTCTAAATTGACTAGCCCTAATCTACGGGCGTTACAGATTAGTATCATAGCATTGTTTATAGTGAAGTAAGTATATCAAACCATGTAATATATACAACTATAAATGCTTTGGGGCTAAAAAGCTCTGACTAAAAGTATACTTTTAAAATCTAAGTATTTTATAAAAAGTATACTAACATACATAAATACATACTAGATCAATATTATAATCGGAACAAAACAAAAATATTATGATTGATGAGCAACACGAGTACGCATTGGGATATATAATCAGCTCTGGGATTGATATAGTCTGATCAACTATATCCATTCGAGAGGTGATTAGAATATGCCTAGGAATGGTCGTGGTGTTGTGACAAGTCTAAAAGCTTACCAAACCCTACTACTAAAGGATGATAGAACATAACATAGATTTAAATACTATAGGAGTATTTATAACACGATACCACACAATCATTAGATCTATAAAACATCTCTTATACCCCTATTCTCGCATATATATCATGGTTGGATTTCATCTGCTGGGAGACCCGTACTATCCCAATTAGGGGAACGGAGGATGGCTTGAAGAGGGACCATAAGATGACCCTGTGGCTCCAATAGAATAAGACTTCGAGGAAGAGGATGAAGAGGAAATTCAGGAAGACTTTGACTCGGAACCAAAAGTTTATGATCCACCTCAAGTTTCCCAAAATCCAAATCCCCGACCAAAGTTCCAAGGTCTGACACTTCAGTGGGCAGTAAACTTAGAGAGGTGGAGTTATGAACAGGGTCCACACCTTCCCTATAATGGGGACCGAAGCTTATACAATCTTGATGAGGGAGGCTGAGTAGACAGAGCCCTCCCAATAGTAGTACATTCGAGTTGCTCGTAACGATGAGCAAGCAAGAGCAACCATCAACCGAGTCGTGGAGGTTGGTGCTACCACTGTATTCAAGACGGTTCGCCTCCACCACCTGAACGAAGATCAAGAGTTAACCAGGAATCACACCGAGGACCTGCAGAGGGAACTTGGTGCCGACCAAGCCAAGGTTAGAGAACTTTGGAAGCGCTAAGTAACATTAGAAAGATATGTGCTTGAAACAGAACGCCAGTTGGCTAAATCCACGGTTGAAACTAGTATGAAGCAGAACAACACTCCTCATGAGTAGGGCGTACTCTACTCACTCTTTTGGATATAAAATAAGTCCATGTATATGCACTAGTGTTATTTTTCATGTTTATAGTTCGACCTCGAAATTGCATTTTTCGATAGGTTGGTATGTTGTCAAAGTTTTCTCATTAAGTTGGTATATTGTCAAAGTTTTCTCATTAAGTTGGTATATTGTAGACCTACTTCAAGGTCAAATTTTCCGATCTCTATACATCTAATATGCCAATAAAATTGGCATGCATCCTCTTTTCTTTGGAAAAATTACTATCAAATTTTTGATGTTACCTTACAAGTTATTACTTGTGGGAGACTCTATACAAACTCATTGTAGAATACGTATTGAACCAGTGTAAATTGGTTCAAGATCTCCTGATTTATAAACATTATTGAACTCTTACCATCATTTCATCTTGAAAACCTCTATAGCTGAAAGATATCGCCTCATAGATCTAGAAGACGAGTCGAACCTACACCAATAACTTGAACACCACCGTCGTCGTCGTAATTCGATCCTATAGTTTTCCAAGCTGCAGTAACAACAATTGTGATAGCAGCCCTGACCTAAATAAATACTAGTGGTGCTAGTGGGGATGGAACTGGTACCAAATCCAACCACGGAGATAGCCACAGACACCCTAAGGAGTGTTGCTACAAGGATTTTACCAACTATAAACCCAAAACCTTTAATGGGTGTGGAGGAATCATTGCTCTATCGCAATCGTTCGAGAAAACGGAGTCAATCTACAAGATGTGCTCCTGCCCGGAAAGGAGCAAAGTGAAATTTGTTTCCTGCACTTTCTCTGATAGGGCCCCCACATGGTGGAATGGTTATGTTAAGTCACTTACACTCGTTGTGGCTAACTCATTGGGCTGGGAGAACTTAAAAACAATGATGACGGGGGACTACTGCCCGAAGGGTGAGGTACATAAACTGTAGGAGGAACTTTGGAGCCTTACCATGACAGGCTCTGACATAGTAGCCTACACTACTACGTTTAGTGACCTAGCATATCTAAGTCCCGGGATGGTTCCCTCGGAAAGTAAGAAGATAGAGAGATATATCTAAGGACTGTTACCTCCACTTCTGGGGAATGTGTTGTCTTTATAACCCACTACATTCGATAGCGCTAAACGCTTGGCTCAAAGTCTCGTTGACCATGGAGTCCGCCAACGCATAACCACGTTTGTCCCCGAACAAGCCAAGGTGAAGGACAACAAAAGAAAGTTTTGGGATAGAAATTAGAACCAACAGGCACAGAACACCGCCAAGAAACAACAAATAATGGTTGTTCATGCTGCAACAACCCTGCTACTCCTGCACCAGCAAAGCAATATGCTGGAAATCTGCCAAAGTGCAACAAGTGCAATTTCCACCATCATGGACCCTGTCGGGAGATGCACTATGATAACCTCAATAGTAAGGGGCACACTGCCCATTTCTGTAAGGCACCGACAAGACCAATCACCCAGGTCCCTAGTATAGGAGTAAGCCATGCCTGCTACGGGTGCGACGAAACTGGCACTTCAAAAGGAACTGCCCAAAGGCAAAGAATGTTGGTGGAGTGGGGAGAGTGTTGGCGATAGGTCATTAAGAAGCTGTGGTAGATCCCACGATGGTCACGGGTACGTTTCTCCTCAATAACTCTTATGCAGGCATACTATTTGATAGTGGAGCGGAGAGGAGTTCCATGAGCCACAAATTTAAACACTTACTCAAACAACAACCATAAACACTAAAGGAAACATTTATTTTAAAAATGGCTAATGGAAAGACCGGGAGCACTAACGATATATATATATATATATATATATATATATATATATATATATATATATCATCTCAAGATATTTAATGCTTTTATAAACTTATCAAATCATTTAAAACTTTAATCAACCGCTTAAATTATTGTTTTTATCAAACTCTTTATATATATATATATATGTATGTATGTATGTATGTATGTATGTATGTATGTATGTATAATTATGATTTAACAAGCTTAGGACCAGTGTTTCTACCTTAACTCCTGTTCCTTGTTTGATTATGGGCTTAGGATAGGAATGCTTTCCTGATTGTCTTTTAAATTATAATTATACATGCAACATATATGTAACACCGAAAATTTCAAAACAATTTTTCGTTTAAAAATAATCGTTTAATTCTTAAAAACACTTTGCTTAAAATCTCATTCATAATCGAATTACAAAACATAACTCCATTTTCACTTGCATAATAAACCAGGATCCTTAAAACATGACTCTTCCTCTGGTGTGTACAATCGAGCCGGTGTCGTCCTGTGATTCTGAGAGAAACCTGAAACACATAACACAAAACACTGTAAGCACGAAGCTTAGTTAGTTCCCCAAGAGACCACACATAACACATATTATCCACTCGAGGCAATAACTCTGTGGGTCCGTGGAACCTACTCTGTGAACCTTCCGGTTCTAACTCTATGAACCCTCCGGTTCTAACTCTGGGAACCTTCCGGTTCTAACTCTGTAAACATGCACAACATAAATCACATAGAAATAATGCATTACAACACATTACATACATAGCATACAAATACTCTGTCACATAACTCTGGTCACCTACTCAAGGTAAAGTATAGTGAGAAGACTCACCTGGCAAGCAGGAAGCAGATATCCTCACGCTTGCATCTCGAACTCGCCACCATCTATCACATAAGGCAAAAGCTCTCTTAAACATAACTCTCGAGACTAGACTCAATCCTCTCTTGGCACCCTCTTAAGGGTAAAAGACCGTTTTACCCCCTTCTTGGTCCAAAGGCCACATTGCTGACCAAACCCTAAAAGTCAACAAAAGTCAATGGTCAAACTTTGACCCAACTCGCCGAGTGCACTCCGGTGACTCGGCGAGTACACTAATGTCCACTAACTCTTTGTCCCGCTTGGTACGTCGAGTCCCCCCCTATGCTCGACGAGTCATACCAGACAGGAATCGCGGGGCCACCCCGACTCAACTCGCCGAGTCTCAAGAACAACTCTGCGAGTACCGCCTTGAACTCCAGTCTTCTAACCCCTCCTGACTCACTGAGTCATCTCCCAACTCGGAAAGTCTATTCACAGAGCAATTTACGTGAAACCCTAACCCTACTCGCCGAGTCTCAAGAACAACTCGGCGAGTTCATGCCATGCACAAACTCTACTGACCTCCTGACGTCAGATATGTTTCCCCAAACCATAGATCTGGCCTCCCCAAGCATGAATGTCACGTAAAGTTCGAAACTTGATGCTTGTATAACCACAACAAGGCATAAAAGGGAGATTTAGTCCTAAAAATGGCAACCTAAGGCCAATAACCCCAAACTGGTCCATAAAGCTCCAAGGGTCAAGGTCTCTGGACCTCTTTGAGTCCAGATCCAAGGAACAAACTCGAAGAGGGACCATTTGCTCCACATAATCACTCTCCAAAGGGGTTAGAAACCCCTAAATCTAATGATCAACACCAAAACTGAAGGAGGTTCGAACCATTACCTCAAAATGATGTCTCTGAACTCTGGAACTGCTTGAATCGCACCTCCTCTTTGCTCTTGTCACCTTCTTCTTGCTAAACCAAGGGTTCAAGGATCAAGAAGTGACTTCTTCTCCCTCACAACGATTTGGCTCACTTAGGGTTCTCTCAAGGGACTGGTAGCCGCAATGGGAGGCTATAAGTGCCCTTAAATAGGCTCCAAACCCGGGGGATTAGGGTTTCATTAAACAGCATGGACTCGCCGAGTCCACTAATGGAATCGCTGAGTCCGGACGTGAACCCGGATGAACATCCGCGACCCTACTCGGCGAGTCTTGGCTCCAACTCGCCGAGTTCCTCCTCAAACTCCAAAATAATTAGATAAAATGGTATACCTAGGGAATCAGAATGTTACAATTCTCCCCCACTAGAATCAGACTTCGCCCTCGAAGTCTCACTCTGGAAACAACTCCGGATGCTGCTCACGCATCTCGCGCTCTGGAACTGCTTGAATCGCACCTCCTTTTTGCTCTTGTCACCTTCTTCTTGCTAAACCAAGGGTTCAAGGATCAAGAAGTGACTTCTTCTCCCTCACAACGATTTGGCTCACTCAGGGTTCTCTGAAGGGACTGGTAGCCGCAATGGGAGGCTATAAGTGCCCTTCAATAGGCTCCAAACCCGGGGGATTAGGGTTTCATTAAACAGCGTGGACTCGCCGAGTCCACTAATGGACTCGCCGAGTCCGGACGTGAACCCGGATGAACATCCGCGACCCTACTCGGCGAGTCTTGGCTCCAACTCGCCGAGTTCCTCCTCAAACTCCAAAATAATTAGATAAAATGGTATACCTGGGGAATCAGAATGTTACAATTCTCCCCCACTAGAATCAGACTTCGCCCTCGAAGTCTCACTCTGGAAACAACTCCGGATGCTGCTCACGCAGCTCGCGCTCTGGAACTGCTTGAATCGCACCTCCTTTTTGCTCTTGTCACCTTCTTCTTGCTAAACCAAGGGTTCAAGGATCAAGAAGTGACTTCTTCTCCCTCACAACGATTTGGCTCACTTAGGGTTCTCTCAAGGGACTGGTAGCCGCAATGGGAGGCTATAAGTGCCCTTAAATAGGCTCCAAACCCGGGGGATTAGGGTTTCATTAAACAGCATGGACTCGCCGAGTCCACTAATGGAATTGCCGAGTCCGGACGTGAACCCGGATGAACATCCGCGACCCTACTCGGCGTGTTTTGGCTCCAACTCGCCGAGTTCCTCCTCAAACTCCAAAATAATTAGATAAAATGGTATACCTGGGGAATCAGGATGTTACAATTCTCCACCACTAGAATCAGACTTCGCCCTCGAAGTCTCACTCTGGAAACAACTCCGGATGCTGCTCACGCATCTCGCGCTCTGGCTCCCAATTAAGCTTTGACCCCTTCCGATGTTGCCACTGGACCTGCACCAGAGGCACCTCTTTGTTCCTCAGAACCCTTGATCTTTTGATCCCGAATAGCCACCGGTCACTCAACGTAGTTCAGCCCCACATCCACCTGAATATCCTTTAATGGCACTACCGCCGACTCCTCGGCTATACACTTTTGCAGCTGCGACGCATGGAAAGCGTCATAGATCTGACCTAGTTCTGCAGGTAGCTCCAACCGATAGGCTACCCTGCCTACCCTCGTGATCACCCGAAAAGGACCGATATATCGGGGCCCCAACTTGTGCCTCTTCCTGAATCGGGTCACTCCTTTCCAAGGAGAGACCTTCAGGAGTACAAAGTCACCAACCAAAAATTTGAGCTCGGACCGGCACCTGTCCACATAACTCTTATGGCGACTCTGAGCGGTCAACAACCTCTGCCTGACCTGCTGTATCTGCTTTGACGTCTGAAGCACGATCTCTGTGCTTCCTAACACACGTTGCTCTTCCTCTCCCCAACAAATGGGGTGCGATACCCCCTTCCCTACAACAGCTCAAAAGGTGGCATAGTGATGCACTAATGATGGCTGTTGTTGTAGGAAAACTATGCCAAGGGAAAATACGGGCCACAATTTTTCCCCCGAAATTTAATACACATGCCCGAAGCATATCCTCGAGCGTTTGAATCGTTCGCTCGCTCTGAAGTGTCCAAAGACATCACCATGGTAAACTCTAGCTCATTTGTCATATTCATCTTCGATACCGAACACCAGATCAGCTTTTGGCCCCACAGCTGAACCCCCAAAGGTCACACATAACATGATCCAAAATATCTCACTAACTTCCTCCCCATGACCACTATCACAGCCCAGTGACACTCAAGTCACGAAATTCCCTTTTCCTAATAAAAATACAATCCAATCGAAGATCGACTCAGCTCTAACCTCTGGCGTCTGCTGCGCATATTCTCCCGCACGCCTCGCTGATCCTCCCGACAGAGACGGAGACCCCGGTCTCGCCCCAGTTTAACCACTAGGCTCCATAAACTCAACACTAGGGCTACTCAAGCCTAAAACTCTTCTGCACCATGCACTTATCGGAGAACACTTTCTCATCACACTCTCTTGCCGTCTAGTGGGTACTATGGCTTCCCGCAACATTACGACAACCTCTGACTAGTGAGTACTACGGCTCCCTCCCTCTGACTTGTGAGTAGTATGGCTCCCCTTAGCATCACAACACCCTCTGACTGGTGATAACTACGGCTCCCCGTAGTATCACGACTCTCTCTCTGGCTTGTGAGTACTACGGCTCCCCGTAGCATCACAACACCCTCTGACTGGTGAATGCTACGGCTCCCCGTAGTATCACGACTCTCTCTCTGGCTTGTGAGTACTACGGCTCCCCGTACCTTCACCCTATACTCTCATTCTCATTACAACGCCACACTATGTTCACTAACTCATGCACCGAAGACTATCATAGATAGTTACACACACACTTGCCCCGATATGCATTACAGAGTCTGGTGGCAACCGCCATAACATAGAACCTACCTCTACGGAGATCTACTTCCTTAAATAATCCCTCTTGATGACAATACACGAACGGCTCCCACTGGAACCATAGATACATGATACATCACCAGTCATCTTAAACCCAAGACTCTAAATAACTCCGAAATCGGGATGCTATACGCGGAAACCACGGAACACCAAAACAGAGCATCACAATGTCCTGCCTCTACCACTGATTCCCTTACTCCCAGCACCATACACACACAACAATACATTTCCTCTTAATCCCATAATAATTTCCTATCTCACTCAATGCGCAACTTTAGTGCATCCAAGCACTCAATTGGAATATAAGGAAGGCACTAACTCTTCAGAACACACTGAAGATCCTCCAAAACCCTTTCCACTACTGCTCAAAAATCCAAGCAAGAATACACATCCCAGCCCGGGAGTTGGCTACTCGACAATCTTCTACCCACATTTCAACCCAGAAGTTCTCAACTGCCCATACCATCATTACGAGTCTTCCACTTGAAACGTCTCTGACCCCCACCAGATTCCTGACCATTGACCACCCGCCGTGGAGACACCCATCCTTCTCTCAGACATATACCATATGCATTATCTCGCCCTGCACCTTTCCTTGATCACCAATGACCCTGATCTCATGAATTCAAGCCGCGGGTTTCTGTATCCAACCCCTAACCGCTCTTGCACAAATTTCTGGTTCTCTAAATAAACCACCCGGTTCTCCCCCACTTAGGGTTCAAACCATCACTATCTGACATATCAACAATCTCACAAACTATTTTCACCAATAATAATGCACCTGCCCTTGGAAAGTGCTACGCAATGCCCGATCATCCCCTTTAAGGAAATCAATCAATCTTATATACTCTGAACCTTAGATGAAATCCTCAAGAACTTCTCGTCACGACTGCCTCTATTCGTTCCAAGTCTCGTACCTATCCAATACCAAACAACTCAACTGACCAATAACATCACTGACTCATAGACTGGACCACGAAATCATCATACTCCTCCACCTCGACTCATCAACCGACGTTCCAACACATGGATCATCCGAAGAACTGGGACCCACTCCCATATTCAATACCCAACCTAGATAGAAAAACCACTGCACTAAAAAACTCGACTGGAATCCCCACTGATACCTCTACAATACGCCCTACTATACTCAAATAGGTGTAACGTGGCCCTCGACTTTCTCAGTCCCGACTGACTATCTGCTCATGGTAAATCACTGCCTCGCGGCACACATGCTACCTGCTACTCTGATGGAAAATCATCATCAATGACAACCTGCAGGGTTTACCCCCAAACCCAAAACTTAAACATCATGCCTCTCATGTTTCGCACAGGAACATAAATAGCACCACCCAGGTCAAAGAAGGTGACATCTCTTCTATCGACTGATTGCTCGACTCAGACCGAAATTCTCCCCTCCTTACCAAAATACTCTGAAAGGCTCTCGACCTCCCTCTCAAGGGACACCTCTTCGAACTTAATCATGGCCCACTGGCCTAAAACCCATAGCATCCAATCTCTACCTCATCAATCATGACCGGATAACCAGAGAACTACAAGCATCATTCACTACGAACCATGGTACTCATCCCATGACATCTCTTCTCAATATGCTCCGGTGTATGGTACCCGAACCAGAGCATCACTCCTCCTTCCGCTCTGATGTATGGTACTCGAACCATAACTTCACTCCTCGATCCGCTCCGATGTATGGTACTCGAACCATAACATCACTCCTCAATCCGCTCCGATGTATGGTACTCGAACCATAACATCACTCCTCCATCTGCTTCGATGTATGGTACTCGAACCATAACATCACTCCTCTATCTGCTCCGATGTATGGTACTCGAACCATAACATCACTCCTCCATCTGGTCTGATGTATGGTACTCGAACCATAACATCACTCCTCAATCCGCTCCGATGTATGGTACTCGAACCATAACATCACTCCTCCATCTGCTCCGATGTATGGTACTCGAACTATAACATCACTCCTCCATCTGCTCCGATGTATGGTACTCGAACCATAACATCACTCCTCAATCCGCTCATTAAAACCTTCAGAATACTCCCTGTATCAAGTATGGGTCCTCTGCTTTCAGTAGTACGGGCCCATACTACCTACCACATCTACCCATACTTTCCACACGGACTATCCCGGAGCTCCTAAGTAGCTAATCGACCTTCTCGTTTACCAATTCCGTCGCACGTGCTCGCTCCCCAAAAAAATTCTCTACTCTGCCAGCGCATTCATCTGGATAAGGTTACTCCCTAGGCTCTTCCTAGATACCCACACTTCTCTGCCATCAGCTGCTGAAGAGCTCCTAAGGATGCCAGCCATCTACCTCCTGAATATCGTTATATTCGCTTGGTAGCTGACTCCCATCATCGAGAGTTCCACAAAGCACGAAGCAAGCAGCATTCGAGCATCGAAGAATACATATGACTCACTCTGGGTGATAACTCCGCTTGCTCTGCTCATCCTCGAAAGTACCATCGAACTATGCAACTCTTCCCTTTGCGGGTTCTAACTATTCTTTCGCTAAGTATATACCACGGTACTTATCTAGGTATCTCCCCTAGATTACTCCTCTACTCAAATCCCCTAAAGGATTCCAACTAAATATTCTCACTCATCACATAGTCAAAAGCACATCGCATATAACAGCAATTCCTGGCTAAGGCATCACAAATCAGGCCACTCTAGTCCTAAGATATGGAATATATAGCATGTCTCTAGCATGCAATAATATCTCATAAAGTGCATCATAAATATCTAATAACACAAAAGTAAGGGTATTTTGGGAAATCACCATTCGGGCTCTGGCTGATTGTACACACTGCTCTTTCTCGCTTTCTCTTTGAACTGTTATTTGCTTTAGAACATTATTTCTTTGAAAACTTTTCTTACTTCCTTAGTTTGAGTCCAGATTTACCCGAAGGCGCATCTGAGTCCCTCAAACCAAGGCTCTGATACCAACTTGTAACACCGAAAATTTCAAAACAATTTTTCGTTTAAAAATAATTGTTTAATTCTTAAAAACACTTTGCTTAAAATCTCATTCATAATCGAATTACAAAACATAACTCCATTTTCACTTGCATAATAAACCAGGATCCTTAAAACATGACTCTTCCACTGGTGTGTACGATCGAGCCGGTGTCGTCCCGTGATTCTGAGAGAAACCTGAAACACATAACACAAAACACTGTAAGCATGAAGCTTAGTGAGTTCCCCAAGATACCACACATAACACATATTAGCCACTCGAGGCAATAACTCTGTGGGTCCGTGGAACCTACTCTGTGAACCTTCCGGTTCTAACTCTGTGAACCCTCCGGTTCTAACTCTGGGAACCTTCCGGTTCTAACTCTGTAAACATGCACAACATAAATCACATAGAAATAATGCATTACAACACATTACATACATAGCATACAAATACTCTGTCACATAACTCTGGTCACCTACTCAAGGTAAAGTATAGTGAGAAGACTCACCTGGCAAGCAGGAAGCAGATATCCTCACGCTTGCATCTCGAACTCGCCACCATCTATCACATAAGGCAAAAGCTCTCTCAAACATAACTCTCGAGACTAGACTCAATCCTCTCTTGGCACCCTCTTAAGGGTAAAAGACCGTTTTACCCCCTTCTTGGTCCAAAGGCCACATTGCTGACCAAACCCTAAAAGTCAACAAAAGTCAACGGTCAAACTTTGACCCAACTCGGCGAGTACACTAATGTCCACTAACTCTTTGTCCCGCTTGGTACGTCGAGTCCCCCCCTATGCTCGACGAGTCATACCAGACAGGAATCGCGGGGCCACCCCGACTCAACTCGCCGAGTCTCAAGAACAACTCTGCGAGTACCGCCTTGAACTCCAGTCTTCTAACCCCTCCTGACTCACTGAGTCATCTCCCAACTCGGAAAGTCTATTCACAGAGCAATTTACGTGAAACCCTAACCCTACTCGCCGAGTCTCAAGAACAACTCGGCGAGTTCATGCCATGCACAAACTCTACTGACCTCCTGAGGTCAGATATGTTTCCCCAAACCATAGATCTGGCCTCCCCAAGCATGAATGTCACGTAAAGTTCGAAACTTGATGCTTGTATAACCACAACAAGGCATAAAAGGGAGATTTAGTCCTAAAAATGGCAACCTAAGGCCAATAACCCCAAACTGGTCCATAAAGCTCCAAGGGTCAAGGTCTCTGGACCTCTTTGAGTCCAGATCCAAGGAACAAACTCGAAGAGGGACCATTTGCTCCACATAATCACTCTCCAAAGGGGTTAGAAACCCCTAAATCTAATGATCAACACCAAAACTAAAGGAGGTTCGAACCATTACCTCAAAATGATGTCTCTGAACTCTGGAACTGCTTGAATCGCACCTCCTCTTTGCTCTTGTCACCTTCTTCTTGCTAAACCAAGGGTTCAAGGATCAAGAAGTGACTTCTTCTCCCTCACAACGATTTGGCTCACTTAGGGTTCTCTCAAGGGACTGGTAGCCGCAATGGGAGGCTATAAGTGCCCTTAAATAGGCTCCAAACCCGGGGGATTAGGGTTTCATTAAACAGCATGGACTCGCCGAGTCCACTAATGGAATCGCCGAGTCCGGACGTGAACCCGGATGAACATCCGCGACCCTACTCGACGAGTCTTGGCTCCAACTCGCCGAGTTCCTCCTCAAACTCCAAAATAATTAGATAAAATGGTATACCTGGGGAATCAGGATGTTACAATTCTCCCCCACTAGAATCAGACTTCGCCCTCGAAGTCTCACTCTGGAAACAACTCCGGATGCTGCTCACGCATCTCGCGCTCTGGCTCCCAATTAAGCTCTGAACCCTTCCGATGTTGCCACTGGACCTGCACCAGAGGCACCTCTTTGTTCCTCAAAACCCTTGATCTTTCGATCCCGAATAGCCACCGGTCACTCAACGTAGTTCAGCCCCACATCCACCTGAATATCCTTTAATGGCACTACCGCCGACTCCTCGGCTATACACTTTTGCAGCTGCGACGCATGGAAAGCGTCATAGATCTGACCTAGTTATGCAGGTAGCTCCAACCGATAGGCTACCCTGCCTACCCTCGTGATCACCCGAAAAGGACCGATATATCGGGGCCCCAACTTGTGCCTCTTCCTGAATCGGGTCACTCCTTTCCAAGGAGAGACCTTCAGGAGTACAAAGTCACCGACCAAAAATTTTAGCTCGAACCGGCGCCTGTCCGCATAACTCTTATGGCGACTCTGAGCGGTCAACAACCTCTGCCTGATCTGTTGTATCTGCTTTGATGTCTGAAGCACGATCTTTGTACTTCCTAACACACGTTCCTCTTCCTCTCCCCAGCAAATGGGGTGCGATACCCCCTTCCCTACAACAGCTCAAAAGGTGGCATACTGATGCACTAATGATGGCTGTTGTTGTAGGAAAACTCTGCCAAGGGCAAATACGGGCCACAATTTTTCCCCCGAAATTTAATACACATGCCCGAAGCATATCCTCGAGCGTTTGAATCGTTCGCTCGCTCTGAAGTGTCCAAAGACATCACCATGGTAAACTCTAGCTCATTTGTCATATTCATCTTCGATACCGAACACCAGATCAGCTTTTGGCCCCACAGCTGAACCCCCAAAGGTCACACATAACATGATCCAAAATATCTCACTAACTTCCTCCCCATAACCACTATCACAGCCCAGTGACACTCAAGTCACGAAATTCCCTTTTCCTCATAAAAATACAATCCAATCGAAGATCGACTCAGCTCTAACCTCTGGCGTCTGCTGCGCATATTCTCCCGCACGCCTCGCTGATCCTCCCGACAGAGACGGAGACCACGGTCTCGCCCCGGTTTAACCACTAGGCTCCATAAACTCAACACTAGGGCTACTCAAGCCTAAAACTCTTCTGCACCATGCACTTATCGGAGAACACTTTCTCATCACACTCTCTTGCCGTCTAGTGGGTACTATGGCTTCCCGCAACATTACGACAACCTCTGACTAGTGAGTACTACGGCTCCCTCCCTCTGACTTGTGAGTAGTACGGCTCCCCTTAGCATCACAACACCCTCTGACTGGTGATAACTACGGCTCCCCGTAGTATCACGACTCTCTCTCTGGCTTGTGAGTACTACGGCTCCCCGTAGCATCACAACACCCTCTGACTGGTGAATGCTACGGCTCCCCGTAGTATCACGACTCTCTCTCTGGCTTGTGAGTACTACGGCTCCCCGTACCTTCACCCTATACTCTCATTCTCATTACAACGCCACACTATGTTCACTAACTCATGCACCGAAGACTATCATAGATAGTTACACACACACTTGCCCCGATATGCATTACAGAGTCTGGCGGCAACCGCCATAACATAGAACCTACCTCTGCGGAGATCTACTTCCTTAAATAATCCCTCTTGATGACAATACACGAACGGCTCCCACTGGAACCATAGATACATGATACATCACCAGTCATCTTAAACCCCAGACTCTAAATAACTCCGAAATCGGGATGCTATACGCGGAAACCACGGAACACCAAAACAGAGCATCACAATGTCCTGCCTCTACCACTGATTCCCTTACTCCCAGCACCATACACACACAACAATACATTTCCTCTAAATCCCATAATAATTTCCTATCTCACTCAATGCACAACTTCAGTGCATCCAAGCACTCAATTGGAATATAAGGAAGGCACTAACTCTTCAGAACACACTGAAGATCCTCCAAAACCCTTTCCACTACTGCTCAAAAATCCAAGCAAGAATACACATCCCAGCCCGGGAGTTGGCTACTCGACAATCTTCTACCCATATTTCAAACCAGAAGTTCTCAACTGCCCATACCATCATTACGAGTCTTCCACTTGAAACGTCTCTGACCCCCACCAGATTCCTGACCATTGACCACCCGCCGTGGAGACACCCATCCTTCTCTCAGACATATACCATATGCATTATCTCGCCCTGCACCTTTCCTTGATCACCAATGACCCTGATCTCATGAATTCAAGCCGCGGGTTTCTGTATCCAACCCCTAACCGCTCTTGCACAAATCTCTGGTTCTCTAAATAAACCACCCGGTTCTCCCCCACTTAGGGTTCAAACCATCACTATCTGACATATCAACAATCTCACAAACTATTTTCACCAATAATAATGCACCTGCCCTTGGAAAGTGCTACGCAACGCCCGATCATCCCCTTTAAGGAAATCAATCAATCTTATATACTCTGAACCTCAGATGAAATCCTCAAGAACTTCTCATCACGACTGCCTCTATTCGTTCCAAGTCTCGTACCTATCCAATACCAAACAACTCAACTGACCAATAACATCACTGACTCATAGACTGGACCACGAAATCATCATACTCCTCCACCTCGACTCATCAACCGACGTTCCAACACATGGATCATCCGAAGAACAGGGACCCACTCCCATATTCAACACCCAACCTAGATAGAAAAACCACTGCACTAAAAAACTCGACTGGACTCCCCACTGATACCTCTACAATACGCCCTACTATACTCAAATAGGTGTAACGTGGCCCTCGACTATCTCAGTCCCGACTGACTATCTGCTCATGGTAAATCACTGCCTCGCGGCACACATGCTACCTGATACTCTGATGGAAAATCATCATCAATGACAACCTGCAGGGTTTACCCCCAAACCCAAAACTTAAACATCATGCCTCTCATGTTTCGCACACGAACATAAATAACACCACCCAGGTCATAGAAGGTGACATCTCTTCTATCGACTGATTGCTCGACTCAGACCGAAATTCTCCCCTCCTTACCAAAATACTCTGAAAGGCTCTCGACCTCCCTCTCAAGGGACGCCTCTTCGAACTCAATCATGGCCCACTGGCCTAAAACCCACAGCATCCAATCTCTACCTCATCAATCATGACCGGATAACTAGAGAACTACAAGCATCATTCATTACGAACCATGGTACTCATCCCATGACATCTCTTCTCAATATGCTCCGGTGTATGGTACCCGAACCATAGCATCACTCCTCCATCCGCTCCGATGTATGGTACTCGAACCATAACTTCACTCCTCGATCCGCTCCGATGTATGGTACTCAAACCATAACATCACTCCTCAATCCGCTCCGATGTATGGTACTCGAACCATAACATCACTCCTCCATCTGCTCCGATGTATGGTACTCGAACCATAACATCACTCCTCCATCTGCTCCGATGTATGGTACTCGAACCATAACATCACTCCTCAATCCGCTAATTAGAACCTTCAAAATACTCCCTGTATCAAGTATGGGTCCTCTGCTTTCAGTAGTACGGGCCCATACTACCTGCCACATCTACCCATACTTTCCACACGGACTATCCCGGAGCTCCTAAGTAGCTGATCGACCTTCTCGTTTACCAATTCCGTCGCACGTGCTCGCTCCCCAGCAAAATTCTCTACTCTGCCAGCGCATTCATCTGGATAAGGTTACTCCCTAGGCTCTTCCTAGATACCCACACTTCTCTGCCATCAGCTGCTGAAGAGCTCCTAAGGATGCCAGCCATCTACCTCCTGAATATCGTTATATTCGCTTGGTAGCTGACTCCCATCATCGAGAGTTCCACAAAGCACGAAGCAAGCAGCATTCGAGCATCGAAGAATACATATGACTCACTCTGGGTGATAACTCCGCTTGCTCTGCTCATCCTCGAAAGTACCATCGAACTATGAAACTCTTCCCTTTGCGGGTTCTAACTATTCTTTCGCTAAGTATATACCACGGTACTTATCTAGGTATCTCCCCTAGATTACTCCTCTACTCAAATCCCCTAAAGGATTCCAACTAAATATTCTCACTCATCACATACTCAAAAGCACATCGCATATAACAGCAATTCCTGGCTAAGGCATCACAAATCAGGCCACTCTAGTCCTAAGATATGGAATATATAGCATGTCTCTAGCATGCAATAATATCTCATAAAGTGCATCATAAATATCTAATAACACAAAAGTAAGGGTATTTTAGGAAATCACCATTCGGGGTCTGGCTGATTGTACACACTACTCTTTCTCGCTTTCTCTTTGAACTCTTATTTGCTTTAGAAAATTATTTCTTTGAAAACTTTTCTTACTTCCTCAGTTTGAGTCCAGATTTACCCGAAGGCGCATCCGAGTCCCTCAAACCAAGGCTCTGATACCAACTTGTAACACCGAAAATTTCAAAACAATTTTTCGTTTAAAAATAATCGTTTAATTCTTAAAAACACTTTGCTTAAAATCTCATTCATAATCGAATTACAAAACATAACTCCATTTTCACTTGCATAATAAACCAGGATCCTTAAAACATGACTCTTCCTCTGGTGTGTACAATCGAGCCAGTGTCGTCCCGTGATTCTGAGAGAAACCTGAAACACATAACACAAAACACTGTAAGCACGAAGCTTAGTTAGTTCCCCAAGATACCACACATAACACATATTAGCCACTCGAGGCAATAACTCTGTGGGTCCGTGGAACCTACTCTGTGAACCTTCCGGTTCTAACTCTGTGAACCCTCCGGTTCTAACTCTGGTAACCTTCCGGTTCTAACTCTGTAAACATGCACAACATAAATCACATAGAAATAATGCATTACAACACATAACATACATAGCATACAAATACTCTGTCACATAACTCTGGTCACCTACTCAAGGTAAAGTATAGTGAGAAGACTCGCCTGGCAAGCAGGAAGCAGATATCCTCACGCTTGCATCTCGAACTCGCCACCATCTATCACATAAGGCAAAAGCTCTCTCAAACATAACTCTCGAGACTAGACTCAATCCTCTCTTGGCACCCTCTTAAGGGTAAAAGACCGTTTTACCCCCTTCTTGGTCCAAAGGCCACATTGCTGACCAAACCCTAAAAGTCAACAAAAGTCAACGGTCAAACTTTGACCCAACTCGCCGAGTGCACTCCGGTGACTCGGCGAGTACACTAATGTCCACTAACTCTTTGTCCCGTTTGGTACGTCGAGTCCCCCCCTATGCTCGACGAGTCATACCAGACAGGAATCGCGGGGCCACCCCGACTCAACTCGCCGAGTCTCAAGAACAACTCTGCGAGTACCGCCTTGAACTCCAGTCTTCTAACCCCTCTTGACTCACTGAGTCATCCACCAACTCGGAAAGTCTATTCACTGATCAATTTACGTGAAACCCTAACCCTACTCACCGAGTCTCAAGAACAACACGGCGAGTTCATGCCATGCACAAACTCTACTGACCTCCTGAGGTCAGATATGTTTCCCCAAACCATAGATCTGGCCTCCCCAAGCATGAATGTCACGTAAAGTTCGAAACTTGACGCTTGTATAACCACAACAAGGCATAAAAGGGAGATTTAGTCCTAAAAATGGCAACCTAAGGCCAATAACCCCAAACTAGTCCATAAAGCTCCAAGGGTCAAGGTCTCTGGACCTCTTTGAGTCCAGATCCAAGGCACAAACTCGAAGAGGGACCATTTGCTCCACATAATCACTGTCCAAAGGGGTTAGAAACCCCTAAATCTAATGATTAACACCAAAAATGAAGGAGGTTCGAACCATTACCTCAAAATGATGTCTCTGAACTCTGGAATTGCTTGAATCGCACCTCCTCTTTGCTCTTGTCACCTTCTTCTTGCTAAACCAAGGGTTCAAGGATCAAGAAGTGACTTCTTCTCCCTCACAACGATTTGGCTCACTTAGGGTTCTCTCAAGGGACTGGTAGCCGCAATGGGAGGCTATAAGTGCCCTTAAATAGGCTCCAAACCCGGGGGATTAGGGTTTCATTAAACAGCATGGACTCGCCGAGTCCACTAATGGAATCGCCAAGTCCGGACGTGAACCCGGATGAACATCCGCGACCCTACTCGGCGAGTCTTGGCTCCAACTCGCCGAGTTCCTCCTCAAACTCCAAAATAATTAGATAAAATGGTATACCTGGGGAATCAGAATGTTACAATTCTCCCCCACTAGAATCAGACTTCGCCCTCGAAGTCTCACTCTGGAAACAACTCCGGATGCTGCTCACGCATCTCGCGCTCTGGAACTGCTTGAATCGCACCTCCTTTTTGCTCTTGTCACCTTCTTCTTGCTAAACCAAGGGTTCAAGGATCAAGAAGTGACTTCTTCTCCCTCACAACGATTTGGCTCACTCAGGGTTCTCTGAAGGGACTGGTAGCCGCAATGGGAGGCTATAAGTGCCCTTCAATAGGCTCCAAACCCGGGGGATTAGGGTTTCATTAAACAGCGTGGACTCGCCGAGTCCACTAATGGACTCGCCGAGTCCGGACGTGAACCCGGATGAACATCCGCGACCCTACTAGGCGAGTCTTGGCTCCAACTCGCCGAGTTCCTCCTCAAACTCCATAATAATTAGATAAAATTGTATACCTGGGGAATCAGGATGTTACAATATATATATATATATATATATATATATATATATATATATATATATATATATAAGTATAAAACTTATTTCAACGACTATTTCTAACCATTTTTTAACTTGTCGACCAAAAGGTGTATGTCCCTAATCATTTTCAGTACAAATATAAACAACTTATAAACTATAATAGGTATACTTTAGGTATAAATTCATACTATTTACTAGTTTAAGGATGCATTACATGAACAATTACATAAGTATAATTACTTTTCACTACCATTATACTTTTCATTTACAAGAACAAGAGAACATATTCACACTATACGTAAATGAGTTAATTCTAGAATGTGAGCCACTACTTCATGGTACCTACTAGAGTACATGTTAAATGTCCTAAATTATAGCTAGAGTCTCCTGGAAGGAGAGCATGAATTTGTGTATAGATCTATATGGGGCTGAGAAACCCACACCTCGACTGTTAGCTACAGTTGGACCTGCAGGTCTAGGGGTGACAAATGTCATAACATTCTAACACCTGAAGAACGTCGTGCAGGCCACTAGTCAGTTCAGTATGGTTATAATCTCACTCACGTTTAAAATTAACTAAATATTTAGGTTTACCAGACAAGCATTACTCTAGTGGTTTTATTCTAGGTAATAAGACTTCCTATCATTATTTTCCGATACCTACACACAGTAGAGTTCATACGAGTACAACACACTATTTTCTAGCAAAGAAAGCATGCATTTATGAAAAACATACACTTACACTATTTCAGAGTAAAATAAAATACAAACATTTTGGTTATAAGGCCTAAGACTACTTTTCATTTATTATATAAATATTGGATTTTTTGGAGAAACACACTAACATTTTCATGAAACAAAGACATATTTCAAATACTAAATGCTTATGAACTCACCAACTTAAATGTTGATACTCTATTTTCAAAATAACTTGTATTCTTAGGGAACCAGTAGACAAGTACACCCGCTCAGGTTTTAGAGAAGACGGAGAATTCAGGACTTTTCTTCTACTTTTGCTATACATTTTTGTGTCATACAAACAATACTAATAACACAAATGTAATAACTATATTTTCAATACTATGGATGTTGTTGCTTTTTTTACTATTACTCATCGTTATGATATTGTACATGACATCCTCCGCCCCCGAATGTTTCTACCATCTCGGTTTGGGGTGTGACACATACTAGAGTAAAAGGAACACGGATGCCATGCACATATGCACATCATATGAGTTGGTACGCACGACGTACGTGTCCATACCCCCAAAACCCTAATATTGGGGTTTAAGCACTATTTAAATAACATTATGTCCCAATGATCTTTTCTATTAGCCTTCGTTTTGTTCCTAATCAGCCTCCACGAATCCAAGCCACATTGTTGAGTGTTCTTGAGTTTGGAAGCTCTTTTTGAGTGTATTTTGGTGCTTTGAAGGAAGGAGAGACTCTTGAAGCTTCATTGATGGAGTGAGAGCTTGTAGATTTAGAAGATCTTCATCATTTGGCACTCATTTGAGATATAAAGCTCTGAACTTGTTGTGTTATAGCTTAGATCTTGTTCTAGCTTGTTTTTGTTAACTTTTGGTCCGATGAGTGAGTTTTGGTGGCTTGATGCAATACCAGAAGTTATGAGTTGCCCTTTCTTGACGTTTTTGAGGTTCCTAAGTCTTAAAGTTAGCATCTTTTTGTTTGGAACTCACCCATGCATGAGTTTGAGTTCATTTCATGGAAGTAGAATGTTATATTTCGAGTTTGGGTATATTTCGAGTTTGGGTATATTTCGAGTTTGGGTATATGGTTTTAGAGGTCTATTAGGAACTAGATCCATGATTTGTATGTTTGGTATTAAGCATTAAGTGCTTAATGGACTCTTTGTCCTTTTGACGATTACGCCTAACGTAATGGGAGTACGCTATGTGTACTCATGAAACATCCCGATCCAGCAAAGCAGCCTAGTACATGGGGTGTACCCAGGTTAAGCCCAACGTTGCACAATCAGTGGGCTTCGATGTTGGGCTTTAGGTTTGGGCCATGTTTTGGGCTTAGAAGGTTGGGAATTATTTGAGCCATCTAAAATCAAGATTTTGGGCTAACAAAATTTATTGGGATTTAGGGTAAGGCCCATATTGGGGGTTTAGGCCCAATTTGGAAAATTGGGCTATGAGTGGGCCCCAAAGGATCTTCTGGTATTGGGCTATTTAGATTATGGATTTGGGCCTTAGTCTTGGATCAAGCTAGGCCAGAGTAAAATAGTCATTTTACCCCAAGTATGAATTATTGAATTTTAGAATGGAGTCTAAGTGTTAATTGGGTGTTATTTTGTAGTGATAGCTCAAGGAGTCATTAAGGCAGCAACTGGGGATCTTCAGTGAGTTTCAACATTTAAAGTGAGTCTCTTCACTGGGTTTAGCAGGTCTAAGGCACCAATTCTGACACTTATTGATTATGTTAGGATGCTAGGAGTTTGTGTGGCCCTTACATGTGTTATGTGTTGCTATGTATATTAGGCGAGGCTCGCTGTCGGGCGAGGCCTGAGGACCGTAACATATGATAGTGTTTATGATCGTTATATGTGTTAGCATGGTCATGTGATATAGATTCTATACGTATAGTGTGCGAAGCCCAGTGACAGGCGAGGCCCGAGAATAACAGATCTGTAAACCGAGCGGGGTGCGATGTCGGGTGAGGCACGATTAAGGGCGAGGGCGCAGTTTGTGATTTATTATGTATGGTATGAGGTAGTTTGGGGAACTCACTAAATCATTCAGATTTTTATGTTATTGAGATACGTATTTTCATTTGAGATGTATCGATAATGTTTTTGGAATATTGTTTTATTTAAATTAAAAATCAAATTTTTGGATCATATTTTTTGGGACGTTTCAAGTTGGTATCAGAGCATTTGTATGACAGAATGGGCACACTAATATTTTAAGAAAAAGGGTTTTTCAAAAATAAGAAAGGGTGTGGTGCATGCAATCAGCCGAGCTTAAATAAGTTTTCCCAAATTACCCATACATTTTATTTGATATGCTTTGATCTGTGAAACTATGAACCGCATGCTAGTTAGGGCTAAGGATATGCTTTGTTTTTGCATAATAAAGTGCTAGGAGAGATGCCTTTATAAGCCTTTTGTAGGAGCTTGTAGACTTTCATGCTAATACTGATCAGTCAGTGATAGGATGGCATGTTTCGGTTATGCTTGATTCTGAACTCTTGATGCCCAAATGCTACTTGCTTTGTACTTTTACAAGTTATAACTAGCTTCAGCTAACTAGTAAATGGATATGTTGAGTTACATATTATGGGAACTAAATAATTTTAGAGGGTTAGGTTTTAACTCTATTGTGCAGCTCTTGTTTGAGTCCAACCATTGTAGTGTGAGACCTCTCATTCGAAGAATATCTAGTTTTAGTGATATGTAATTATATTCGTGAGCTAGTTAGAGGAAGTTAACAGGAGTTCCTTCTATAGCTAATGGCGGAGAGTAGTATGGAGTTTACCCTAGCAAAACCTAGGGTGAGATCTAGTGATGGGAGATTTATCTAAAAGGGAAGGATGTATGGATATATAGTAACTTGTTTGAGTCAAAATAATCCATGAAGAAAGTACGGATAGATGTGGAAGGTAGTATGGGCTCGTACTACTGGAAGCAAAGGATTTGTACTCGATTCAAGGAGAGTTGTGATAAAATCAGGGAACTTGTGGAGTTATATATATATATATATATATATATATATATATATATATATATATATATATTGATGTATGTGTTCTGATGGTTTATATGGTCTATTTTCAGTATGGTGGTATTGCGGGGAATACCTATTGGCAGTTCTAGTGTCGGGGAGGTTTCAGGCTTAGGATTTGGAGTTGGGCAGCTCAAGAAGCAGACTAGGAAGTTTCTCTTGGCAGAGATTACTCTTTGCATTCTCGATCCGACTCCTGTGATCTTTGGCTTGATGAAGGAGGGTATCTTGGAGGTTTTTGGATGAGCGGTTAAGCTCGTTTCTTTCTGAGATGATGGCACCAGTAGGAGCATGATCTTTGATTTTCAAGGAGTTATAGGCTTGTGGAGCTCCGGATTATCATGGGGTGAAAGGACCCCATTGCGAGCAGGCGGAGGTTAGCGGAAGTTGCTAACGCTTACAGCACCAGTGGTTGTCATAATGGGTACAAGCTCATATTAGCTTCCTGCCTTTTGAAGGACACGACACGAGAATAGTTGGAGGAAGTATGTCATGCAATGCATGATGATGCGGTTGATGTGATGTCATGGGATGATTTCTCTAAACGGTTTCGAGATGAGTTTGCACAATTGATTGTTGTCCAACAGCTAGCGTGAGAGTTACAGGATCTCTGCCAAACTACAAAGATGGTGGCTGAGATCACCGCAATGTTCAGGGAGATGGCACTTCTGATTCTACATTATGTGGCGGACGAGGAGATGAAGAAGGCCCGATATCATGAGATGCTGAGGAACAACATTCGGCAGTTTGTGATTCGATCCAACTACAAGATGTTAGAGGATATGATAGCTTAAGCCAAGGAAAGGGACATTGACTTGGAGATGGAGAGGAAGACGAAGCCAGATGAGGTTCGGACATCAGGGGTTCGGAAAAGAGGACCAAGGTATCGGATTCCAGAGCGAGGGACCATCAGGGTCGTAGCCACTGTGGCAAGTGCGGAAAGACGCACGAGGGACCGTGTAGGAGTGGTGGTGGTTTTGGCTACTTCAAGTGCGGCCGACAACGTAATTATAGCAGGGATTGTACTACTACCACCATCCATGGAACATACCTGATTTGCTTTCATTGCAATCAGAGGGGCCACAAGAAGGCCCAATGTCCGAGTTTAGCTGCAGCAGGACCGATGTCAATACCCGCTCCTGCGACTCTTCAGATTACTAATGGCCATCAGGGCTAGGCAGATACACCTGTGGTGAAGAGTAGGGCTTTCTAGCTGATGGCAGAGGAGGAGTGTGCAGCTCCCGATGTTATGACGGGTATGTATTGTCGCCTTATATTTTTATTTAGATTGAATTGCTTGCTTATGTTTATGTGTTTCATTTTAGGATCCTTCCTTGTGAATGTTATTTCTTCTTTGGGATTGTTTGTTTCGGGGGATACCTGATCCTTTGTCCCACTTACGCTTAGCATGAGATTTGCTAGAGCTCCAGGGGAGCTGGTTTGAACTCTTCACGTTGAGATTGCTGATGATAGGACGGTTCGAGTTAAGAGGGTTCATCGGGGATGTACTCCTCAGTTATTTATTGAGCAGTATCTGGTTGATTTGGTTCTCTTTCCTATGCATGGGAATAAGGTTATCGTTGGTATGGATTGGTTGAGCACTAATGGGGTGGTGATCGACTGTGGGCAACAGTTAGTTCGGGTTTGGACCCTAAGTGGGGGAAAGTTAGTGATTCATGGTGAGAGACCACAGTGTGGACCGATTATGTGTTCTACAACGAGGGTCGTATGCTATCTTCATCAGGTTTGCTCGGGTTTTGTCACCTAATTCATGGATACCCGAGATAAGGGTAAGGCGATTGTGAACGATGTGTCGATTGTGCGGGATCATCCGGATGTGTTCCTGGAGGATTTACCTAGGGTACCTCCAGAGAGGTAGGTGGAGTTCAGGATTGATCTGGTCCCAGGTGCGACTCCGATAGCCAAAGCACCGTATCGGCTGGCTCCTCCCGAGATGCAGGAGTTGTCTACACAACTGTAGGAGCGGTTAGACAAAGGATTTATTAGACCGAGAAGTTTGCCTTGGGGAGCACCGATTCTCTTTGTGAAGAAGAAGGAATGGTCGCATCGTATGTGTATCGACTACTGGGAGTTGAATAAGGTAATGGTGAAGAACCGTTATCCCCTCTCGAGGATTGATGATCTTTTCAATCACCTTCCGGGTGCATCTTGGTTCTCCAAGATTGATTAGCGATCGGGTTATCATCAATGTGGGTCAGGATGAGGATGTGTGGATGACATCTTTCCGGACTTGATATGGTCATTATAAGTTCGTGTTGATACCTTTTTGGATGACCAATGCTCCAACTGTGTTCATGGATCTCATGAACCATGTGTGTAGACCGATGTTGGATCGGTTTGTGATAGTATTTATTGATGATATCTTGGTTTATTCCAAGAATCAGGAGCAACATAAGGAGCAATTGAGGGAAGTGCTAGAAACATTGAATAGGGAGAGACTTTTCGCAAAGTTCTCCAAGTGTGAGTTCTGGTTGAGCGAGGTGCAGTTTCTGGGGCACCTTGTCAACCAGAAGGGTATTCTGGTCAATTCCGCCACGGTCGATGTCCTGATCCAATGGGAGGTTTTGAGGTCTCCATTTGAGTTTCAGAGTTTTTTTGGTTTCGCTGGTTATTATCGAAGATTCATCTAGGATTTCTCATTGATCGTTGTTCCTTTGACCCGACTGACCAAGAATTCGGTGACATTTTGTTGGGGGCCTAAGCAGCAGGCAACTTTTAAGACTCTTAGACATCGATTGTGTGAGGCGCCGATTCTGACCCTGCCAGAGGGTGTTGATTACTTTGTGGTTTATTGTGATGCTTCAATATCCGGTCTGGGGGCAGTGTTGATGTAAAGAGGTCGCGTGATTGCTTACACTTTAAGGTAGTTGAATCCTCATGAGGTGAACTATCCGACACATGATTTGGAGTTGGGGTCGTTGTTTTCTCCCTCAAGATTTGGCAACATTACCTATAAGGGTTCGTTTTCCTATTTTCACGGATCATAAGATCCTGAGGTACCTGATGGATCCTCTGAATCTGAACATGAGGCAACGTCGATGGTTGGACGTGGTGAAGGATTATGATTGTGAGATCCTTTATGACTTGGAGAAGGCCAAGGTGGTGGCCGATGCTCTCAACCGCAAGGCGGTCGCGGCTCCAATCAGAGACATATGTTTGACGATGACCGTGATTACTCCAATGTTGGAGCGGATTCATGAGGCTTAGGCCGAGGCTATGAAGGAAGAGCACCGGAAGAGTGAGCACATTGTGGGACAGGTGGCTTCCTTCGATTATGATAGCTGCAGATTGTTGACTCTACATCGGCGAGTTTGGATTCCGTATTTGGGTTGTGTATGCCAAGTTTTGATGGAGGAGGCCCACAATTCGAGGTTCTCCATTCATCTCGGGGCAACGAAGATATATAGGGATCTTCATTCGGATTATTGGTGGCCCTGCATGAAGCGGGATGTGGCATGGTATGTCGAGTTGTGCCTGACTTGCAGGAAAGTCAAGTTCGAGCATCAGCGTCCTCACGGGAAGATGCAGTCGTTGGAGATTCTCGTATAGAAATGGGAAGATATCACTATAGAGTTTATCACGAAGCTTCCAAGGACTGTGCACGGAGTGGATTCTATTTGGTTCAAAGTGGATTGTTTGACCAAGATCACACATTTCATTCTGATCCAGTAGAGTATTTCTGCAAAGAAGTTGGTCAAGATCTATATCAGGGAGGTGGTGGTACGTCATCGGGTGTCGATATCAATGGTATCTAACAGGGTTGTTCGTTTTACTTCCAGATATTAGAAGAGGTTTCATGACAAGTTGGGCACTCGTCCCTATTTTAAGTACAACTTTTCATCCGCAGACTGATGGGCAGAGTGAGCGGACTATCTAGACCCTTGAAGGTATGTTGTGCGCGTGCGTGTTGGATTTTGGTGGGAGTTGGGATACGTATCTTCCATTAGCAGAATTTTCGTATAACAATAGTTACCACGCTAGCATTGATCGACCTCCTTTTGAGATTCTCTATGGGAGGAAATGCAGGACCCCGATTTATTGGGGTGAGGTCGGCCAGCGAGTCGTGGGGAGTATTGAGGTGATACTCAAGACCATTGATTTGATTCAGTAGGTTTAGAGCAGGCTCCAGACAGCTCAGAGTCGACAGAAGAGTTATGCTGACAGGCGCCGATCAGATTTAGAGTTTCAGGTGGGAGATACAGTTCTCCTGAAGGTGTCACATTGGAAAGGTTCGTCCGACTTAGGAAGCAGGGAAAGCTGGGCCCCATGTATATTGGTCCCTTTAATGATTTGGCTCGGGTGGGCCGGGTTGTGTATCGTCTAGAACTCCCAGCTGAGCTCAGTGAGATTCATATCTCGTTTCATGTCTCTCAGCTGTGAAGTGTTTGGTGGATGATTCTGTACTTGTATGATTTGAAGATCTTCAAGTGGATGACCGCTTGAATTATATTGAGAGATCGGTGGCAATTTTGGATCGGAAGATGAAGACCTTGAAGAACAAGGTTGTAGAGCTAGTGAAGGTGAAGTGGTTGCATCATAAGGGGTTAGAATGGACTTAGGAGCCCGATAATTCTAAGGTATTTATTTAAATTTTGTTATTTAATTATTTTGATTGTGGGCCTTGAAGTCATTGGATTTTTTTCATTGTGGGCTTGGGGTATGTCGTACGCGGGGCGTACCACCCCAAAACCCTAATATTTACGTCTTGAGCACTATTTAAAGAACATTATGTCTCAAGGATCCTTTCTATCAGCATCCCTCTTGTCCCTAATCAGCCTCCATAAAACCCTAACTCCATTGTTAAGTGTTCTTGAGTTTGGAAGTTCTTTTTTAGTGTAATTTTGTGCTTTGAAGGAAGGAGATTGTATTGAAGCTTAATTGGATGAGTGGGAGCTTATAGATTAGAAAATCTTCATCATTTGGCGCTCATTTGAGGTATAAAGCTCTGCACTTGTTGTGTTATAGCGTAGATCTAGTTCTAGCTTGCTTTTGGTTAACTTTTGGTACCATGAGTGAGTTTTGGTGGCTTGGTGCAATACCAGAAGTTATGATTTTCCCTTCTTGACATTTTTGAGGTTTCTAAGTCTTAAAGTTAGCATCTTTTGGGTTGGAACTCACCCATGCATGAGTTTGAGTTCAATTCATGGAAGTAGAATGTTATATTTCAAGTTTGGGAACATTTGGGGCATGCAAAGTCACCAAGTCAATGGCTTTATGGTTTTAGAGGTCTATTAGGAGCTAGATCCATGATTTGGATGTTTGGTATTAAGCATTAAGTGCTTAATGGACTCTTTGGCCTTTTGACGATTATGCCTACTGTAAATGGTAGTACGCTCCCAATCCAGTAAAGCAACCTGGTACGTGGGGTGTACTAGGGTTACACCCAACGTAGCGCAATCAATGGGCTTCGATGATGGGCTTTAGGTTTGGGCCATGTTTTGGGCTTAGAAGGTTGGGAATTATTTGGGCCATCTAAAATCAAGATTTTGGGCTAAAAAAATTTATTGGGCTTTAGGGTAAGGCCCATATTGGGGGTTTAGGCCCAATTTGGAAAATTGGGCCACGAGTGGGCCCTAAAGGGTCTTCTGGTATTGGGCTATTCAGATTATGGATTTGGGCCTTAGTCTTGGATCAAGCTAGGCCAGGGTAAAATGGTCATTTTACTCCAAGTATGGATTATTGAATTTTAGAATGGAATCTAAGTGTTAATTGGATGTTATTTTGTAGTAATAGCTCGAGGAGTCGTCAGGGCAGCAGCAAGGCATCTTCAGTGAGTTTTAGCATTCGAAGTAAGTCTCCTCACTAGGTTTAGCGGATCTAAGGCACCAATTCCGACCCTTATTGATTATGCTAGGATGCCAGGAGTCTGTGTGGCCCTGCATGTGTTATGTGCTGCTATGTATACCGTGTGGGGCTTAATGTCGGGCGAGGCCTGAGGACCAGAACATATGCTAGTGTTTATGTTCATTAAATGTGTTAGCATGATTATGTAATATAGATTGTATGTGTATAGTGGGCGAGGCCTTGTGACAGGCGAGGCCTAAGAATAACAGATCTATAAACCGAGCGGGGCTTGATGTCGGGCGGGACCCGATGTTGGGCGAGACCTGATGTAAGGTGGGGGCCTAGTATGTGATTTATTATGTATGGTATGAGGTAGTTTGGGAAACTCACTAAGATTTGTGCATATGATTTTCAGCTTATGTTTTAGGTATTTCCGGTTCCAAGGGGAAGTGCTCGGGATGACTGCATCGCACACACCACATGGATTCCACTTTTGAGAAATCACTCTGATTGATATGTTATTGAGATACTAATTTTCATTTTAGATGTATGGATAATGTTTTTGGAATACTGGTTTATTTAAATTAAAAATTAAATTTTTGGATCATATTTTTTGGACGTTGCATAATTGGATGGTAATTACAATTTGTTGTATAAAAATGTTGATGTCATAGCAAATGCAACTACTCGACTGGTCGAAGATATCACTGCCTTCAACAAAGACTATTCGCAAGATCTAAAAGTCAAGTATGAGAAGAATAACAAGGTGTTTGAGAAAGTTGAAGTATTCTTATCTGATCTTAAAGTGACATTATCAAAATTTGATCATATGACTCAATCTTCTATTTCTCAAGAATCCATTTCTGCTATGATTTCAAACATCAAAACAAGAATCAAGCCTGAGTTGGCTCAGATCCGTAATTCGGCGCTTCGACTACCAACAAATTCTTAACGCCCTATGCATATTCACAAGGGGGAGATAGAGGTGTTGGTGTTTGTTTGTCTAAGGGTCTGGAGAAGATTTAGGAGTAGTTGTTGGGAAAGTTATGTCTATGCAAATTCCAATAAATCCAGTTATCACGTCATAAAAAACATCCACTTCAACAGTGAGCCTTTCACAAGGGAATGTTGATCATTTGAAACCTCAAAATAAAGAAATTTCAATTAATGAAAGAGTTGGAGGTTCCAGTTCTACCCTTGTCCAATCAACATGAAATGATCATCCCAAAGACAAAGGGAAATGTGTTCTAGCTGAAAAAATTGCCAAGTAGAAGAAACGATTACAAGCTTTAGATATTGAAAGAAAAAAGACAATTAACATCATTTTGAGTCAAAGGGTGAATGATCCACTAGCCTTAAACAAAGGTGATCCTAACAAGCATTGGTATTATGAAACAATAAAGATTGTAGCCCTTGGTGAGAATGATGAATTCTTTAAAAGGCCAAAGAAAAGTTATGACACTGAAAAATCAGAATTCAATCAACTTGATTTCCCAATCAATCATTTTTATTCACGTTTAGTCAGTTCAACATAGCTGACAAATTCAACAACAAAGACGAATACAAGAGATTGAAGATTCACTTTCATGCAGTCCAAGGAAAGAAAGAAGAGGATGTTTGTTTGTTGGTAAAGATTATCAAAGCAATGTCAATAGTGCCTGATGTATTGTTCGAAGGATTGCTGCAAAAAACTTTTGATACTCAGTTGTAAGGGCAGACAATGTGGCATTCGATTTCACAATTGCATAATTTCTATTGATAAATTTGAATGATCTTATCACCAATTTGAAGATTTTGAGAAATGTTGACATTTCGAATGTGCCAAAAGCAAATAGAGATGCATTTATTCTTGGCTATGGTCAAATAAAGGCGTTTCTTGATTGTTACTATGAGTATTTGGCAATTACTTATATAGATCTAGCCATGGCAATCAATAAAACATCAAAGGTGCCTCAATCTTTGTTGAAGGGAAGGATGAATATTGATAAGTTTGAAGACGATGAAATTATTCATGATCCTTTTGGCATAGTAATTCAAGGACAAAACAAGAAGTTTAACGTAACGAAAATTCTATCCAAGTGAATGACATTGAGAGATACTTGAACTCTCATTTTTTGAATATGTTAATCTGTATCAATAACTACAAGAGAAATGATAAAAAAGAAAAAGTGGCGATCTGGAAAATCTTTCTTTGGTACATGGAGATTTGAAAGGAGTTGTTACAGGTAATAAAGATTATAGCTTGATGTTTCGACTATTCTCACTAACGGGGAGATTGTAGAGTCAAAATTTTTAAGGAGAGTATTAAGCTATATCTTTTAGTTTGTGTCTGTAAGTAATGAAAGTTATGCACTTTTATTATCTAAGCTATTTACAAGGCATTATAGGTTTCGATATGTATAGACTAGTCCTTAATTTTTTGTATGTCTGTTGTACCCTATAAATAGGGTAAGTACTAACGTCTAGAGGAAGGAATGTTTTCCGCTTTTACTCTTTGTAATCTAAAACCTTTTGTACTCATGCAGACGTAATCGAAGCAAAACATATCATATTTAGATCTTGAGGTTTGATGGCCTTGACTTTCCAGTTGCAAATTGTTCTTTATTGCTTTCATATATTCGATTGATTCAAAAATTGTTTCAAGCACTCTTCACATATCTTGCTCACATTTCGCATAACGCCCTTGAGTTTTCGAGTCAAGCCAATTTGAAACATATGGATTTATAAAAGTTTGTGTGATGATCGTCCTACTTTTATCGTGGGTAACGTGATGCTCCTCCAAAATCACAATTCTATTGCAAAATCGCACACATCACTAGGGGTCCATAATGTTTCAAGTATAAAACAACTTGACCCACAACTTCGCCAAGACTAGACTTATGAATATGTATATATATATATATATATATATATATATATATATATATATATATATATATATATATATTATCACCATGGTATATATATGAGGTTCCTATCAACAACTACTTTTTTCTAGTAACTTCTCTCGCGGTTTTCACACATTCACTTGGAATCCTTGAGGTCTCAACTCAAACCAACTTGAACCAAGATTTCATAAATTCTAGTTTATGATTTTGATCATTCTTCCAATGATTGGATGAAACTCTTCTTTAGCCTGCTTTTCTTTCTGAAAAGCTTCATTTTGTAAGGATAATCATAGTCGTAATTTTAATGGACTCAATTTTAGTTTTTGCAAAATTGAAGGGTAAATCGGTGATTATAAACCTCAACAAATTGAAATACCATATTGTCTAAGGGAATATGATGTTATCAAAAGTCACTAATCGTTGTAATTTTTCTATTGGAAAATATGATGTGATGGAGGCTTCTTACTGGACCATATTTTTCTGATCATTGGCATGGGATTTTACGCTACCGTATGAAGTGATTGGCATAAACTGCATAAGCCAACGATTTTCTCTCTCATAGAGTCAAATTAAAAAAGAACCAATTGTGTTTCAAACACTATAAATACCCAAATTGGTCTTCAATCTTCTCTTTACGCTCATAGAACATTCAAAATTATTCAAAGTTTTTCCAAGCAATTCGTTGATTCTCTCAGTTCTTCTTATCATGTGACATCCCCTTTTCATGGCCAGAAAAGACCTTTTATTTATTCTTATTTTAAACCAGAGTATTTTTTATATTTTAGAATTTGTCCCATAAAAGTATTTTTGAAGAAATGTTGTCATCGATTATTAAAAACTTGGGATGTCATAACTGATACAAGAAACATAAGCAAAAACATAGTCATTACACGCCTTACATTATTTGACCTAACATTTCCATAAACATAAGCATAAACATATTCATCCCTGAACCTTCATATCATTACATGTGATACAAAGAAACTGACTAAGTCAGGCTAAGGAGCCTGGTGAGCACGTAGGGTTTTCAACCCACATTAATAATATTATTTTTCTCAACAAACAATTAACACAATTACCTATTCCCATTATTCTTGCTCTATGGTCCATAAATGCTAATCTTAAGAGACGTAGATAATACTACTTCGGGGAATCCGTAGTAATATGTGTCAATAAGGCAAGCCTAAGGGGATATAGTACTTGAATAAACAACTTTCATTTTACCTGAAAAGTATGATCTAAACACCTACAAGTGGCGAACCTGCTAGTCTTCCACCGGACTATCTAGGATAGTCAGTGGTCGTCATCTATACTCTTTTAGATGACTGGTCCCAGTAGTATAGATAGTAAAATACATGCCATTAGACCATTATTTTATTTTCCAAAACCCTGTACTACCCAATGAAATTTTAACTATGATATAGTAATTGATATAAGTAAAATTCATATCATATTTTTCATATTACACATATATCAAGAAGACAGATAATAAGCACGTATAACATTTAATAAATACTTCATATCTATATGTAAGCTGAAAGTAACTATATACTTACCTAATAAAAGTGGATGCCACAGAATTTGGGCAATGTTTCGCCTAACACCTAGATGTTTCCCTTGACATGAACTAGGTACAATTGTTACTAAGTCTTAGTTTGAGATTCCTCAGGACTAATGATTTCTCAATAATCCCAATGTCTGCATTAAGATTTATCAAGTAGGTAATAACCAGGTAGGATCATATAGGAGGTAGGGACCATTTGGTATGCAGATTATACTGTTTGGAAATCTCACTCTAACCACCTCACTAAATCCAGCCTTGAAATCACTCCTATATGTAAATCAATCAGTATAATGACTTGGAATCACTAATGAATATTATTTATACATGAATAACAACGACTATGAATATTAATGTAAGTTATAGTTAAGGCATTGTAAGTGTAGCCTAACTTATAGAGATTTCTAGTGAAAAGAGGAAATTTTGCGGGCAAAATCTCCCCTCGAAATCTACAACTTCTCTGAGTTACACGATGCTCTAGAGTCCCATTAAAGTAGAAATCTCAAGAATCTTGAAAATACTCCAGAAAATCAAAACCGTTGACAGAATAGAGAGTTGTGGTGTGAGGAACGAAAGGGGCATATGGTAGTATTAAAAGGCGATTGTAGGCATGCGCACCGCACACTTTTTCCATGTGTGTTGTGCGATTTTAGGACGTCTCTCCTCAACCGTTTTTCCATGTGTCACAATTTCCTAGCATAGATATCGACCATTACTACAACTTTCATTTAGACTCGGTCAGATAATTCTCATTTTATTTTTAATGTTACATTTTTACTGGCTTAGACTTTTAAAGTTCGTATCAAAATCATAGCTTTCTTATATGATAGTTGTTCTCAACAGTCTTTATATTAACAGATAGGTATTAGATCTTCAGCTCTCGTCTAGATTGTTTTTCCTAACAATTGACCAATTTCAATTTCGGTTTCTGTGTTGCACACTGATGTACTGAAACTTTAAAAAATCATAAGTTCCTCTCATGGAGCTAGATTTGGACGTTCTGTATATGCACGGGTTCACTTTTATGATTACTATGACTTTCGTTTAGATTTTTTAGGTTAATAAGGAATCTATCAAGAATTCACTTTATACGACGAGCATAGCAGCTTTGGTTTAATCATGAAACCTCTAAGAAACATAACTTCTTCATATAAAGTCAGATTTTAGAGTTTCTTATATCAACTAGATCCTTGTTATGTACATTATAACTTTGGTTAAGATTATTTATTCCAAATAATCTTCTATCAAAATGTCGTTTTATCACTTATCAATAAATTCCCTAAAAGACATATAATATGTAGTCTGCAGAGTGCGAGACTAGCGATCTCCCCATTTGATGGTTCAATTAGTAATAATTGTTACTTATTATATCTTAATTGTCTAGGCTGAATTCACAGGAAGTATAAGTATCTCCCTCCTAAGGATGATTACGTCCTAAAATCATTAGCAAAAAAAGGTTGAATGATGACCCGCAATTCACTTTTCCATCCTAAGGTGTAACCCTAATTCTTATGTCCTTCTGAGTGAGTATCAACTCTTGGATTTCTTAGCTTCTGGCAATGCTCGACCATGCACCCACTCTTCGTTCTATCTTGGACCATTAGTCTTAACCTTCGAATTAAAACACGATCTTTATCGGAGACTCATGTTCCATCTCCAGCAGATTCAATTTATGATAAGGTATTTAATTTGGCAATCTTACAGACTGAATGGTTATACCCTAATAACCATCCATCGCATGATGAAATGTCTAGACTCGTGTCTCTTTAAGTCAGACTCCAGCACGAAAGACACCTTCCTTCATGTTCTAATATGTAACAACCACAAAATTGCATGTATCATTTCTAGCGACGACTACGATACTTCTATCGATCAATTAAAATGTATTTTACTTCAATCTCTTGACTAAAGTCAGATAGTACATCGAACTTGGTTCTTTAATCTGATTAACTAAATTCGTAGCTTTTATCTTAGTCGTACTCGATTTGCTTTGACCACTAGGTTCGGAATAATATTCATCTTCTTAGTCATTACTGAAATGATGGTAACGACAGACATGAACAAAACAAATTTAACTACTAGTTCCTTAGTAACCTTGTGACTAAGCTTGATTGAAGTACAAATCTTGTGCTTCTGGTAGTATGGTCCCATACTACCTTCCACACCTACTCATACTTACTCCTAGAATTGTCTCATAATCCCCAAGTCACCACAAATCAAAATCATCTAACAACTTAATACATATGAATGTGTCCATTTAACAATGTAAAGCAAATTTTTCTATATTCTACTAGGAATTTCTACTCCTAAGATTATCTTGACAATGATTCCACTTTGAAACCCCATGTAAAAATTCTTTCTCGTGTGGTGTCCTGTTTATAAGCCACACTAGACGAGAATTTATCCTACTCCATTCAGCTTAACTAACCCATTATGTTGAAATCATAATTTGTTATTGTTATAAAAGGAACAATGTAACATAACTAGGGATTTTATAACTTCTGATAACGATTACAATATTTATTCATACTTCCTGGCTCTTACATTAGGCTATACAACCTACTACTATCTATATAGGATGACTACTTTTCGTCTTGAACCTTGGAGAAGACGCTACCTTCTCTTATTTTCCTTATGCGTCATTTTCTTCATCTCTAACTGCATCTAAGATCATCTGGAACACCGTTTCCTATGGCCTTGGAGGCATATTTCGCTTTGCGGTTCCCATCTTTTTCAGGTAGTCATCCTTGAAATGCCTAGCTTCTCCACATTCGAAACACAGCTTATGGTCAGTTGTACATTTGGTAGCATAGTGACCAGTTTTGCCACACCTATAGCAAGTCACAACTTCTATTCATTGTCCAACATGCTCCACTTTGCAATTTTCACACCACCTTGCTTCACCATTATCCCCAAATTTCCTATTGTTGGGGCCAGACTTCGATAATTTTCTCTTATCAGCGGTTCTTCTCTTGGTCATGTCTTCCACAAACCTTGTGGTCTAGACGGGTGCCTTGAAAGTATGTGCTTGTTTAACTAGCACAAGGTACTCCCATGGTAGTCCCTTGGTATACCAATCGATCTTTGCTAGTTCATTCGGAACAACACGCAATGCAAAATCCATTTTGTCAATGAAATCATTAATATACTTATCAACAAAATGCTTCCCTTTTTCAATGTTAGGAGTTGATTATGTAACTCCAACATATTTTCTACTAAGCATAACTTGCGCTTGAAGTGGGTTAAGAATTTTTACCAAGTTAATTGCAATGGCTTGATAGGACTTAAAGTTTTTCCCAATGTATTCCACCAACGGATCGCTGCACCCTTGAACTTCCTTACAACGTAGGTGGTATAAAACTTTCCCGTGCAACCACAGGTTATGAAGGCTAGCTCTATTTCAGAAATGCAGTCCATGAATCCTATGGGATCTTCTTTCCCAGTAAATGATGATGGCTTATACTTGCAGTTGCCTCGGGGTTCATCATTTGTTTGGACCTCTGGTTCTTTTAGTCCTTGATAACTCTCAAACTCATTGTTTCCTTTCTGGACCATTATGTCACGAGAAGGAATAGGCCCACTGATAACTCGTTCAACGACTTTCAGTTCGTTGACCAATGGTACTCCACCTCTAGTGTTATCTAGCTTCTGAGTTAGGGTTTCTCTAAACTCATGCCTTTGCTGATCTAGCATGTTTTGCATCATCAATCAAACATAATCCATCATGAACTGAAAAACTCCTACTCCTGAGTTATGAGATGATGGACCTCCTTCGTTATTGACGACTCTACCACTCCTTGTGATCTTCATGTCATTCTATACTCGTACATTCGAGTATTTTAATATAGTAATGTTTTCCTTACTATGTATAATTACTTATTTAGCACCTAACAACAAAAAGGTCATTTTAGCCATTAAGGCATCTCCCTATAGTATGCTAGTTCTTATAACTATCACAATTTAGGCATCTATCTTAAAGCATGTTATCATATAAATCATTTAGTACATAATAGCAATTACCACACATTCCTTTAAGTGTTCTATTGTTTGTGTCAATTCATGTATACTAACTAAAATACAATAGACACACCTCACAATCATCGCTTAGCATTCTAAGTTTAAGTCTAGAAATCCTCAAAATTCCTCGTTTGCTTAGATTAATGGTCTCATACCAATTATGACATACCCTTTTTCACGGCCCTAAAGACCTTTTATTTATGCTTATTTTAAAGTAGAGTATTCTTTTTATTGTGCAATTTTTCCAATAAAAGTATTTCTACATAAATGTTTTTCATTTATTATTAAAAACTTAGGATGACATAATTGACACAAGAAACATAAGCATAAACATAGTCATTACATGCCTTACATTAATTGACCTAAAATTTCTGTAAATCTCTCGGTTGATTCAACATCAATATCCATGAGCCTTCATATGATTACTTGTGATACAAAGAAATTGAGTGGGTCAGGCTGGGGAGCCTGGTGGGCACATGGGGTTTTTAACCCACAATAATATTAATATTGTTTCTTAACTAGAAATTAACACGATTACCCGTTCTTTTTATTCTCGCTCTCTGATACCTAAATGCTAATCTCAAGAGACCTACTCTAAAGGATCTTTGTGAGTAGACAATACTACTTCAAAGAATCTATAGCAATATATGTCGATAAGGAAACCCTGAGGGAGATAGAGTACCTGAATGAACAACTTTCATTTTTCCTTAAAAGTATGATCATTAACACCTATAGGTGGCGACCCTACTAGTGTTCCATCGAACTATGTAGAATAGCCAGTGGTTGTTATCTATACTTTGTTATACTTTGTTAGATAACTGATCCCGGTAGTATAGATAGTACAATGCGTGGGCTCTCAACATTATTTTATTTTCCAAAACCCTTTACTACTTAATTCAAATTTAAATATGATGAAGTAATTTATAAATGTAAAATTCGTATCATATTATTAGTTATAGCAAAGATATCAAGAACACAGATAATAAGCATGTATAACATTTAATAGATACTTCATATGTATGTGAATCTGAAAGTAAATATGCACTCACCTGATAAAAGTGGATTCCTCAAAATTTGAGCAGCGTTTTGCCTAACACCGTGATGTTTCCCATGATCTAACCTAGGTACAATAGTTACTAAGTCTTAGTTTGATATTCCTCGTGACTAATGGTAGTCTGGATTTCTCAACAATCCCATTGTCTACATCAATATCTACCAAGTAAGGAATGACTAGGTATAATTATATTGGAGGCACGGTCCGCTTTGTATATAGAGTATACCGGTTAGAAATCCTACTTTAAAGATCTCACTTAATCCATCCTAAACATCACTCTCGTAAGTAGATCAACAATTATAATGACTTGGAATCACTGACTTCTCTGAGCTCTCTGATGCTCTAGTGTCCTGTTAAAGTAGAAATCTCCGGAATCCTGAAAATACTCTAGAAAAACGGAAACAGAGAGAGAAAATAGAGATTTGTGGTGTGAGGAATGAAATGGGCCTATGCTGTTATTTATTGGCAATTTTAGGCATGCACGTCACAGGCTTTTTCCATGCGAGTCATGTGCTTCTAGGAATTTTGTCCTCTACCATGTTTCCATGTATCACATTTCTGGTAGTCCGCTTCCCATCTTTTTGAAGAGCCACGCAATACGAGATTTAATTATTTTCTAAAAATCATATCTTTCTCATACAACCTTCATTTTTGACGTTCTTTATATCCACGCATAGCTATCGATGAGTGCTACAACCTTCATGTAGATTTTTTTGGCTACTTCTCTCTTTATTTTAAAAGTTATATTTTTATAGAGTTAGACTGTTAAAGTCCGCATGAAAATCATAACTCTCTAATACGATATCCATTATTGGTTGTCTTTATCTCGACGGATAGGTATTGACGAGATCTTCAACTCTAATTAAGATTGTTTTTCCTAACAATCGATCGATTTCAATTTCGGTTTTTTTGCCGCATAATATTTTATTGAAACTTTGGAAAATCATAAGTTCCTCTCACGAAGTCATATTTGGATGTTATCTATATACACGAGTTTGCTTTTACGATTACTACGGCTTTCATTTAGATTGATAAGTCTAATAAGATATCCATTTATAATTCATTTTTTCCTAAGTGCATAGTTGTGTCGGTTTAATCGCGAAACATTGAAGAAGCATAAATTTTCATACGAAGTTGCATCTAAGAGTTCTCTATATGTACAGGATCCTTGTTATATCTACTATAACTTTGGTTAAGATTATTATCGTAACTAATCTTCTATCAATATATTGTTTTATCGCTTATCGATAAATTCCCTAAAAGAGTTATAATATGTAGTATGCAACACATGAGACTAGCGATCAAACAACTTCATCCATTTCACTTTATGCGAAACATTATTAGAAAATGATTACTGATTTGGATCATTCAAAGTATAATCCCTCAACTCAAACCCTGATTAAGTGTTTGAACAACTCGATTTTGAAGAAAGCACTGACGCATTTCGAGCATGTTCCTCTATCTTCTTTGATTATGGCTTATTCAAATGAAAATTACAACAAGAAGTCTGGAGCTATTACTTTTGGTGTTTAGGAAAATCACATAGTGATTGTAAATGCAATCTTATGCAAGTTGTTTAGGAAAATTCCTACTATCTAAAGTACTAAACGTAGATGGCTGATATTCAGAAGATGAATACATCTACGTTTGTTACTTTAGATAATAGGAATTTTCATTTTGTTGGCTCGATTCTAGAAGTAATGTTGGGAAGAGTTCCATTGCATAGTGATATCATTTAAATTACAGAAGAATTCCTTCAATCGAAGAAAGAGATATTCCATCTGCTCTTCATGAAGTCCTTGATGTTGGTGATGTTCCTAATAGGGTTGGGATAAAGAGGAAAGCAAATGCGGATGCAAAGGTTGTTCCTGGGAAATCTAAACCTCAAAAGAAGAGACAATCAAAGAAAGCAAATTTTACTATTGTTGATGAGGAGTCGGAAGATGACACAATAAGCGATGTTTGTGTTCCTGATGATGTTTTGATTATTGATACTACTACGGCCACATCTGAGAATCCAAAGCAAACATCGGAGCAAGTAATTCAGACTGAATTTCCGAATGTATCCACTCCTATTCCAACTTTATTCATTTTTACTCTTTTTGTGACTTAGTTGGATTCATATATCATTCAGACAATTTTGGAAAATCCCATTTTGATCCTTTCGCAGTTTTAAACACCACCATTTGTTTCACACCAAACCTCAACTTCAACTCTTACCACCACCACTTCCATTCATACTGCTATCATTCCTATTCAAACCACATCACCAATTCCTGAAATTACCTTTACTGATTTTACCACTCACATACGAATTACACAACCTATCATATAACCTATTTTTTTATAGAATCCACTACAAATACATCAATTTCTCTACCTCAAACCATATCTACCATATATAGTATGATTTTGAACCATTTATTTCTGAAGATGAAGTTGTTATTGTTGAACTTATCACTTCAGAACCTATTTCAACAACTATTCCACCTGTTACCACAAATGTTCTAGTTTCAGAACCAATCCCTATTTCTCCATTTGGACATGAAGCGACACCTTCTAGAACAGATGATAATATTATGGTTGCTGATGAACCAAAGGTTTCAGAACCAAATGTGCACCTCCTGTGGTAGCTTTTTTTTATGGGGATAGTGATGATGATGCTACAGCTAATGAGGTAATGAATCGTCAAGATTATCGTGTTTTGAATAAGAAGTTAGATTCTTTAATTCATTATGCTTGAACTTTTTCTACCTCAAACTTTGAAAACATGGTGATTGTACATCAAGGTGTTATGAAAAGATTGCAATCTAAACACTGCAAGATATTTTGGTGAGCAAATACAGTTAATTTCAGCTACAACTCAGAAAATTTATAAAATTGTTTCAAATGTAATAGTTGTTGTCTAAGAAAGTTTAGACTACTTTCAAATATGTTCGATACAATATTGACAAGAAACTTTCTAAATCTATGAATATTGTTAAGAAATGTTAAACTCATTTCACAACAAAAGAAGATAAAGTCTGTTAAAAATGATGAACGAATCAGTTGATTAAGAAAAAGCAACACAAAACATACAGATCTAATTAAAATATGTTTGGCTCAATATTACATCTGAAGAGTACAAAGAGAGTATAAAGTATGATATGATAATGTTCGAACCGATACTCTAACCTCGGTACCTACCCTATTCATATGGTATAACAGACGTACAAAAATACAAGTATTATACTTGACATATCAAAACTACAATGCCTTGTAAATAGATAACATGTCGAAAGTGCTTAGCTTTCCACACTTACAAACATAAAACGAAAGACACAGCTTCGACTCTCACCATGTACTTTCGATCCTCCTTAGTAAGAACAGTTGAAACTTCAAGTTATCATCTTCAATGTCTGCAAAAGCTCCCTGTGAATCTCCATATATGATAGAATGATCTTTGTAATCTCTACCTTGTCTTCATTATCATTCTTTTTGCAATTGTTGATGCAAATTAAGAGATTCATGAAATGAGAGTTTGTATACCTCTTAATATCAGTTACTTTAAACAAAAATTTTCATGAAATGAGAGTTCGTATACCTCTTAATTTTAGTTACTTGAAACAAAAACTTGGCCAGCTCCCATTTCTTATTCTTTCCCTAGAATCCCACACCAAATGGTTGATGAATGATCTCACAATCATCAAATTTATCAATATTCATTCTTCCTTTCAGAAATGACTGAGGCACCTTTGAAGACTTGTTGACTGCCAAAGCAAGATCTATACTAGTGATAGGCAAATACTCATAATAACTATCAAGATATGCCTTGATGTGAGAAAATCCAAAAATAAAAAGTATCCTTGTTCGTCTCTGTTATTTTCGACACATCAACATTGCTCAAAATCATTGTAACCGTAATAAGATCGTTTAAGTTCATCAAAGGAAAATATGTCACTATAAAATCGAACACTGTGTTATTTGTATTGGATTAGTGTCTAAGTCTGTAACCATATTTGGTAAGTACTTGACCCGGTTGTGCATGGTCCTTTTGGGTTGCCTTCACCAAAGCAACTTGACTGAAGAAATAATAGAGAAATAGGTTATTATGATTTTTTAATATATTATATGAATAATATATTAAAGGAGAAATCATATTTATTTAGTTAACATTGGTCAAGAATTAATTAATAATTAATTTTGTGATTAAAAGAAGTTAACTAAACTACGTGGCTTAACTGTAATTATGTGATAGTTGCAAAATAGGGCAATGGATGCCCTATGGGATAGGGTGGACGAATTCAAGGGAATAAGGCCTTAGAATTCGTTCATGATAAGGTTTCTAGGGTTATCCTTTGGGTTGCTTGGTGGGCAAGCAACCAGATAAGGATAAGGACTGAAACCCTAATCCCTACACCTATATAAACACCCCTTGGCATATGAAAGTCGTCCATGCCTTGATACCTAGGGTACCTAGAGTCGAATTTCATACCTCCCCTCTCTCTCTCTCTTGCCTCTCCATTTGCTCTTGGTGTTTGTGAGTCATTAGAGATACTACACTTGTGGTACTTGCTTTCAAAGACAAGAAGATTCAAGAAACAAGTTGTTATTACAGCATAACAACAAGAGGTATGTATTTCATCCTTCCTTGTGATTTTCGAAATTACTAGAAGTATATTAGGTTTCCTTATGTGTTCATAATGTTGTATAACTAATAGTGATAACATAGATCAAACTCTAGGGTTGCATGCACACATAGGATTGTTTGTAATATACCCATCAATTTGCCATCATGACAACATAACAAAATTTTTGTAGCAGTCCTTCGAACCACATATCATGCACAATTGTCATCACTTTCACGATTCTCACCAGGGACCAGAGTCACCAGACTTCATCTTCACTCTTTCCTAAGACAATATGAAGTCGAACCTTCAACTTCTTCTATTTGTTTTTATCCTTGAAATTATCAGCAATCTTGAACTGTGCAGATGTGAATAGCTTATGATTTATTGGAAAATCAAGTTGATTGAAATCTGAATTCTATGTGTCATAACTTTTCTTTGGTTTTTTTAAGAACTCATTATTTTTTCCAAGCACAACAATTTCAATCGTTTCATAACACCAATGCTTGTTGGGATCACCCTTGTTCAAGGCTGGTGGATCGTTTGCTCTTTGTCTCAAAATGTTGTTTATTCGTCTCTGTTTCTCCAACTCAATAGCTTGTAACTTCTTCTTCTCTTCATCAGATTGTACGACTTGAATGATTTTTCCTTTGTCCTTCAAATCAACATTAGAAGTAGATTTAACGAAGGTCGAACTCGATCCTTTTGCACCTTCATTAATCGAGACTCCTTATGTTTGAGCTCTTGTCTGAGTAACAATCCCATGTTGATGATGTTGTTGTCGAAGATGATATAATAAGCTTCATTTAGATACTTGTTGGAATCAAGATTCCTTTACCAGATTCACATTTATTTATGGTTTATACAAAAATAAATCATAATCTATCGATTTGGATTAAACATTCATGATTGTTTAAACAATTTTATAAATTCTCTGTCGCCGTCATCGTCATCGTCTAAGTTGAAGAATTCTAACATAAGAAATCCTGTATTAAAATGTTCAAATCAAAATTATCACCGGTAAATATTGATGGTGGTACTTAGATCATAATGGTAAATACATTTTGGAAACTAAATAATAATATTAGAATATTGAATAGTATTTCTTTTTCAAATGATTTGATCTGATCCATCCTACTAGACCTAGATTTAAAGTAAGAATAGGTATTGATGAAGAAGGTCCACCAATGTAAGTGGTATAAAAGAATCATAATGTTGAAAATGAAGTTTGATGTGCCAATACTCCATCCTTATTCTACATGCCCCAACTGGAAAAGTCCTTTTTTTAACCCATGATCTTTCTCATCATGAAAAACAGAAAACTAAATAATTTTTATATGTTTTATCGTTCACTATTTATTTGATCTATATCTTTTAATCGTTCACCGATTGATATATAATCATCACCATAGCATAAAAACTCGTTCTGAGTATATAAACATCACATTTTGAAAACAAGTCGGTCCTTCTACATCAAATTTTCACAAAACATGACCGATGGACAACTGGAAACAGTCATTAAATAAAACAATCGGAAATCCTATGATTATTGTGTTTATCATCGGATTTGAGTTTATGCATACACAATGAATGACATATATAACTATCGTAATATGTATTTGAACTTCAAGTTATTTATACTTGTGGGAACTCGGAACATCATAGTAGAAAAGCTTTTTGACATTAGAGGTCAAATGAGTTAAACTTAGGGGGTGTTTGGTTTAGCTTTTCACAGCCAAAAGTCTTTTTTGTAAAAGAAAAAGAAGCAAAAGATGTTTGGCAAACTAGTTTTAAAAGCCACTTTTGAAGTTTTTACATAAAGAAAATGAACTTTTTGGAAAAGTCAGGAAATCCTGACTTTTTGTAAGTTTTCCAAAAAGGAATTTTGGGGTTTGAAAAGCTAAGCCAAACACCCCTTAAAGGTCATCAACAAATTAATATCAAATAAAATAAAATATTTTTCAATAAAGTAATCAAGGAAAAATCTACTATTGGACCCACTGTATTTTCACCAATCTTAAACTTCGTTGTCACAGATTCAAAAATTTAAACAAATTAATAACAAATAAAATAATTTTTTTTAAACAAAAGTAATCAACGGAAAAATCTACTGCTGGACCCACTTGATTTTCACCAATCTTTCTCTTTCTATGGCATGAAGAAAATGATTTAAGTTGCTTTGCGGCTGGGGACTAATCATTCAATTCTTTCATCAAAAATGATGCCATTTAATCAAAGTGGTGAGGTGACTTGTGGATAACACCAAAACAACCATGGGATTCCATTGGAGAACAAACCCTCACCAGTCACCTTCATATATCTCAACATCAGTCCTCCATGGATCTCTAACTCTAAATGGACGATTGTTTTTGGTCCTCTTGGAAACAAGATGCTGTTTTTGAGCAATCAAGCAACTGGGATCATGCCTCCAATTTTCATCAATGCAATGCTTCAGATCACGGCGGTGGTGGTGGTGGTGGTGGTGGTGGCGGCAACCGTGGTGGTGAATGGGAAGATGGGAAAGGAGGAAATGCTTCCAAGAACCATAGCGAAGCTGAAAAGAGGCGTAGAGATAGGATCAATTCACATCTTGCTACTTTAAGAAATGTCGTCTCCACTTCGGATAAGGTTATCAACCCTCACACAAAATTTTCAGTTTAAATGATTAAAAGTAGTTTTGAATCAAGATTTTTTTTTTTTTTTTGCTAGTCATATATTTCTTATTTTTTTCATAAATTCTATTTTTAGTGGTACAAATTTGTGCAAGGCAAAAAAAATGTTTAAAAGTAGTTGCTTAATGTATATCCAGATGGACAAGGCAACACTATTAGGAAAGGTCGTTGAGCATCTAAAAGAATTGAAGTCAGAAACAATGGAATTAAGCAAAATGTGTACAATTCCTACAGATTTGGATGAAGTAATCATTGATCTTGATTCTAATATTGGGAACTCTAGTAACAATGTTTTCATCAAGGCTTCTGTTTGTTGTGACGATCGACCAGAACTATTTTCAGAGATAAAGCAAGCGCTTCAAAGCCTAAGGTTGACCATGGTCCAAGCTGAAATGACTTGTTTAGGTGGCAGGATTAAATGCAACTTCATCTTTTGTGTCACAAATGATACGCATGAGAATGAAATGATAACATTGAAACAATCTCTAAGTAGAATTGTTTCAACGTCATCTTGGACAGCTTCATCAAACTATCGCATCAAAAGCAAGCGTCAAAGGTTCTTTTGTTCTTCTAATTATGACACCAATGATCATTCATAGAGAAACCATTTATGCATTATGAGCATCACAACATAGATCGTTGTTAAGACTTAAGAGCTCATGTTGGTATTCATATATAACTTATTACAACATTTAGGTCAATTACAATGTTTTTAGTTTATTATTTCATGTTCTTTTTGTTTCACCTAAGGTTTATGTATTGGGCGAGACAGCTTTTTTTAATGCTTGATCAATGTATTTCGGCAATCTAAAGGTATTTATAAAGATTTGATTATTCTTATATCAAATTATCACTTGCATCCTTTTCAAACTTTTTCTTCCTAGAATACATGTTAGATATATACTATCCCAAGCTAGAGCTTAACTAGTCCTTTGTTATAGCCTTAATGATTTAAATCTCTCCATAGTAACTAACATTATATAAAACCTTGCAAAATGAATATATTGTGATTGTTTCATGGCACTTAATCTCTTCCTAATTCATGATCATTTAAAAGGGACTACCACTCTTGACAACTCTCCTTTGGCTTCTTGTTCAATCATAAACTGATCGGACGCATTAAATAAATAGTTATTCACTAAAACGACCATATAAAGTAGTAGTATGTCACCAAAATGTTACACTTTTCAATGGAAGACCCCACCAAATAATCGTGAAAATATGACCAAGAGCTAGCTGGCAAACATTTTTGGCACTAAGCACCAACTATAAATATTTGCGAGTACAACTTATTATTCGAAAATAATTGTAACGTCCCAAAAATACGAGCCAAAAATTTCATTTTTAAAACATACACTTTGCAAAACATTAGAAATAAAACACCCACTGATCATATCATTTCATAAAAGATGTCGCGTGTCTAGAAACCATTTTATAAAACATACAATGTCAGAGTACAAATCCCCAAGAAGATCTCATAGTGCGAAATACAAGGCGTGTGTGTGATGTGCCGCTACCGTGCCGGCTCCTTCCCCTTCGAAGAAGAGGTACCTGAAACCAAAACTGAAAACTGTAAGCACGAAGCTTAGTGAGTTCCCCCATATTACCACATACCATACAATCACATATCATACATATTGTCGGGCAATTCTGGGGTGCCCGACCTACCCGGTACGACCATTATGGGGTGCCGACCTACCCGTGTCAAACCGTTCTGGGGTGCTGACTACCCATGTCAAGCCATTCTGGGGTGCTGACTACCCATCGATCCTAACAACCGATCCTCGGGGATTATTTCACCCCTTATTGCTACCATCACATATATCATAACATAACATATTATCAGACATATCTGGGGTGTCCGATCTACCCTTCGGTCCTATCGACTGAACTTGGGGACTAATCCCCTCCTACTACCACTATCACATATAACATATCATGCCTGCATATAAACATATCATCACATACTGTCAGACATACCTAGGGTGTCTGACCTACCCTTCGGTCCTAACAACCGAACTCTACTACTATCACATACACATATCACGCCAGCATATAACATATCCGGTAGTAGCAAACCTAGATGATATCACAAAGACAATCATCTAACATACAACTCCTACTGGTGGGTCGGCATTGTGGCCGTATACCCACCGCTACTGGAAGGTAACTCACCTCAAAGTAGCTGCTGATCTGCGTGGGAACTGACTGTCTTCTGCTGCTGCTGCCCCGGAAATCCTCCGGCTATAATTCCCACAAAATACTCAGTCAAATACTGCTAACCGACTTCAGGGTAAAATTACCATTTACCCCTAACCAAACCAAGAGTCAAAGTCAAAGTCAACTTTCAGTTGACCTGACTCGCCGAGTTGGCTTGCCAACTCACCGAGTCCCTGTTCATTTGGTAGACTAAAATACCGTCTCTACTCGTCGATTTAGGCATTGACTCGACGAGTTTTCCTTCTACCCAAAGTCCAATACTCCTTCATCCTACTCGCTGAGTTGTATGAACAACTCGTCGAGTTCATCTTCATCCGAAGAACATGCTATGCTGAGACTCGCCGAGTTGTATGAACAACTCGCCGAGTAGGTTCTTGAGGCAAGAAGATTGCCTTGAACTCGCCGAGTCAGGGCATTAACTCGCCGAGTTCCTCCATGGGTGAGTCTGGCTTCCGACTCACTGAGTCACACCCCATGACTCACTATTCCACTCCGCAAACACGAAAAGGGGGAAAACTCGGGGACTCGCGACTCGATTCGCCGAGTCCGATGAACGACTCGCCGAGTCTTTCACATGCAAATACTATATACTCGATTTCGCTTGAATCCAGCTCATGCCATATATAGATTTGGGTTTCTAGGGCTTGATTAACACGTAAAGTTTCCAACTTTACGTGTAAATAAACACCAATGAAGGTTTTAGGGCTCAAAATGCACTAAAAGAGTAGATCTAGGGATTTCATGCAATATGGCTCCATAAAGGCAGTAGATCCGAGATCCTGGAGCTCAATCATGCATAGATCTAAAGGTTAATCAACTTATTACAGATCCTAAATCATACCCAAGCTTGGAAATGGCTCAAGGAGGACTTTAATGGAGCTATAAGGGACTACAAGCATGGAAACAGAGGGAAACTGAGTTATACCTCAAAGGAATAGCTTGAAATAACACCAAGAAGTCTGGCCTCCTTTTCTTCTTGATTTACTCTTATTTTCTCTCAAAATCTTCAAGAAACACACCAAAACACTTCAATCTCACAAGGAACAAGGGTTGGACGATATAGGGAGCTCTAAGGGTGAAGGGGGGCGAGGTTGGGGCGCTTAAGGTTGGTTTAAATAGGGTGCAAACCCTTGAAATTTAGGGTTTCATTAGACAGCGGGGACTCGCCGAGTCCAGAATATGGACTCCCCGAGTCGCCAACTTAAACGTGTTCCATATCCCGTCTCTACTCGGCGAGTCGGTCCTACAACTCACCGAGTCCAAGGCTAAAAATGAAAAACACTTAGATAAATTTCACATACCAGGAACCAGGTGCTACAAATCTCCCCCACTTATTTTAGACTTCGTCATCGAAGTCTGCTGCTCGATCCTGAAACAACTCGGGGTAATGCTCCATCATTTCTTCCACCGGCTCCAATGTCCACTCTGAACCCTTCCGGTGCTGCCATTGCACCTTTACTAATTCCACCCTCTTGTTCCTCAGATCCTTCGACTTCCGGTCAAGGATTGCGACTGGGCGTTCAATGTAATTCAGGCTGTCATCAATCTGGATATCCTCTAACGGCACCACTGCTGAATCATCTATTAGGCACTTCTGCAGCTGGGAGACATGGAAGGTGTTGTAGATCTGACTGAGCTTGGCTGGCAAATCCAGCCTATATGCCACCTTGCCCACTCGGGCTACAACCCTGAACGGACCAATGTATCTTGGGTCCAACTTGACCCCGCTTCATGAAACGAATGACGCCCTTCTAAGGTGACACTTTCAGGAGAACCATATCCCCAACCTGAAACTCCAGGTCTGACCGGCGCTTGTCGGCGTAACTTTTCTGCCGACTCTGCGCAGTCTGCAGCCTGCTTCGAACCTGCTGGATTCTCTCGGTCGTCTTGAGCACCACCTCGGTGCTCCCCATGACCCTCTGGCCAACGTCACCCCAACATATCGGGGTCCTGCACCTCCGTCTGTACAACATCTCGAATGGGGGACGGTCAATACTCGCGTGGTAGCTGTTGTTGTACGAGAACTTAGCCAAGGGAAGATAGGTATCCCAGCTACCATCGAAGTCTAGCACGCATGCCCGCAACATATCCTCTAAAGTCTGGATAGTCCGCTAGCTCTGACCATCCGTCTGCGGGTGAAAGGCGGTGCTAAAATGTAGACGAGTGCCCAACTCATCATGAAACTTCTTCCAAAACCTGGAAGTGAACCGCACATCTCGGTCTGATATCACTGACACTGGCACCCCGTGCCACGCCACTATCTCCCTAATATAGATATCGGCCAACTTTTTGGCCGAGATACTCTCCTAGATCGGAATAAAATGGGCGCTCTTAGTCAATCGATCCATGATGACCCAAATCGAATCTACTCCTCGCGCAGTCCGGGGAAGCTTTGTGATAAAATCCATCGTAATATCTTCCCATTTCCACAACGGGATATCCAACGGCTGCATCTTGTCGTGCGGTCTCTGATGCTCGGCCTTGACCTTCCTGCATGTCAAACACCGCTCGACGTACCACGCCACATCCCGCTTCATGCAGGGCTACCAATAGTCTAGACGAAGATCCCTATACATCTTCATCGCCCCTGTATGGATAGACAATCGGGATTTGTGCGCCTCCTCCATCAAGATCTGGCACACGCCTCCGTGATACGGCATCAACACCTTACGGTGTAGTGTCAATAATCCTCAGCTATCATAATCGAAGGAGGTGACTTGACCCACTATTCGCTCACTCTTCCGATGTTCCTCCTTCATAGCCTCCTGCTGAGCTTCCTGAATCTGCTCTAACAGTGGAGTCACCACCGTCATCCTCATACACACATCCCTGATCGGTGCCGCCTTACGGCTAAGCGCATCGGCCACCACATTGACCTTCCACGAGTGATAAAGGATCTCGCAATCATAATCCTTCACCACGTCCAACCACCGACGCTGCCTCATGTTCAGATTCGGCTGATCCATGAGATACCTCAAACTCTTGTGGTCCGTGTAAATGGTACATCGAACCCCGTAGAGGTAATGCCGCCAAATCTTGAGGGCGAAGACCACCGCCCCCCACTCTAAATCATGTGTCGGGTAGTTCGCCTCGTGAGGCTTCAGCTGCCTCGAGGCATAAGCAATGACATGCCCCCTCTGCATCAATACTGCGCCTAAGCCTGAGATAGATGCATCACAGTATACCACTAAATCCTCAACGCCCTCGGGCAGGGCTAAGATTGGCGCCTTGCAAAATCTCCGCCTTAGAATCTCGAACGATGCCTGCTGCTCAGGCCCCCATCAAAAGTCCACGGCTTTCCTAGTCAACCGTGTCAGGGGTACGGCTATCTTGGAGAAATCTCGAATGAATCTCCGATAGTAGCTTGCTAATCCTAGGAAAATCCGAATCTCGGATGGGACTTCGGAACCTCCCATCTCATCACGACCTCCACCTTGGCCAAGTCTACTGAAATCTCGTTCTAGTTGACGAGGTGCCCAAGAAATTGCACCTCGCGCAACCAAAACTCACATTTGGAGAACTTGGCATACAAGCTCTCCCTCCTCAAGGTCTCTAAAACCTCTCTCAGATGCTCCTCGTGCTCCTCCTACGTCTTGGAATATACCAAGATGTCATCAATGAAAACTATCACAGACCGATCCAGCATCGGTCTACACACGCGGTTCATGAGGTCCATGAACACGGCAGGAGCATTGGTGAGCCCAAACGACATCACCACGAACTCATAATGGCCATAACGCGTCTGAAACGTGGTCTTCTGTACATCCTCCTCTCTGACCCTCATCTGATGATAACCTGAACGCAAATCAATCTTGGAGAACCAAGATGCTCCCTGTAATTGGTCAAAGAGGTCATCAATCCTCGGGAGTGAGTAGCGGTTCTTCACCGTTACCTTATTCAGCTCCCGGTAATCTATACACATCCGATGCGACCCGTCCTTCTTCTTCTCAAACAGGATCGGGGCTCCCCAGGGTGAACTGCTCGGTCGAATAAATCTCTTGTCTAGCAGCTCCTGCAGCTGCGTAGACAACTCCTGCATCTCGGGAGGAGCCAACCGATAGGGTGCCATGGCTATCAGAGACGCACCAGGAACTATGTCGATCCTGAACTCTACCTGACGTTCCGGAGGTATTCCAGGAAGCTCCTCCGGGAACACATCAGCGTAGTCTCGCACCACTGGAACCTCGCTCACCGTCGCCTTACCCGTATCCCGGGTATCCATAACGTACGCGACATATCCCACGCAACCCTGCTGAAGGTAGCGCCTAGCTCTCGCTGCTGAACATACTGTGGGTCCACGCTGTGGCCTCTCGTCGTGGATCACTAACTCTCCCCCACTTGGGGTCCTGATCTGCACTAACTGATGTGCGCAATCTATCACCGCCCCATTAGGTATCAACCAATCCATGCCTATAATCACCTTGTTCCCCCACAAAGGGATGGGAACCAAATCCACCAAATAGCGCTCCTCAGATAACCTTAGGACACAATCCCTGAATACTGCTGACGCTCACACCGATCGATCATCGGCAATCTCTACCTCTAAATGTCAATCCAACATGCCCGAAGACTCACTAAACCTCTTGCTAAGCGCAAGGGAAACAAACGATCGGGTGGCAACCGAGTCAAAAAACACCTGAACAGGAATACCATTCACATGGAACGATCCTAACGCACATACACAAAGCACAGATCAATATCATAACATCATAAAAATAAGATAGAGGGAAAGAATCATACCCGTCACCACATCGGGTGCGGCGCGAGCCTCCTCGGTAGTCAGTTGAAACGCCCGGATCCTCACCATTGGAGCCTCTGCCTTGACCTGCCGGCCATCTGTAATCTGCATGGTAGCTGGAGCTGGCGCCTTAACCGGCGCTGATGCTGTCAACTAGGGGCAATTGGCCTTCTTGTGGCCCCTCTGGTTGTAGTGGAAACACAATAACTCCGATGTCTGAATCACAGGTGCAGGGGCGGTATAATCCCTGCTAAAATGCCCTGTCTTGCCGCACTTATAGCAGCCCGACAATCCCAACCTACATGCCCCCTCATGAGGCCTGCTGCATTTCTTGCAGCTGCTCGGTCCTGACTGGCCTTTCGGCCTACCATCTGGTCCCTTAGGCTTCTTCCCTGAAGCCCCTCCTGCCTGTCCCTCCTCTGTCTTCCTTTTCCAGATGTGCTCCAGATCTATCTCCCTCTCCCTTGCCCTGACAATCATAGAGTCCAGGGTAGGGCAAGCTGAAAAACTGACATGCTCCCGAATATCAGCTCATAGCATGTCATGATAGCGGGTCCTCCTCATATCCTCATCACCAGCGTACTAGGGCACTAGCAACACCCTCTCCCGGAACATGGCGGTAATCTCCGCCACAGTCTCCGTCGTCTGTCTCATATCCAAGAACTCCCTGGCCAGCTGCTGAAGCTCGACAGGCGGCCGCAAACTCTTCCCTGAACCTGGTCGCGAAGTCCGACCAAGTCATAGCCTCGACAGTCGAGGCTCCCAACGAGTCACCCACGGACTCCCACCAATCCCTAGCTCGATCTCGTAAACACCCTGCTGCAAACCTCACCTTCGACCCCTCAGGGAAGAAGCTAATCATCTGTGCAGACTCAATTTCTACAATCCATCGTCTGGCAGCTATGGGGTCCTTCGCCCCATGAAAATCCGGTGCACCACTGCCCCGGAAGTCCTTGAAGGACAGTGTGTGAGATCCCGACTGGCTAGATGCCATGTCGCTCCTGAATGCCTTAAGGCGATCCTCCATCAACTCCAATATCCCTTCCTTGATCGACCTGAAGATAATGGGGGTCGACTCAATGATGCATCTGGTGATCTCTGACGCGATGAACTCGCGTAGCCCCTCATCTACTGGCTCGGAACCTGATCCCGAACCCGATCCCCCTCCTGAACTGCCAACTGCTGGCCTCAAGCGTAGTACCACCATTCTAAAATACATAAATAATAATTGTTAGCGATACTGTTACCTCTGGAGGGATCACACCTACTACAAGTTCTCTAGTCTTATCTTGGCCTTCCTCGGTTCGGGTATGGATCTTCTGCTTTCAGTAGTACGGGCCCATACTACCTTCCACATCTATCTGTCCCTTCTCCAAGGACTGCCTTGACTCCACCAGGTCCCTTTCACTACCGCTGATCACTGCTATACTCATCCTAGGCTTGCCCCAGGAAAATCTCTAACTCCACCCTACCCGGTCCTCAACTGCTGAAGGCCTCCTTATAATGCCAATTAGTCATTACCTGAATACCATCACATGTGGTGAGGTTCAAATAATCCTTCGAGTAACAGACTCGGCTCTACACGGTTAGACTCAGACAAGAGCTGCGCAGTAGGACCAAATCCAGCACTCTAAGATTATTCAACCCTGATCATATGTGACGTGACGTATTCATCTAATGTCTAACTCCCATCACTCAGAGTACCACGAAGCACAAAGCAAGCAGCATTCAGACAAAAGGGAACAATCTCAAGCAAATCCGTCCTCATAGAGAAAAGCTGAACTACCATACAATGCTAAACTCATACTATCAGGCATAACCCTAAAAGGCTATCCTACTGCTGTCTACTCAATTCTAGCATGCAATTTTCATACACTGAAGCACATAAAGCAGGCACATAAGGCATCACTCCTAGATCCTTAGTCCTATTCTAGCATGCTATTCTACTATAACCGATAAACATAACATAAGCTGGTATGGGTACTTTGGGGAATACTTACTTGAGCTCGGTCGATCGTGCACATCACACACTTCGTTCCTTCTTAAAACTCTTTACTTAGCTTTTCAGAAAATATTTTCTTCTTTAAAATCCTTTAATCCCTCGATTTGAGTTCAAACACCCCCGAAGGCATGTCCGAATCCCTCAAACCAGGTCTCTGATACCAACTTGTAAAGTCCCAAAAATACGAGCCAAAAATTTCGTTTTTAAAACATACACTTTGCAAAACATTAGAAATAAAACACCCACTGATCATATCATTTCATAAAAGATGTTGCGTGTCTGGAAACCATTTTATAAAACATACAATCTCAAAGTACAAATCCCCAAGAAGATCTCATAGTGCGGAATACAAGGCGTGTGTGTGATGTGCCGCTACCATGCCGGCTCCTTCCCCTTCAAAGAAGAGGTACCTGAAACCAAAACTGAAAAATGTAAGCACGAAGCTTAGTGAGTTTCCCCATATTACCACATATCATACATACTACCGGGCAATTCTGGGGTGCCTGACCTACCCGGTATGGCCATTCTGGGGTGCCGACCTACCCGTGTCAAGCCGTTCTGGGGTGCTGACTACCCATCGATCCTAACAACCGATCCTCGGGGACTATTTCACCCCCTATTGCTACCATCATATATATCATAACATAACATATTATCATACATATCTGGGGTGTTCGATCTACCCTTCGGTCCTATCGACTGAACTTGGGGACTATTCCCCTCCTACTACCACTATCACATATAACATATCATGCCAGCATATAAACATATCATCACATATTGTCAGACATACCTGGGGTGTCTGACCTACCCTTCGGTCGTAACAACCGAACTCTAATACTATCACATATACATATCACGCAAGCATATAACATATCCGGTTGTAACAAACCTAGATGATATCACAAAGACAATCATATAACATACAACTCCTACTGGTGGGTCGGCATTATGGCCGTTGACCCACCGCTATTGGAAGGTAACTCACCTCAAAGTAGCTGCTGATCTGCGTAGGAACTGACTGTCTTCTGCTGCTGCTGCCCCGGAAATCCTCCGGCTATAATTCCCACAAAATACTCAGTCAAATACTGCTAACCGACCTCAGGGTAAAATGACCATTTACCCCTAACCAAACCAAGAGTCAAAGTCAAAGTCAACTTCCAGTTGACCCGACTCGCCGAGTCCCTATTCATTTAGTAGACCAAAATCCCATCTCTACTCGTCGAGTTAGGCATTAACTCGACGAGTTTTCCTTCTACCCAAAGTCCAATAGTCCTTCATCCTACTCGCCGAGTTGTATGAACAACTCGTCGAGTTCATCTTCATCTAAAGAACATGCTATGCTGAGACTCGCCGACTTGTATGAACAACTCGCCGAGTCTGTTCTTGAGGCAAGAAGATTGCCTTGAACTCGTCGAGTCAGGGAATTGACTCGCCGAGTACCTCAATGGGTGAGTCTGGCTTCCGACTCACTGAGTCACACCCCATGACTCACTATTCCACTCCGCAAACACGAAAAGGGGGAAAACTCGGGGACTCGCGGCTCGACTCGCCGAGTCCGATGAACGACTCACCGAGTCTTTCACATGCAAATACTATATACTCGATTTTTCTTGAATCCAACTCATGCCATACATAGATTTGGGTTTCTAGGGCTTGATTAACACGTAAACTTTCCAACTTTACGTGTAAATAAACACCAATGAAGGTTTTAGGGCTCAAAATGCACTAAAAGAGTAGATCTAGGGCTTTCATGCAATATGGCTCCATAAAGGCAGTAGATCCGAGCACCTGGAGCTCAATCATGCCTAGATCTAAAGGTTAATCAACTTATTACAGATCCTAAATCATACCCAAGCTTGGAATGGATCAAGGAGTACTTTAATGGAGCTATAAGGGACTACAAGCATGGAAACAAAGGGAAACTGAGTTATACCTCAAGGGAATCACTTGAAAAAACACCAAGATGTCTGGCCTCCTTCTTCTCTTTTTGATCTACTCTTTTTCTCTCTCAAAATCTTCAAGAAACACACCAAAACACTTCAATCTCACAAGGAACAAGGGTTGGACGATATAGGGAGCTCTGAGGGTGAAGGGGGCGAGGTTGGGGCGCATAAGGTTGGTTTAAATAGGGTGCAAACCCTTGAAATTTAGGGTTTCATCAGACAGCGGGAACTCACCGAGTCCAAAATATGGACTCGCCGAGTTGCCAACTTAAACGTGTTCCATATCCCGTCTCTACTCGGCGAGTCGGGCCTAGAACTCGCCAAGTCCAAGGCTAAAAATGCAAAACACTTAGATAAATTTCACATACCAGAAACCAGGTGCTACAATAATATTTATGATAAATTCAATGGAAGTCCCCATGAAAGAATACTGAATAATGATTCGCATGACACTTTTTCGCCTTGCGTATTAATGTTCTGCTCTTTCGCTCTTTCTCCTGAGGTATCATTCTACCATGCGGACATGCAACCATAATATATTATCGCTAAAGTGTCACGAGACAACTTATTTCCATTTATTTAAGAGTTTGGTGAACATATCTTTAGGTAACGGTATTGTATCTATAATGTAATTTTTGGTGTCCTTCGAATTGTTGGTATTTCATTATGATCTCAATTTGATTGTGTTTCTATATTTCAACATACGAGTATATCGTTCTCAATTCGATATTGATTCCTAGTACCCCCCCCCCCCCCCCCCCTGCCATTACTATGAGTTTAAGATTAAGGTTACTATTGAAAAAGACAAACATGCAGCTTACGATGATCTCAATTTTTATTGAATATATCTTTAGGTAACGGTAATGTATTTGTAATGTAATTTTTGGTGTCCTTTGAATTGTTGGTATTTCATTATGATCTCAATTTGATTGTGTTTCTATATTTCAACATACCAGTATATCGTTCTCATTACGATATTGATTACTAGTACTCTCCTCCCTCCACTTGTCATTACTATGAGTTTAAGATTAAGGTTACTACAGAAAAAGACAAACATGCAGCTTACGATGATTTTGAAGGTGAAGAATGAAAAGAAAAATCCTTAATGATTTAAAAGAAGGCCAACAAGTAGCATAAAGAATTAATCTATCCTTTTATGCAAAAGAATTACTTAATCCATCTTTCTCTGCAAAAGAACGTCACCAGGATCACCTCAAAAGGAAGAATATTGGTATGAATTTCAATCTTTCATGATGGAAGATAAGGCTAGAAACTATATTCTCCGGTAGGTGTATTGTTGGTTTTTTTATATAGCACATAACCACCCTCTTAGAATGTGTAGGTTTGTATCATTTAATGGTGTTAACATTTCGTTCTCTAATTCAATCCGTGTTAAGTAAATCCAATATTGTATATATTCAATTGAAAATATATATGGGTCGCCAATATCTTACGATATTTTCACCTAACATATTAAATGCATGTAGCGTCTATGTTTTTTTTCGGCAAAATAAATACAGATTATATTTTGTTGGTTCTTATCACTATATATTTGAAAGTTTGGGAACTCATTTTGCACTATATGTTTGATCGTTTCTTAATTCATCTTTTTTTTTTTTTTTTTTTTTCTATTAGATCTGATCTGTTTACAAGCCCAAATCTTATGATTCAGCCCAATGTATTTACTTCTGCGCAAAATAAATTTGTTACTTAACTGATCCAGTTACATCTGATTTAGCTCAAATTTTAAGTTCGTTACTGGTCTTAATCTGTTAAGTTGAGCCGAAATCGTATTCCTGATTGATTTATCCGATGTGTTTTATTTATTCGTTCACTATATCTTGTTCTCGAGTCGTATGTTCTGAATCATGCACTTCGCATCTTCAAAAGTTATCACATCAAACCATTGGGTTTGTTGATTTTTGTTTGATCTTGGATTGAAGATGCTTTGATGTTTATTGAAGTGTTCCTATGATTCAGATGCATTAACTCAAATGTGAAGTCAAGCTTGATGTTCCAGTCGACATGGTTAATATTTTGAGGTTAAATCGATATTCTGATTAATTTTAGACTTCTTATTGAATCAAAGAAATTGATGGCTTCCTGATTCATTCCGAGCCTTAATGTTGCTTCGTTATGGTTCAGAATTTCATGATGATTCTCAATGGTTTGATGTGATAACTTTTGTTATATTCAAAGAAAAGTCAATATCGAGGTTGTAAAGAAGAATTCAAAAGATGATTCGTGATGGTTTGTATTGAAGTCGATAATGATCAATTTGAATGTCAAGATTGGATTTCAAAAGTCAAAATTTAAGTGTCAAGCTTACAACTTTGGCGTCCACTTCTAATTCTCTAAAATCTTGCTTTGTATCTAATTGGTTATAAGAGTAGATAGCTAAGAGAGTGTTTGTCATTGCTTTTAAAATGATTTTTTTGTCTTTTTCTTTTTAAATAAGTCAAAAAGTTTGATAAGATGTTTGGAAACTCTAAGGCTGTGTTTGGCACGCCACAGCTAGCTGATAAGCTAGCTAGCTTGTTTTTCAACCTGTTTTTATGTTGTTGTGTTTGGTAAGCCAAAAAATAGCTTATAACCTAACTTTTTGAAAGGCTACTTAGACTAACCTTTTAAAAGCTTTTTTAAAATTTTTCCAAATACACCTTTTGATTAATTATAGAAACACATACTCTTACATGTCTTTTTATGTAATTTTATATATTTCAGCTAGTTTTACCAAACGTTATTTTTTATCTGCTAGCTTTTCAGCCATCAACTAGCTTTTCAGCTAACAGTTAGGTTTTCAGCTAGTCTGCCAAACATAGTCTAAAAATTCTTTTAGAATAGCTTTTTGGAAAGAAGAAAACATACCATTTTCAAAAGTCACAAAATGTTGTCTTTTGATGGTTTTTGATTTTTAAAAGGTAAAAAGCTACAACATATTCCAAACATATTTTTAAAACTTCTTTTGGCAAAAGTAATAAGTCAATAAGAAATTTTATGAAAAGGACTTTTGAAGTCAAAAAAACTCACCCTAAGTGCATTCACGATTGAGTTTTGTGCTTGTCTTCATTGGAGCTTGAAATTGACTTAAAACTTCGTATCCCAATTCACCAAACACACTCTTTGGACTCATAAATGGTTGCTTGTGAATTCAATACTTCGGGTTCAATATCAACATAAATTCAGACTCAATGGAAATGCTTCGTGATGGGTCGACCTCACTTCATGTAACACCCGATTTTTTGGGCTACAATTTTTTAGTAATAATAATAATAATAATAATAATAGTAGTTAAAAACAAAACATAACAAAATACCTAAATACATAAACAATAAAGAAGTAGATAAACAAGGTTTTTAAAATGATGAGCATAATAAAAAATAATCATAACAGTGTTTTAAATAGTCGTTAGAAATGTTAAATTTTAAAATTATAGCAATTTGTGTTTTAGGTTTAATAGTATCAAAGTGGTAAAAGTGTGTTTGTCCAAATGGTTGATTCACTTAAATAATTTTGTTATTTTAGATAATTAAATTCATAATTTGGTTGGAAATGGACTAAAAGAGTTAACTCCCACGGTTTAAAACCACTACTTATATGAAGCACTTATCTTCATTTCAGCCAACCCCATAATTTTAAAAGTTAAAGAGATAGAGGATGGAGATTCCATGAGATTACTCCATCTAGAGTTGAATTCAATCAAGGAGTTATCATTTAGTGCAATGAATAGAAGAAATCAAAGGCTTCAAGGTATTAATCTCTCCCTTTAATCTTAATTTCGAATTTGAAGTTGAGGATGGAAATCCATGTAGATTTTACGGTTAATTGCTAGCTATAATGAAGAGATAGAGGATGGGAATCCATGATTTGAATGGAGATGGACTAAAAGAGTTAACACCCAAAGTTTAAAATCACTACTATAACAAAGTAAGGGTGGAAATCGAAAAATGAATTATATTAAGCACTTACCCTCTTCATTTCAGCTAACTCCATGATTTTAAAAGCTAGAGAGATAGAGGATGGAGATTCCATGACATTACTCCATCTAGAGTTGAATTCAATCGATGAGTTGTCATTTAGTGCAATGAATAGAAAAAATCATAGGCTCCAAGGTATAATCTCTCTTATTTAAGCTTAATTTCGAATTTGAACTTGAGGATGGGAATTCATGTTGACTTTACAGTCAATTTCTAGCTAGGTTTTCGTTTTTTTTAACCTTTCTAAGGTACTTGATGTAGTTCTAAAATCAATTATATCATCCCTTTGATAGATTTGGTGTTGAGTAAGAATATCATTATAAACCCTAGAATCCCAATTATAATAATGAAGATGTTACGTTATTCTCCAAATGATTTTGTGATCATTTATGATTCTTTGTTGCGATAAATCCTGCATGGATGTACAAACTCAAGAAATGAGAAAATTTAATGTTGATGACTTGGATTTGGGGATTAATTAGTTTATCAATGAACTCCACCTAGTTGGACGTTATCTATTTATGTAAAGGATGTTCATATTCATGAATTGAAACAATAGCTACGATTAGAATTCTTAAAATGAAGTATTACTTATCCTTAAACTGATCCTAAGGATTGTTAACGCATTGGATAAGAGAGTTAAATTTTGAATTTTACTAATTTATAGATTTCAAGAAAATTAGATGACCAATATGAGTAAATGACTTTCATAGACATTAAATTGATACTTGGATGATGATTTGGATCCAAAACAAGAAGAGTTGCTTCCATTTACAGTGATTCAAATGATTATTGGCTATAAGGGCATATTGGGAAACTATAGAATTGAATTAGTAATTTCGTTGTTGAATTAAGCGCCTATAATCCTCTAGAATGTATTTAAGTATGATATTTTGCACTTGGTGACATTCATATGAACATTGAATGGTGTTGAATGAATCACATTGGTCATTGTTCAACTCTTGCGAAAATTAAGCTCATAACCACTCTAGTGGGAGTTTAGTGAACATTATGACCGTAAGACCTTTATGATGGGTTTTTCTAGGTTACAAAAATAATTAACCAAACATGGTTTGCAAGTGAAATTTCACATAAAAAATTATGGGCACATGCAATCTAGAAATCTATGTCTTTTCTCATAATAGCAACATACTTTGAAAAACCTAAACTAATCTATGTAAACCTTCATTGGAAACCTTTTGTCATAATCAAACATAGCAACTTTCTTCAAACCTTCATTGGAAAGCAAGAACCAATAATGTGGATGCATCTAATAGTTCACACCCAATAACTTAAAACCCCAGGAACTAATTAGGAGAGAGGAGGAAGAAGGAATTTTGAATTTCATGCTTGCCAAAAGGCTAGAGTGAAGTTTGGCTAATAAGGCTCCGTATTTATAGCTAGAGGAAACCCTTATTTGAATAATAAAATAATAATATTTTAAACCTATTCAAATCAGTTTCCTTATCAGCAATTGGAAGCTTCCACATCCCTTTTGAAGAAGCCCTAAAACCGTCCACTCTTAGAAGGTTCCAGAATATCTCATTTTCTCATCTATCGAACAATTACAAATAAACCCTTGTACCTCTAATTAGTTCTAATTCATACAAAATTAATTTTCAATTAGTTCTGGTTAATTCTAAATTAATTATTAACTAATTATAATTAATATATTAATCATATAATATATTAACAAATCTTTTTATCTCCCTCCCAAAATTATTTGTAGTTTATTTCTATTTATTTGAGGGAAACCCAAAAAGGATTTACTTTTACTCACTAAAAATATACCAATTTAATTAAGACCTTCTACATTTAATCCAACAACCTCCCACTTGAATAAATCGTCAACTACAATTGCAAGTATATACTTTGAGTAACTAGTAAAAAGTGCTTTCCAAAGCCACTATCAAACTCTAATTAAAATAGACGTTGGCCCTAAGATAAGTGATCCGCTATTCCTTCATTCTACAAGATATTGTATGGACACGGGACATGTATACACATCAATATCATAGTCCAAGATTCTATTTCTCAATTTTTGATTTATGTCGATTGAATTCAGACGACTAATTGAACACATCAATTTAGTTCGGGCTCGGCCAAGCACTTCATATGTCAACAACAAATCATCGATGGGGCCATATATACTGTTTTTCATGTTAAGGAAAAAAGGAACAAGTAAACTTTTACTATATAATCATACCTTTTACTTATCATATCAGACATGGAATTACACTTTATGAAATCTAGTTACAGATGCGTTGATGTAAACCTATATTCAGGAAGTAAGATGTAAAATGAAACGCAATAATAAACTAATTGTTCTATAGCATCATACTATTTGAATATAAATAATTCCCTATCATTTAATCTCCATAACAATTACATATTTATTGATTGTATAAATGTTTTGAGGTAATCGACTTAGCAACTAAACTTTTCAATATTTTCATGCCAAGGTATATCATGTTTTCCTTTGTTCATCACTATTATGAACGAATCATCAAAAAGATATCCACTTCAGAACTAGATATTCATCCTCAACCCTTTTCTTGGATGTAGTGAATTTTCCTCCATCTATGCATTGACCTTTTGTAACCTGAAGAATCATTAGTCAACACAACTGCACTTTCACAGAATATCGTTAATGGTAATTTGTTACTCAAAATAACTCCAAGGTCAACTATGAAGTTTTTCCAGTCCAGATTCGCTCCTTGATACGTCATTTGCATTGTAGTACTCCGACTTGTATAGTTGAGTCTATCACCATCTCTTACATGAAACCTTTCATGTTATTGCATTATAATTCAAAATGAATGTCTATTTAGACTATGACTCAGATTCATCTCTACATTTCATGTCACTATATATCTTCTCAATCAAGTTCTCTATTGTTTACCAGAACCAATTCTTTGGTATCTTTCAATACCTCAAAATGTTCTTAATATTTGTCTAGCAATTTAGTCAAGCTGATTTCTGATACAATCTCATAATACTTAACACATTTGAGAAATCTGAATAAGCACAAGTCATAGCATTCATGATCGATTCTATATCTAAAGCATATAGGACTCCACTCATCCTATCATTTTCATGACTAGTACAAAGGACTTTTGAGATTCACTCAACTCCTAGCTATGAAGCATACGAACTATCCCTTTGGAATTTTCCATGTTGAAACCTTTAAAACATTATATGCTTTGACTGAATCCTATTAGAATTTTTTTTATATATCCAATTCGTAAGACCAAGTATCAATGTCGCTTTTCCCATGCCCATCATATCAAAAAAATTCTCGCGCTTTTACACTTTGCAACTTAGGGACAATGTTTCCTATGAGTAGTATTCTCATCAACATGCAATACTAGGAAGACAATGACATTCCTACTAGCTCTAACATGTACTCAAGACTCATCTAGACTTCTAGAAAGACAATACTCTTTGACTTTCTCATGGAAGCACATATTCCTCCTATGCTATGCTTGTCTAAATCTATAAATAGACTTCTCAAGCTTATATGCTTTTGTATGTTTAAATCCTTTCAGAATATGTCATACATCTTTCGAAAGATTCTTGTTAAGGAAAGTCGTTTAGACATCCACTGTACCATATCTTATAATCATAGAAGGCAACAATGATAACTAATAACTAAATAGACCCTTTCTATCTACTGATGAGAATGTTTCCTCATAACCAATTCCTTGAGTTTGAGTGAAAACCATTTGTATCATACTAGTTTTGAATGTGTGTACATTCCTATACATGTTAGTCTTCATATTTAAGATATACTTGCAACCTATTGTCATAAAACTAGGCCTTGCATAAACCAATCTCATACTTGGTTATACTTCATGGACTGAATTCTGCTATCCTTAACCTCCTTTCATTGGCAAGCTAATAGCCCACAATTATTTCCTAGTAGTAATTAGCCTATCCAAATTGACCAATGTTTTATCACTAGTCAACGTGTCTCCTTCCATAGTTATATGAAACTCATAAAACCTAGGAGGCACTCTAACTCTGCTAGATCTATGAAGAGGTAAGACAATGCCATTTGACTCAATTGTTATTTTAAACTAAGGTTGAGAGCTAGTTCCAACTATAGGCTCATTTTCGGTCATATCTCGAATTTGTTCAAGGTCGATATGACTCCCACTAACTTCTTGATATGTATATGTTCTTTCACTCAAAGAACATTCCATTTGAGCTATATGCACCACATTCTCATGGGTCTTTAAAAATAATATCAAAATTCTTTAGTGAATACCCGACAATGTAACACTTCTTAGATTTTGATCCAAATTGGTCATTGGTTTCTCGTCTAACAAAACACCTTACAACACCAGACCTAAATGTGAGGAAACCTTTCAACTCCACATTTCAAGAGGTGTCCTCAAAAAATATATAGTTGGTTACAAGGTTCAAGATATGCTCTATTATTTCAAGTGTGTATTCCCAAAAACATAATTGGTAGCGAAGCACGAATCATCATGGATCGAACCATACAACATTCAATTATATCTTTAGCAAAACAATTACACTATGGAGTCCTTGGAGAAGCCAATTATGGAAACCATTCCATAATTTCTTTAATGGTCATTTAAGTTGATACCAAGGCATTCTCCTTTCCTTTTGCATTGGAGATCCTTTATCTTCATACGTAATTGATTCCCTACTTTTTTTTGATACTCTTTGAAACTTTCCAAAGTGTTAGACTTATGATTAATCATATAAACATAATCAGGTCTACTGAATCTATCACTAAATATGAAGTAGTAGTATATGTCGTCCTTGTGGTCGGTTTTAAGAGTCCATGCACATTAACTTGTACAAGATCCAACAATACTTCACCTCATTCACATATCCACACGAATGGTGATACTTCTTGCCAATGAACAAGATTCACATACATCATCCAACCCATAGTTCAATGATTCCAAGTCCGGTCCAATTGGAGCTTAGTGATGTGATTATTACTTTTGTGGACAAGACGATTATGCCACAAGCGCGATCATATCTAAACTATTTGGAGGAATCAATATTTAAGTTAACGTTACTATTATTAGAAACACAAACTACACTTTTATGAATGCCAATTACAAGAAGATGTTTTAAACATAAAACATCCATCTTTATAAACTAGAATATCACATTTCTATTATCAAATGAAATTGATATTCATTTTTATACAACTCATAAAATGAAAATTTTGTTTTCTAGACATCTCCAAAGAGTAATGGCAAATAACTAGATTTATCCTAACTCTATTACTAAGTATAAGCTCGAAATCCTTAATCATTGAGACATGCGACATTCATCTATTTCAATGATTAGGTTTAGTTCTTGATGCTTAGCTTCTTTCTTTCCAATAGATCCTCCAATGCCATCATGCATCAAGGAACCACGAATGGGATGTAATTGAAGTTTGATTATTAAAGTACTTGATGCAGAGTCAAGCATTTGACTTTTACCATCTCCATGATCTTTGAAGTACTTAGGGAAACTTCTTTTCCTTTGATCCTTGTATTTGCATTAATTGCAAATTGCCTTTTTGACTCATGGTTACGTGGAATATAGGACACACCAATTTCATTCTTTCAAAATGGGAAGTTCTTGTTGAAACCTTTCCTTTTCCATTTAGGATCAAAATGTTCCCTCTTCTTCCCACCAACATTCAGAAAGGCAATACTGGAATTGGATAAGAAATCTAATTCCTTTCTGGTTTCCCCAATTTCGAGAAGGCTTAAGAATGTAACGTCTGGGTTTCGGGGCTAAGCATTTTAGACAATGTAAAAGTCTAGGTCAACTATTGTAAATCTTTTTTTGAAGTAATAAAGATGAAATATTTGAGTATTATGTGAATTATGTGTATTTGTGTGCTTATTACATATTTATAAATGTATAATTAATAAAAGATAAAAATAAGCGTCAAAATTAAAGAGTGAGATAAGCCCGATATCTTTACATAAAGTTGTAGTGGTCGAAACAAGGATTCTGGGGATATAAAGAATGTGACATCCCCAAAATCTCGGCCAAAAAAGACCGATTTCATTTATGCTTTTTAAATAATTTCAGAGTAAATCCTTTTGATTTAAAAGAGTTGCGGAATTTGTTCCCAAAACAAAACATGATAAAATAATATTTATCAAAGCATTTCATCAAAAGATGCATTTTCATTATATAATCAAAACTCGGGATGTCATGTTCCGATACAGACCATAAAGCATAAACGATAACATTAAAAGTCATTCAGCAAATATATACATATACAGACTTGTAAACAAAACAACTTGATGATTCAACCATCTTATGCCCTTGCGCCACTTCCTGTAATACAAATAAAACTGAGTGGGTCAGGCTTGGGAGCCTGGTGAGCATATAGGGTTTTCAACCCACAATAAATAAATTATATTTAATTTCACCAACCAATCACTATCCCGATTACCCATTCCCGTTATCCTCACTTTACGTCCCTAAAATAACATCTATCTCAAGGGACCTAATCTAGGATTTTCATCGGGACGGACATTACTGCTAAGGGGTTTCCTCAACAATAGATATCCTAAAGGCAACCATGAGGGGGATAGAGTACACCGGTGAACACATTGTTCACAACACCTACAGGTTATGAACCTGCTAGCGTTCCACAGGACTGCCTAGAAAGAGTCCGTGGTCGTTATCCATACTCCGCTGAATAACTAGATCAACAACAACAACAACATCGACGCCTCTCATCTGTTTATTACACACCAACTATCTACCCATGTTCTACCCAACATATTAGTAGATAAAAATATATATTTTCATACATAGTTTAAAACCTGTATATCATTTTCTATGAGATAGCAGAGAATGAATATACATTCACACTTATAACAACAAAATTATACACATAAACAACAATATACTTAATACACTCAAACCATACTTGTATTATTATCGTGTTTATGAAAGGTAGTATACACTCACTTGATCAGAAGACGATCAGACAGCACTACGGCTTGTAGAAGTAGTAATCCTCAGCAGATCTGGAAGATCTCTACAAAAATCGAACTTCTCGCGGGCAGAGCTTCGGCTCAGAAATCGCACCTCTCGGGATCTTCGGGATCTCTGGACTTGCTTCGGGGCTCGAGAATATTACCGAGGCTTCGGGGTACTTCTGGCACGCAAATCGAGGTAAAACGGGAGAGAGAAGAGAGAAAATAGCAAAAGAACTCGGCTGCCCTCGCATCCTATTTATAGGAGGCTGGAGCCTCGGAGTACGTGGGGCGTACTCGTCCAAAATCGTCATGGCGTTCGTCATCCGAAGAACTCGAGTGCGAAGGTCGTCATGCTTCGCCATACGCGGGGCGTACAGTAGTACGCTGGGCGTACTTCGGATATGCCCGGTGACTCCCCTTCGGATAATACCGAGTTTAATAATTAAATTTAATTATTAATTATTTAATAAACTTCGGAAATTCAGATCTTCTTCATACGAACTCCGTTCTCGACGTTCTTTATATCCACGCGTAGGTGAGACTACGCTCTACAACTTTCGTTTAGACTCCGTCGGCTAATTTTGAATTTATTTTTATTATTTATTTTTAATAGGCCGGGACAGAAAAACTTCGTTATAAATTCATAACTTCTTCGTTTGACGTCCGTTCTCGCCTAACTTTTTATCGCTTCGATACCAACAACGAGACCTTCGATCCTCGTTTAGATTGTTTCGGCTAAAAACCGCTCGATCTCAGATCGAGTATTTCAGGCTGCATACCGCTAAGCCGAAACTTCGGTAAATCATAACTTCCTCATACGAAGTCAGATTTGGGCGTTCTATATATATATATATATATATATATATATATATATATATATATATATATATATATATATATATATATATATATATATATATATATATATTCGGAAACCTCGTTTCAACTACTACAACATTATCCAAAGATATCAAGTTTATTTTACACTTTAATTTTGACGCTTATTTTTATTCTTAATTAATCAAACCACATAATTAAGCAATTAAGCACAAAACACATAATACTCAAATAATACACTTCTATTATTTCAAAACGGGTTACAAAGGTTAACCTAGACTATTATATCAACATTAATGACAGGCCCAGAAACACAGGCGTTACAATTCTCTCCACCTTAGTATGATTCCGTCCCCGGAATCACACATCAACAAACAAATGCGGATAGCGACCCATCATGTCACTCTCCATTTCCCAGGTGAGATTCGGCCCATTCATGTGTTTCTATCGGACAAGCACTAACTCGACCATCTTGCGTCACAACTTCTTAGTCTTTCGATCAACAATTGCCTCTGGTTCTTCAATCACCCTTTTGTTCTCATCGATTCTCAACTCCGAAAGTGGAATCATGTCGGGAACTTCCCCCGTGAACTTCCTCAAATAACACACATGAAAAGTGTTATGAATTCCATTCAGTTCTTCTGGTAGTTCGAGCTTGTAAGCTTGGTTCCCAGTCCTCTTAAGAACTTTAAACGGTCCAATAAACCTTGGACTCAACTTTCCCCTTTTACCAAATCTTATAAGTCCCTTCCACGGCAAGACTTTAAGCAAAACCGAATCTCCAACTTCAAAAGTCATCGGTCTTCGCTTTTTTTCAGCATAGCTCTTTTGATGATCCTGAGCTGCTAACATTCTTTCCCTAATTATTTTCAACTTTTCAGCAGTTTGATGGACTATCTCCGGTCCCATAAACTGCTTTTCCCCAGCCTCAAGCCAACAAGACGGCATACGACACTTCTGTCCATACAAAGCTTGGTAAGGTGCCATCTTAATGCTCGAGTGGAAACTATTATTGTAGGAAAATTCTACCAAAAGTAAATGTTCATCCCAATTACCTAGGAATTCCAAGGTACATGCTCTCAGCATATCTTCAAGCGTTTGTATCGTTCGTTCGCTCTAACTATCAGTCTGCGGATGGTAAGTTGTACTTAAACACAACTTGGTACCCAATTCCTCTTGTAGACTTTTCCAAAACCTTGAGGTGAAATGGCTATCACGATCCGATACAATCGTTAACGGAACACCGTGAAGCCTCACAATTTCCTTCACGTAAGAATTCGCAAGCTTTTCCATAGACCATTTCTCCTTGGCTGCTATGAAATGCGCACTCTTAGTGAATCGATCAACGACCACCCAAATCATGTCATGACCATTCTTTGTTCTGGGCAGTTTAGTGACAAAATCCATAGCAATGTCTTCCCACTTACCCATAGGCACAGGCAATGGTTCTAAACTCCCATACGGTTTCTGATGTTGCGTCTTTACTCTCGCACAAGTCACACACTCAGCCACATACTTTGCAACACCAAGCTTCATCGACGGCCACCAGTAGTAGGGTTTCAGGTCCCTATACATTTTAGTGCTACCGGGATGAATCGAGTACATGGTTTTGTGAGCTTCTTCCATCAGAAGATCTCTAACTCCTCCTGTCTTAGGTATCCAAATCCGATCTTGGAACACCTTTAGTCCCTGACTGTTTACACCGAACACCAACGTTTTGCCCAAACGTTCCTCCTTTCGGTCATTCTTTTCAAAAGCTTCCTCTTGAGCTTTCTTTATACTTTCCACAATGGTCGAGACAACTTCAATTCTCAACGCTCTTGGCCTTTTCCTTTCAAGATTGACTTTCCGACTGAGAGCATCAGCAACAACATTAGCCTTACCGGGATGGTAAAGTATCTCGCAGTCGTAGTCCTTGAGTAATTCTAGCCAGCGTCGTTGCCTCATATTCAATTCTTTCTGATTAAAGAGATATTGGAGACTCTTATGATCAGTAAAAAGTTTGCACTTCGTGCCATAGAGGTAATGCCTCCATATTTTCAGAGCGAAAACCACCGCTGCCAACTCCAAATCATGAGTCGGGTAGTTCTTTTCATGCTCTTTCAGCTGTCGAGACACATATGCTATCACCTTTTCTCTTTGGGTCAAAACACAACCCAATCCAACCCCAGACGCATCGCTATAAACAGCGAAGTCTTCAACTCCATCGGGTAGAGAAAGTATCGGTGCCTCGCATAGTTTCTTCTTTAGCTTCTCGAATGCTTTTTTATGCTTATCATTCCAAGCATAAGTAGCTCCTTTGTGGGTCAAAGCTGTCAATGGAGTAGCAATCGAAGAAAAGCCTTGGATAAACCTTCGGTAATATCCGGCTAATTCCAAAAAGCTTCGGATCTCCGTGGGACTTTTCAATTGTTCCCATTTCATCACAGCTTCAATCTTGGCCGGATCAACCATTATACCTTCTTGGTTGACCATGTGACCCAAGAATTGGACTTCACGAATCCAAAAATCACATTTGGAGAACTTAGCATACAGCTTCTCCTTCTTCAAGACTTCTAACACTTCTTCCAAGTGTCTGCCATGCTCCTCTTGGCTTTTCGAATAAATCAGAATGTCATCTATGAATACTATCACAGATTTATCTAGGAACGGATTACAAACCCTATTCATTAAATCCATGAATGCTGTCGAAGCATTGGTTAGTCCAAACGACATAACCAAGAACTCGTAGTGTCCATATCTAGTTCTGAATGCAGTCTTCTCGATATCTTGCTCTCTTACTTTCAGCTGATGATATCCTGACCTTCGGTCGATCTTTGAAAAATAACTTGAACCTTTCAATTGATCAAACAGGTCATCAATCCTCGGCAACGGATACCTATTCTTTATTGTTGCCTTATTCAGCTCTCAGTAATCAATGCACATTCTCATACTTCCATCTTTCTTCTTCACAAATGACACCGGAGCTCCCCAAGGTGATGAACTAGGTCTAATGAAACCCTTGTCCAATAACTCCTGAAGTTGCATCATGAGCTCCTTCATCTCCGTCGGTGCTAATCGATAAGGTGCTTTTGCAATTGGCGTTGTTTCGGGCAACAAGTCAATATGAAATTCCACTTGTCGATCAGGCGGTAATCCAGGAAGATCTTCGGGAAATACTTCCGGATAATCACACACAACCGGAATGCTCTGCATCGCCTTTTTCTCCTTCTTAGCATCTATCACGAATGCTAGATATGACGTACATCCTTTAGCCAAACACTTTCTGGCTTTCATCAATGAAATGAGTCCAGAATTTACTCTGGGTTTATCTCCATACACCATAAATGACTCTTTCCCAGGCGGGTTCACCTTCACTATCTTCTTCTTGCACAAAATTTCGGCATCATTGGCGCTAAGCCAATCCATTCCCAAAAAGATGTCGAGACCATTAAGTTCGATAGGCAATAATTCCTCGTGGAACTTATTCCCATTCAGATCAATTAATATGTTTTTCATACGATGGCTAACAGGTACAAACTTGCCACTAGCAACTTCGACTAATACAGCATTATCTAGTCTAACAACAGGCAAAGCTAGCTTTCTACCAAATTCATGCAATATAAAGGAGTAGTTGGCTCCAGAATCAAATAAAATTTGGGCAGGCAAATTGTTAACGAGAAAGGTACCTGAAGTGACATCAGCTTCATCTTTAGCAGCTTCCAGTGTCATCTGGAATGCTCTCGCCTTTGGCTTTGGCGGAATGTTGGGTCTAGCTGCCTCCTTCTTCTTCGGCCAGTCCCTCGACATGTGTCCCTCCTCACCACAACCATAGCAAACCTTCTTAGAGAGGGTACACTCATTGGCATAGTGTCCTGGTTTTCCACATTTGTAGCACGTGGCCACTACCTCACATTTTCCATGATGCTTCTTCTTACATTTTTCGCACCATTTCGCTTCACCTCCTCCACTTCCTCTCGAACCAGATTTCGAGAATTTGCTTTTCTTGCTGGACCCTGAAGGTCCGTCAAATTTCCTCTTTTCACTAACTTCTATCCTTTCTAGACCCTTTTTCCTTCTGCTGGGCCTCCACATTCTTAGCTGCACGAACAGCCGTTTTCAGAGTAGTTGCCATCTTGACTGTCGGACCAAAGTCGGCAGGCAGTCCATTAGCAAACCTCTCAATCTTGGAGAGTTCCGTTGGCACTAGGTACGGAAATAACTTCATTTTCTCAGTGAATATAGTAGCATAGTCGTCTATGCTCATTTTCCCCTTCTTCAAGTTTTGGAACTCATTGTTCAGATCAATCAGGTCTATCTCTGAACAATACTGCACCCTTAACTGTTCCAAGAACTCCTCCCATGACATTTTCAGGGCTTCTCCTCGTGGCATAGTATCTGCCAACAACTTCCACCAACTCAAGACTCCAGTCTTCAGTTGTCTGACTGCAAAGACAGTCTTCTGTTTGTTGCTACAGTCGCAACTTTCAAATACCATCTCCATTTCGGAGATCCAATCCATTATTTCAACAGGCTTTGGGCTTCCAGAAAGACTTGGCGGCTTGGCGCCCAAGAAGTTCTTGTACATTCGCCCATCCTTGTTGTTTCTCCTTTCCGGATCGTTCCTTCGTTCTCCTTGAGTCCCAACTTGACTCATAATGCGACTATTGTTCCCTTCCTCTGATTGCTCGGGAATCAATTCGGGTTCCTCAATAGGTATGATAGGTTCGTCCCTATTATTATGCAACATCTGTCGCATTTCATCCCTTTGTTCGGCTAGCATAGCCCGAATCATGGCTTGCACCCCAGCCATTGTTATTGGTTCTGGTGCTGCTGCTACAACAGGTATTTGCTCAATCACTGGCGGTTGATTCCTGTTTTCATCTGCGTTTCCAACGCCACTCCTTGTTCTCACCATTTTTGATCTACACACCGAATAAGGTGAAATTAGATCCTCGTTCACGATAGATATTCAAATCATCCTTATTACTCCGAAACGTTTACATGCTAGTTCTAATACCGTAGACATACGCTTAGAATCCTACACACATAAGGTTTCCAGATCCGGTCGGCAACAGACCGTAGATCCGAACAATTAATATCATATATGGCAACATATAACATTTAGCACATAAAAGCATTTTAGGCAACTTTTCTAAAATAAACTAGTGCTCGTGTCTAAAATCCAACAGATACACATCTCAAAATTCCACTTAACATTCTAAGTTTAAGTCTAGAAATCCTACAAATTCCTAGTTCGCTTAAACTAATGCTCTGATACCAACTGTGACATCCCCAAAATCTCGGCCAGAAAAGACCAATTTCATTTATGCTTTTTAAATAATTTCAGAGTAAATCCTTTTGATTTAAAAGAGTTGCGGAATTTGTTCCCAAAACAAAACATGATAAAATAATATTTATCAAAGCATTTCATCAAGAGATGCATTTTCATTATATAATCAAAACTCGGGATGTCATGTTCCGATACAGACCATAAAGCATAAATGATAACATTACAAGTCATTCAACAAATATATACATATACAGACTTGTAAACAAAACAACTTGATGATTCAACCATCTTATGCCCTTGCGCCACTTCCTGTAATACAAATAAAACTGAGTGGGTCAGGCTTGGGATCCTGGTGAGCATATAGGGTTTTCAACCCACAATAAATAAATTATATTTAATTTCACCAACCAATCACTATCCCGATTACCCATTCCCGTTATCCTCACTTTACATCCCTAAAATAACATCTATCTCAAGGGACCTAATCTAGGATTTTCATCGGGACGGACATTCCTGCTAAGGGGTTTCCTCAACAATAGATATCCTAAAGGCAACCATGAGGGGGATAGAGTACACCGGTGAACACATCGTTCACAACACCTACAGGTTATGAACCTGCTAGCGTTCCACAGGACTGCCTAGAAAGAGTCCGTGGTCGTTATCCATACTCCGCTGAATAACTAGATCAACAACAACAACAACATCGAGGCCTCTCATCTGTTTATTACACACCAACTATCTACCCATGTTCTACCCAATATATTAGTAGATAAACATATATATTTTCATACATAGTTTAAAACCTGTATATCATTTTCTATGAGATAGCAGAGAATGAATATACATTCACACTTATAACAACAAAATTATACACATAAACAACAATATACTTAATACACTCAAACCATACTTGTATTATTATCGTGTTTATGAAAGGTAGTATACACTCACTTGATCAGAAGACGATCAGACAGCACTACGGCTTGTAGAAGTAGTAATCCTCAGCAGATCTGGAAGATCTCTACAAAAATCGAACTTCTCGCGGGCAGAGCTTCGACTCAAAAATCGCACCTCTCGGGATCTTCGGGATCTCTGGACTTGCTTCGGGGCTCGAGAATATTACCGAGGCTTCGGGGTACTTCTGGCACGCAAATCAAGGTAAAACGGGAGAGAGAAGAGAGAAAATAGCAAAAGAACTCGGCTGCCCTCGCATCCTATTTATAGGAGGCTGGAGCCTCGGAGTACGCGGGGCGTACGCCTGTACGCGAGGCGTACTTGTCCGAAATCGTCATGGCGTTCGTCATCCAAAGAACTCGAGTGCGAAGGTCGTCATGCTTCGCCGTACGCGGGGCGTACTTCGGATATGCCCAGTGACTCCCCTTCGGATAATACCGAGTTTAATAATTAAATTTAATTATTAATTATTTAATAAACTTCGGAAATTCATATCTTCTTCATACGAACTCCGTTTTCGACGTTTTTTATATCCACGCGTAGGTGAGACTACGCTCTACAACTTTTGTTTAGACTCCGTCGGCTAATTTTGGCTTTATTTTTATTATTTATTTTTAATAGGCCGAGACAGAAAAATTTCGTTAAAAATTCATAACTTCTTCGTTTGACGTCCGTTCTCGCCTAACTTTTTATCGCTTCGATACCAACAACGAGACCTTCGATCCTCGTTTAGATTGTTTCGGCTAAAAACCGCTCGATCTCAGATCGAGTATATTCAGGCTACATACCGCTAAGCCGAAACTTCGGTAAATCTTAACTTCCTCATACGAAGTCAGATTTGGGCGTTCTATATATATATATATATATATATATATATATATATATATATATATATATATATATATATATATATATATATATATATATATATATATATATTCGGAAACCTCGTTTCAACTACTACAACATTATCCAAAGATATCAAGTTTATTTTACACTTTAATTTTGATGCTTATTTTTATTCTTAATTAATCAAACCACATAATTAAACAATTAAGCACAAAACACATAATACTCAAATAATACACTTCTATTATTTCAAAACGGGTTACAAAGGTTAACCTAGACTATTATATAAACATTAATGACAGGCCCAGAAACACAGGTGTTACAAAGAACGCCGAAATTCGAATTATAACGAAGAAATTATGACCCGTCGAAGTTTCGCGACGGAACCGGCACGATACCGGGAAGCGTAAATAGTGAATTATCGATAAAGTGAGATTCAGCCTTAGCGATCTAAACGAAAGTCGTAGAATACGTTAAACCGAGCGCGTCCATAAAAAGAACGCTCAAATCTGACTTCATATGAAGAAGTTGTGATTTTCGAAGTTTCGACTTAGCAGTGTACAACCGGAAATTCAAATATTAGATCGAGCGGTTTTTAGCCGACACAACCTAAACGAGAATCGAATATCTCATTAATAGTAGCGTAACGATAAAAAGATAGACGAAAACGGACGTCGGATGAAGAAGTTATGAATTTTTAACGGACCAATCATGTCCCGGCCTGTTAATAATATAACTTTTAAAATAAACTCTAAATTAGCCGACAGAGTCTAAACGAAAGTTGTAGAGTACGTTCCCACCTTTGCATGGATATAAAGAACGTCAAAAACGGAGCTCGTACGCGAAAGTTACGAATTTTTAAAGTTTGTAGTCGAATTTGCGAGACCTGATGCGAAAGTGTTGACGTGGCGCTTTCCCAGCCGTCCGATGATGATTGTTGAAGTTGCACCGGATGGAGACACGTCGCCTCGCCTTCGCTCTACGCCCTGCGTCCGAGGTTGGTATGCCCTGCGTACCTTCGGTCCTTATCTTCTTCCGGAGTGCAAGACAGCTGGATCCGAGCTGGGCCTTATCCGAAGACTACGCCCCGCGTAGCCGAGGACTACGCCCACCGTACGTCTGAGGCTCATGGCTATAAATACCTGCGAGGGCTGCCGAGCAAATCACACCAAAATCACTTCTCTCTCTAGTTTCTTTCTTTCTCTAAGATGCCAAACCACCCCTAAACCCTAGATAAAACCCCTAGAAAAAGGGTCTTTCGGTTTCGGAAACGCTGCTCTAAGCAAAGCCCCGTTTTCTTTAAAATCCGCTGTAAGTGAGCTACGCTTACACAATTTTTAATATAGCTTTTAAATAATTATATTAATGTTATTAGGTCCTCAAAATAATTATTTGGGCTATTATTATGAGTTACATTGAGTGTTATTTAACGCTTATATAATAGTAATAATAGTCAGACTATTAATTTATCGCGGTTATCATTAGACTAAACCCTAGTGGTATTGATACTAGGTTTTATCGAAGGAAAATTATTTTGAGAGTATCGAAGCGTTGTCCAAGTGCTGAGTCACCACCTTTTTGGTGAGTGCATAGTTACTTTCATCTTACATATAGATATGAAGTATTTTATATAAATTGCGTGCTATGTGTGCATATTATCTGAATACTTGCTATCTATGTTATATGAATGATTTTATACACGTTTTTCATGATTTAAACTGTATATATATTTTATATCTACAAAAATGTTGGGGTAAAACATGGGTAGATGTAATAAGACGATGTGTGATAAAATGATAAGATGCCTCGATGTTGTTGGTGAACTAGTCGTCTAGCGGAGTATAGATGACGACTACGGACTCTTCTAGACAGTCCAGTGGAACGCTAGCAGGCTCACAACCTATAGGTGTTTGTGAACGATGTGTTCACCTCTGTACTTCATCCCCCACATGGTTGCCTTATGGACATTTATTGCTGAGGAATCCCCTTAGCAGTAGTGTCCATCCCGTTGATGATCCTTAGGCTAGGTCCCTTATGATAGGTGTTTAGGGTCGTAAAGTGAGGATAACGGGAACGGGTAATCGGGTTATTGTTGATTGATGAAATTAATAAACTTATTTATTGTGGGTTGAAAACCCTATGTGCTCACCAGGCTCCCAAGCCTGACCCACTCAGTTTCATGTATTACAGGTAGTGGCGCTCGAGCATAGATGTGATGTTTTGGATGGGGGATTACGGATATAGGCATGTAGATATGAAATAATGTAGTAAGGCTTATATTGTACTGTTTATGCTTTTGATATGTATCAAACATAACATCCCGAGTCTTTTAATGAAACACATTTCCTTGGAAATGCTTTTGATAAATCTTTATCATATCTTGTTTTGGGACAAATTCCGCAACACTTTTCTTTAAAATATTACTCTGATTTTCAAACAAGCATAAACAAAATTGGTCTTTTCTGGCCGTGAAAATGGGGATGTCACAGTCGGTATTAGAGCATTATATAAGCGAAATAGGAATTTGTAGGATTTCTAGACTTAAACTTAGAATGTTAAGCGATGATTGTGAGGTGTGAGCACTAGCTTATTTTAAAAATTGTGCCTAACATGCTTTTATGTGCTAAATGCTTTGTGCCTGATATGCTATTATTTGTTCGGATCTATGGTTTGTTGCCAACCGGATCTGGAAACCTTATGTGTTTAGGATTCTAAACGCACGAGTACGATATTAGAACTAGCATATAAATGTTTCGGAGTGATAAGGATGATATGAACGTCAATCCTAAATAAAGATCTAAATTCACCTTATTCGGTGTATAGATCAAAATGACAAGAACCCGCAGTGGAGCTGGGAATGCGGATAGGAATAGGAATCAGCCCCCAGTGATTCAGCAAACACCTATTGTAGAAGAAGTTGCACCCGAGCCAATCACCAAGGCTGGAGTACAAGCCATGATTCGGGCTATGCTAGCTGAACAAAGGGAAGAAATGAGAGCGATGTTCCATGAAAATAGGGACGAACCTACCATACATGTTGAGCCGACCGAGCCAATTCCTGAGCAATCTGAGGAAGGGAACTACAGCCGCCAAGTGAGTCAAGTAGGGACTCAAGGTGAGCAAAGGGATGACCCGGAGAGGAGAAAAAACAAGGATGGGCGAGTGTACAAGAATTTCTTGGGTGCGAAACCACCAAGTCTCCCAGGAAGCCCAAAGCCTGTTGAGATTATGGATTGGATCTCCGAGATGGAGATGGTGTTTGAGAGTTGTGACTGCAGCGAGAAGCTAAAGACCGTCTTCGTTGTGAGACAATTGAAAACTGGAGTCTTGAGCAGGTGGAAGCTATTGGTGGATACAATGCCGCGAGGAGAAGCTCTGAAAATGTCATGGGATGAGTTCCTGGAACAACTAAAGGCACAATACTGTTCAGAGATAGATCTAATTGATCTGAACAATGAGTTCCAAAAATTGAAGAAGGGAATAATAAGCATCGACGACTATGTTGTTGCATTCACCGAAAAGATAAAGTTGTTTCCATACTTAGTGCCAACCGAACTTTCCAAAATTGAGAAGTTCGCGAACGGACTGCCAGCCGACTTTGGCCCAACAATCAAGATGGCAACCACTCTGAAATCAGCTGTTCGAGCGGCTAAGAATGTGGAGACCCAGCAGAACGAAAGGGGTCTGGAGAGGGCCGAAGTTGGTGAGAAAAGGAAATTTGATGGATCCTCGAAGTCCGGAAAGAAGAGTAAATTCTCGAAATTTGGTTCGAGAGGAGGAGGAGTCGAAGCAAAGTGGTGTGACAAGTGTAAGAAGAAGCACCAAGGAAAATGTGATGGAGGGGTCACTTGTTTCAAGTGTGGAAAGCCTGGGCACTATGCCAACGAGTGCAAGTTCACTAAGAAGGTATGTTATGAGTGCAACGAGGATGGGCACATTCCAAAGGAGTGCCCGAAGAAAAAGGAGGTAGGAAGACCCAACATTCCACTGAAGCCAAAGGGAAGATCCTTCCAGATGACGCTCGAGGCTACGAAGGAGGCACCAGACGTCGCTTCAGGTACCTTTCTTGTAAATGGTTTGCCTGCAAATATACTATTTGATTCTGGAGCCAACTACTCCTTTGTGTCGCATAAATTTGGTGGGAAACTAGCATTACCTATAGAAAAACTTGATAATGCCCTGATTGTAGAAGTTGTCAGTGGCAAGTTCGTACCTGTTAGTAATCGTATTAAGAACGTAATCATCGACCTAAACGGAAACGAATTCCATGAAGAGCTATTACCCATAGAGTTAAACGGTTTCGACATTGTTTTGGGTATGGATTGGCTTAGCGCCAACAATGCCGAGATATTATGCCGATAGAAGATAGTTAGGGTAAATCCCCCAGGAAAGGAGTCATTTATGGTGTACGGGGACAAACGTAGAGTGAGTCCTGGAATCATCTCCCTGATGAAAGCCAGAAAATGTTTGTCCAAAGGATGTGCATCATACTTGGCATTCGTAATCGATGCTAAGAAGGAAAAGAAAGAGGTGCGGAATATACCGGTTGTATGTGATTATCCGGAAGTCTTTCTCGAAGATCTTCCCAGATTACCACCTGATAGGCAAGTGGAGTTTCGGATAGACTTGTTACCAGGTACAACACCAATAGCAAAAGCACCTTACCGATTAGCACCGACGGATATGAAGGAGATTATGACGCAACTTCAGGAGCTGTTGGACAACGGTTTCATCTGACCTAGTTCATCACCCTGGGGAGCTCCGATGTTATTCGTGAAGAAAAAGGGCAGAAGCATGAGAATGTGTATAGACTACCGAGAGCTGAATAAGGCAATGGTGAAGAACAAGTATCTGTTGCCGAGGATTGATGACCTATTCAATCAGCTGCAAGGTTCGAGCTACTTTTCAAAGATCGATCTTAGGTCAGGATATCATCAGCTGAAGGTAAGAGAGCAGGATATTGAGAAGACTGCATTTAGAACGAGATATGGACACTACTAGTTCTTGGTTATGTCATTCGGACTAACCAATGCTCCAGCAGCATTCATGGATTTGATGAACAGGGTTTGTAAACCATTCCTCGATAAATCTGTGATAGTGTTCATCGACGACATTCTGATCTACTCGAAAAGCCAAAAGGAGCATGACAAGCATCTACGGGAAGTGTTGGAAGTGTTAAAGAAGGAGAAGCTTTACGCTAAGTTCTCCAAAGGCGACTATTTGATACGAGAAGTCCAGTTCTTGGGAAACGTGGTTAACCAAGAAGGGATAATGGTTGACCCCGCAAAGATCGAGGCTGTGATGAAGTGGGAACGTCCGAAAAGTCCCACAGAGATTCGAAGCTTTCTAGGATTAGTTGGGTATTACCGATGATTTATCCAAGGTTTTTCTTCGATAGCTGCTCCATTGACAGCATTGACCCACAAAGGAGCTACATATATGTGGAGTGAGAAACACGATGAGGCATTCAAGAAGCTAAAGAAGAAGTTATGTGAGGAACCGATACTTTCTCTACTCAATGGAGTTGAAGACTTCGCGGTTTACAGTGACGCATCTACAGTCGGGTTGTGTTGTGTTCTGACCCAAAGAGAAAAGGTGATAGGATACGCATCTCGACAATTGAAAGAGCATGAAAAGAACTACCCCACTCATGATCTAGAGTTGGCAGCGATAGTATTTCCCTTAAAGATATAGAGACATTACCTCTATGGCACGAAATGCAAGCTTTTTACTGATCATAATAGTCTCCAGTATCTCTTTAATCAGAAAGCATTGAACATGAGAGCGACGTTCCATGAAAATAAGGACGAACCTACCGTACATGTTGAGCCGACCGAGCCAATTCCTGAGCAATCTGAGGAAGGGAACTACAGCCGCCAAGTGAGTCAAGTAGGGACTCAAGGTGAGCAAAGGGATGACCCGGAGAGGAGAAAAAACAAGAATGGGCGAGTGTACAAGAATTTCTTGGGTGCGAAACCACCAAGTCTCCCAGGAAGCCCAAAGCCTGTTGAGATTATGGATTGGATCTCCGAGATGGAGATGGTGTTTGAGAGTTGTGACTGCAGCGAGAAGCTGAAGACCATCTTCGTTGTGAGACAATTGAAAACTGGAGTCTTGAGCAGGTGGAAGCTATTGGTGGATACAATGCCGCGAGGAGAAGCTCTGAAAATGTCATGGGATGAGTTCCTGGAACAACTAAAGGCACAATACTGTTCAGAGATAGATCTAATTGATCTGAACAATGAGTTCCAAAAATTGAAGAAGGGAATAATAAGCATCGACGACTATGTTGTTGCATTCACCGAAAAGATAAAGTTGTTTCCATACTTAGTGCCAACCGAACTTTCCAAAATTGAGAAGTTCGCGAACGGACTGCCAGCCGACTTTGGCCCAACAATCAAGATGGCAACCACTCTGAAATCAGCTGTTCGAGCGGCTAAGAATGTGGAGACCCAGCAGAACGAAAGGGGTCTGGAGAGGGCCGAAGTTGGTGAGAAAAGGAAATTTGATGGATCCTCGAAGTCCGGAAAGAAGAGTAAATTCTCGAAATTTGGTTCGAGAGGAGGAGGAGTCGAAGCAAAGTGGTGTGACAAGTGTAAGAAGAAGCACCAAGGAAAATGTGATGGAGGGGTCACTTGTTTCAAGTGTGGAAAGCCTGGGCACTATGCCAACGAGTGCAAGTTCACTAAGAAGGTATGTTATGAGTGCAACGAGGATGGGCACATTCCAAAGGAGTGCCCGAAGAAAAAGGAGGTAGGAAGACCCAACATTCCACTGAAGCCAAAGGGAAGATCCTTCCAGATGACGCTCGAGGCTACGAAGGAGGCACCAGACGTCGCTTCAGGTACCTTTCTTGTAAATGGTTTGCCTGCAAATATACTATTTGATTCTGGAGCCAACTACTCCTTTGTGTCGCATAAATTTGGTGGGAAACTAGCATTACCTATAGAAAAACTTGATAATGCCCTGATTGTAGAAGTTGTCAGTGGCAAGTTCGTACCTGTTAGTAATCGTATTAAGAACGTAATCATCGACCTACACGGAAACGAATTCCATGAAGAGCTATTACCCATAGAGTTAAACGGTTTCGACATTGTTTTGGGTATGGATTGGCTTAGCGCCAACAATGCCGAGATATTATGCCGATAGAAGATAGTTAGGGTAAATCCCCCAGGAAAGGAGTCATTTATGGTGTACGGGGACAAACGTAGAGTGAGTCCTGGAATCATCTCCCTGATGAAAGCCAGAAAATGTTTGTCCAAAGGATGTGCATCATACTTGGCATTCGTAATCGATGCTAAGAAGGAAAAGAAAGAGGTGCGGAATATACCGGTTGTATGTGATTATCCGGAAGTCTTTCTCGAAGATCTTCCCAGATTACCACCTGATAGGCAAGTGGAGTTTCGGATAGACTTGTTACCAGGTACAACACCAATAGCAAAAGCACCTTACCGATTAGCACCGACGGATATGAAGGAGATTATGACGCAACTTCAGGAGCTGTTGGACAACGGTTTCATCTGACCTAGTTCATCACCCTGGGGAGCTCCGATGTTATTCGTGAAGAAAAAGGGCAGAAGCATGAGAATGTGTGTAGACTACCGAGAGCTGAATAAGGCAATGGTGAAGAACAAGTATCTGTTGCCGAGGATTGATGACCTATTCAATCAGCTGCAAGGTTCGAGCTACTTCTCAAAGATCGATCTTAGGTCAGGATATCATCAGCTGAAGGTAAGAGAGCAGGATATTGAGAAGACTGCATTTAGAACGAGATATGGACACACCTAGTTCTTGGTTATGTCATTCGGACTAACCAATGCTCCAGCAGCATTCATGGATTTGATGAACAGGGTTTGTAAACCATTCCTCGATAAATCTGTGATAGTGTTCATCGACGACATTCTGATCTACTCGAAAAGCCAAAAGGAGCATGACAAGCATCTACGGGAAGTGTTGGAAGTGTTAAAGAAGGAGAAGCTTTACGCTAAGTTCTCCAAAGGCGACTATTTGATACGAGAAGTCCAGTTCTTGGGAAACGTGGTTAACCAAGAAGGGATAATGGTTGACCCCGCAAAGATCGAGGCTGTGATGAAGTGGGAACGTCCGAAAAGTCCCACAGAGATTCGAAGCTTTCTAGGATTAGTTGGGTATTACCGATGATTTATCCAAGGTTTTTCTTCGATAGCAGCTCCATTGACAGCATTGACCCACAAAGGAGCTACATATATGTGGAGTGAGAAACACGATGAGGCATTCAAGAAGCTAAAGAAGAAGTTATGTGAGGAACCGATACTTTCTCTACTCGATGGAGTTGAAGACTTCGCGGTTTACAGTGACGCATCTACAGTCGGGTTGTGTTGTGTTCTGACCCAAAGAGAAAAGGTGATAGGATACGCATCTCGACAATTGAAAGAGCATGAAAAGAACTACCCCACTCATGATCTAGAGTTGGCAGCGATAGTATTTCCCTTAAAGATATAGAGACATTACCTCTATGGCACGAAATGCAAGCTTTTCACTGATCATAATAGTCTCCAGTATCTCTTTAATCAGAAAGCATTGAACATGAGAGCGATGTTCCATGAAAATAGGGACGAACCTACCGTACATGTTGAGCCGACCGAGCCAATTCCTGAGCAATCTGAGGAAGGAAACTACAGCCGCCAAGTGAGTCAAGTAGGGACTCAAGGTGAGCAAAGGGATGACCCGGAGAGGAGAAAAAACAAGAATGGGCGAGTGTACAAGAATTTCATGGGTGCGAAACCACCAAGTCTCCCAGGAAGCCCAAAGCCTGTTGAGATTATGGATTGGATCTCCGAGATGGAGATGGTGTTTGAGAGTTGTGACTGCAGCGAGAAGCTAAAGACCGTCTTCGTTGTGAGACAATTGAAAACTGGAGTCTTGAGCAGGTGGAAGCTATTGGTGGATACAATGCCGCGAGGAGAAGCTCTGAAAATGTCATGGGATGAGTTCCTGGAACAACTAAAGGCACAATACTGTTCAGAGATAGATCTAATTGATCTGAACAATGAGTTCCAAAAATTGAAGAAGGGAATAATAAGCATCGACGACTATGTTGTTGCATTCACCGAAAAGATAAAGTTGTTTCCATACTTAGTGCCAACCGAACTTTCCAAAATTGAGAAGTTCGCGAACGGACTGCCAGCCGACTTTGGCCCAACAATCAAGATGGCAACCACTCTGAAATCAGCTGTTCGAGCGGCTAAGAATGTGGAGACCCAGCAGAACGAAAGGGGTCTGGAGAGGGCCGAAGTTGGTGAGAAAAGGAAATTTGATGGATCCTCGAAGTCCGGAAAGAAGAGTAAATTCTCGAAATTTGGTTCGAGAGGAGGAGGAGTCGAAGCAAAGTGGTGTGACAAGTGTAAGAAGAAGCACCAAGGAAAATGTGATGGAGGGGTCACTTGTTTCAAGTGTGGAAAGCCTGGGCACTATGCCAACGAGTGCAAGTTCACTAAGAAGGTATGTTATGAGTGCAACGAGGATGGGCACATTCCAAAGGAGTGCCCGAAGAAAAAGGAGGTAGGAAGACCCAACATTCCACTGAAGCCAAAGGGAAGATCCTTCCAGATGACGCTCGAGGCTACGAAGGAGGCACCAGACGTCGCTTCAGGTACCTTTCTTGTAAATGGTTTGCCTGCAAATATACTATTTGATTCTGGAGCCAACTACTCCTTTGTGTCGCATAAATTTGGTGGGAAACTAGCATTACCTATAGAAAAACTTGATAATGCCCTGATTGTAGAAGTTGTCAGTGGGAAGTTCGTACCTGTTAGTAATCGTATTAAGAACGTAATCATCGACCTAAACGGAAACGAATTCCATGAAGAGCTATTACGCATAGAGTTAAACGGTTTCGACATTGTTTTGGGTATGGATTGGCTTAGCGCCAACAATGCCGAGATATTATGCCGATAGAAGATAGTTAGGGTAAATCCCCCAGGAAAGGAGTCATTTATGGTGTACGGGGACAAACGTAGAGTGAGTCCTGGAATCATCTCCCTGATGAAAGCCAGAAAATGTTTGTCCAAAGGATGTGCATCATACTTGGCATTCGTAATCGATGCTAAGAAGGAAAAGAAAGAGGTGCGGAATATACCGGTTGTATGTGATTATCCGGAAGTCTTTCTCGAAGATCTTCCCAGATTACCACCTGATAGGCAAGTGGAGTTTCGGATAGACTTGTTACCAGGTACAACACCAATAGCAAAAGCACCTTACCGATTAGCACCGACGGATATGAAGGAGATTATGACGCAACTTCAGGAGCTGTTGGACAACGGTTTCATCTGACCTAGTTCATCACCCTGGGGAGCTCCGATGTTATTCGTGAAGAAAAAGGGCAGAAGCATGAGAATGTGTGTAGACTACCGAGAGCTGAATAAGGCAATGGTGAAGAACAAGTATCTGTTGCCGAGGATTGATGACCTATTCAATCAGCTGCAAGGTTCGAGCTACTTCTCAAAGATCGATCTTAGGTCAGGATATCATCAGCTGAAGGTAAGAGAGCAGGATATTGAGAAGACTGCATTTAGAACGAGATATGGACACTACTAGTTCTTGGTTATGTCATTCGAACTAACCAATGCTCCAGCAGCATTCATGGATTTGATGAACAGGGTTTGTAAACCATTCCTCGATAAATCTGTGATAGTGTTCATCGACGACATTCTGATCTACTCGAAAAGCCAAAAGGAGCATGACAAGCATCTACGGGAAGTGTTGGAAGTGTTAAAGAAGGAGAAGCTTTACGCTAAGTTCTCCAAAGGCGACTATTTGATACGAGAAGTCCAGTTCTTGGGAAACGTGGTTAACCAAGAAGGGATAATGGTTGACCCCGCAAAGATCGAGGCTGTGATGAAGTGGGAACGTCCGAAAAGTCCCACAGAGATTCGAAGCTTTCTAGGATTAGTTGGGTATTACCGATGATTTATCCAAGGTTTTTCTTCGATAGCTGCTCCATTGACAGCATTGACCCACAAAGGAGCTACATATATGTGGAGTGAGAAACACGATGAGGCATTCAAGAAGCTAAAGAAGAAGTTATGTGAGGAACCGATACTTTCTCTACTCAATGGAGTTGAAGACTTCGCGGTTTACAGTGACGCATCTACAGTCGGGTTGTGTTGTGTTCTGACCCAAAGAGAAAAGGTGATAGGATACGCATCTCGACAATTGAAAGAGCATGAAAAGAACTACCCCACTCATGATCTAGAGTTGGCAGCGATAGTATTTCCCTTAAAGATATAGAGACATTACCTCTATGGCACGAAATGCAAGCTTTTCACTGATCATAATAGTCTCCAGTATCTCTTTAATCAGAAAGCATTGAACATGAGAGCGATGTTCCATGAAAATAGGGACGAACCTACCGTACATGTTGAGCCGACCGAGCCAATTCCTGAGCAATCTGAGGAAGGGAACTACAGCCGCCAAGTGAGTCAAGTAGGGACTCAAGGTGAGCAAAGGGATGACCCGGAGAGGAGAAAAAACAAGAATGGGCGAGTGTACAAGAATTTCTTGGGTGCGAAACCACCAAGTCTCCCAGGAAGCCCAAAGCCTGTTGAGATTATGGATTGGATCTCCGAGATGGAGATGGTGTTTGAGAGTTGTGACTGCAGCGAGAAGCTAAAGACCGTCTTCGTTGTGAGACAATTGAAAACTGGAGTCTTGAGCAGGTGGAAGCTATTGGTGGATACAATGCCGCGAGGAGAAGCTCTGAAAATGTCATGGGATGAGTTCCTGGAACAACTAAAGGCACAATACTGTTCAGAGATAGATCTAATTGATCTGAACAATGAGTTCCAAAAATTGAAGAAGGGAATAATAAGCATCGACGACTATGTTGTTGCATTCACCGAAAAGATAAAGTTGTTTCCATACTTAGTGCCAACCGAACTTTCCAAAATTGAGAAGTTCGCGAACGGACTGCCAGCCGACTTTGGCCCAACAATCAAGATGGCAACCACTCTGAAATCAGCTGTTCGAGCGGCTAAGAATGTGGAGACCCAGCAGAACGAAAGGGGTCTGGAGAGGGCCGAAGTTGGTGAGAAAAGGAAATTTGATGGATCCTCGAAGTCCGGAAAGAAGAGTAAATTCTCGAAATTTGGTTCGAGAGGAGGAGGAGTCGAAGCAAAGTGGTGTGACAAGTGTAAGAAGAAGCACCAAGGAAAATGTGATGGAGGGGTCACTTGTTTCAAGTGTGGAAAGCCTGGGCACTATGCCAACGAGTGCAAGTTCACTAAGAAGGTATGTTATGAGTGCAACGAGGATGGGCACATTCCAAAGGAGTGCCCGAAGAAAAAGGAGGTAGGAAGACCCAACATTCCACTGAAGCCAAAGGGAAGATCCTTCCAGATGACGCTCGAGGCTACGAAGGAGGCACCAGACGTCGCTTCAGGTACCTTTCTTGTAAATGGTTTGCCTGCAAATATACTATTTGATTCTGGAGCCAACTACTCCTTTGTGTCGCATAAATTTGGTGGGAAACTAGCATTACCTATAGAAAAACTTGATAATGCCCTGATTGTAGAAGTTGTCAGTGGCAAGTTCGTACCTGTTAGTAATCGTATTAAGAACGTAATCATCGACCTAAACGGAAACGAATTCCATGAAGAGCTATTACCCATAGAGTTAAACGGTTTCGACATTGTTTTGGGTATGGATTGGCTTAGCGCCAACAATGCCGAGATATTATGCCGATAGAAGATAGTTAGGGTAAATCCCCCAGGAAAGGAGTCATTTATGGTGTACGGGGACAAACGTAGACTGAGTCCTGGAATCATCTCCCTGATGAAAGCCAGAAAATGTTTGTCCAAAGGATGTGCATCATACTTGGCATTTGTAATCGATGCTAAGAAGGAAAAGAAAGAGGTGCGGAATATACCGGTTGTATGTGATTATCCGGAAGTCTTTCTCGAAGATCTTCCCAGATTACCACCTGATAGGCAAGTGGAGTTTCGGATAGACTTGTTACCAGGTACAACACCAATAGCAAAAGCACCTTACCGATTAGCACCGACGGATATGAAGGAGATTATGACGCAACTTCAGGAGCTGTTGGACAACGGTTTCATCTGACCTAGTTCATCACCCTGGGGAGCTCCGATGTTATTCGTGAAGAAAAAGGGCAGAAGCATGAGAATGTGTGTAGACTACCGAGAGCTGAATAAGGCAATGGTGAAGAACAAGTATCTGTTGCCGAGGATTGATGACCTATTCAATCAGCTGCAAGGTTCAAGCTACTTCTCAAAGATCGATCTTAGGTCAGGATATCATCAGCTGAAGGTAAGAGAGCAGGATATTGAGAAGACTGCATTTAGAACGAGATATGGACACTACTAGTTCTTGGTTATGTCATTCGGACTAACCAATGCTCCAGCAGCATTCATGGATTTGATGAACAGGGTTTGTAAACCATTCCTCGATAAATCTGTGATAGTGTTCATCGACGACATTCTGATCTACTCGAAAAGCCAAAAGGAGCATGACAAGCATCTACGGGAAGTGTTGGAAGTGTTAAAGAAGGAGAAGCTTTACGCTAAGTTCTCCAAAGGCGACTATTTGATACGAGAAGTCCAGTTCTTGGGAAACGTGGTTAACCAAGAAGGGATAATGGTTGACCCCGCAAAGATCGAGGCTGTGATGAAGTGGGAACGTCCGAAAAGTCCCACAGAGATTCGAAGCTTTCTAGGATTAGTTGGGTATTACCGATGATTTATCCAAGGTTTTTCTTCGATAGCTGCTCCATTGACAGCATTGACCCACAAAGGAGCTACATATATGTGGAGTGAGAAACACGATGAGGCATTCGAGAAGCTAAAGAAGAAGTTATGTGAGGAACCGATACTTTCTCTACTCGATGGAGTTGAAGACTTCGCGGTTTACAGTGACGCATCTACAGTCGGGTTGTGTTGTGTTCTGACCCAAAGAGAAAAGGTGATAGGATATGCATCTCGACAATTGAAAGAGCATGAAAAGAACTACCCCACTCATGATCTAGAGTTGGCAGCGATAGTATTTCCCTTAAAGATATAGAGACATTACCTCTATGGCACGAAGTGCAAGCTTTTCACTGATCATAATAGTCTCCAGTATCTCTTTAATCAGAAAGCATTGAACATGAGGCAACGATGTTGGCTAGAACTACTCAAGGACTATGACTGTGAGATACTTTACCACCTCGGTAAAGCAAATGTTGTTGCTGATGCTCTCAGTCGGAAAGTCAACCTTGAAAGGAAAAGGCCAAGAGCGTTGAGAATTGAAGTCGTCTCGACGATTGTGGAAAGTATCAAGAAAGCTCAAGAAGAAGCTTTAGAGAAGAATGACCGAAAAGAAGAATGTTTGGGCAAACCATTAGTGTTCGGTACAAATAGTCGAGGACTTAAGGTATTTCAGGATCGGATTTGGGTACCTAAGACAGGAGGAATAAGAGACCTTCTGATGGAAGAAGCAAACAATACCATGTACTCGATTCATCCCGGTAGCACTAAAATGTATAGGGACCTAAAACCCTACTACTGGTGGCCGACGATGAATCTCGATGTTTGTGAAGTATGTGGCCGAGTGTGTGACATGTGCGAGAGTTAAGGCACAACATCAGAAACCGTATGGGAGTTTAGAACTCTTATATGTACCCATGGGTAAATGGGAAGACATCACCATGGATTTTGTGACTAAACTGCCCAGGACCAAGAACGGACACGACATGATTTGGGTGGTCGTGGATCATTTCACTAAGAGTGCACACTTCATAGCGGCCAACGAGAAGTGGTCTATGGATAAGCTCGCAAATGCTTACGTGAAGGAAATTTTAAGACTTCACGGTGTTCCTCTAACAATTGTATCAGATCATGATAGTCGTTTCACGTCAACGTTCTGGAGAAGTCTATAGGAGGAATTAGGTATGAAGTTGTGTTTGAGTACAACTTACCATCCACAAACTGATGATCAGAGTGAAAGAACGATTCAGACACTGGAAGATATGTTGAGACCATGTACCCTCAAGTTCCAAGGGAACTGGGATGAGCACTTACCTCTGGTAGAATTTTCCTACAACAATAGTTTCTAGTCGAGCATCAAGATGGCACCTTACCAAGCTTTGTACGGACAAAAGTGTCGTACGCCGTCTTGTTGGCTTGAAGCCAGAGAAAAGTAGTTTATGGGCCCCGAGATAGTTCATGAGAATGTTGAGAAACTGAAGGTGATTAGGGAAAGGATGTTAGCAGCCCAAGATCATCAAATGAGCTATGCTGATAAGAAAAGACGACCGATGACCTTCAAAGTTGGGGATTCAGTTTTGCTTAAAGTCTCACCGTGGAAAGGACTTATAAGATTCGGGAAACGAGGAAAGCTAAGTCCAAGGTTTAAGGGACCGTTCAAAGTTCTTCAGAAGATTGGGAACCAAGCTTACAAGCTGGAATTGCCTGAAGAACTAGATGTTATTCATAACACCTTCCATGTGTGTTATTTGAGGAAATTCACGGGAGAAGTTCCCGACATAATTCCAATCTCAGAATTAAGAATGGATGAGAACAAAAGGCTGATTAAAGAGCCCGAAGCAATCGTTGACCGTAAGACGAAGAAGTTACGACGCAAGATGGTCGACTTAGTGCTAGTCCAGTGGAAACATTCGAATGGGTCGAATCTCACTTGGGAAACAGAGGATGACATGATGAGTTGGTATCCACATCTGTTTGCTGATGCATGATTCCAGGATGGAATCATCCTAAGGGGGAGAGAATTGTAACGCCCGGGTTTCGGGGCTAAGCATTTTAGACAATGTAATAGTCTAGGTCAACTATTGTAAATCTTTTTTTGAAGTAATAAAGATGAAATATTTGAGTATTATGTGAATTATGTGTATTTGTGTGCTTATTACTTATTTATAAATGTATAATTAATAAAAGATAAAAATAAGCGTCAAAATTAAAGTGTGAGATAAGCCCAATCTCTTTACATAAAGTTGTAGTGGTCGAAACAAGGATTCCGGGGATATAAAGAACGCCGAAATCCGACTTATAACGAAAAAGTTACGACCCATCGAAGTTTCGCAACGAAACCGGCACGATACCGGGAAACGTAAATAGTGAATTTACGATAAAGCGAGATTTAGTCTTAGCGATCTAAACGAAAGTTGTAGAATACGTTAAACCGAGAGCATCCATAAAAAGAACGCCCAAATCTGACTTCGTATGAAGAAGTTATGATTTTTCGAAGTTTCGGCTTAGCAGTGTACAGCCGGAAATTCAAATATTAGATCGAGCGGTTTTTAGCCGACACAACCTAAACCAGAATCGAAGATCTCGTTAATAGTAGCATAACGATAAAAAGACAGACAAAGACGGACGTCAGATGACGAAGTTATGAATTTTTATCGGACCAATCATGTCCCGGCCTGTTAATAATATAACTTTTAAAATAAATTCAAAATTAGCTGACGGAGTCTAAACTAAAGTTATAGAGTACGTTCCCACCTTCGCGTGGATATAAAGAACGTCGAAAACAGAGCTTGTACGCGACAGTTACAAATTTTTAAAGTTTGTAGTCGAATTTGTGAGACCTGATGCGAAAGTGCTGACATGGCGCTTTCCCAGCCGTCCGATGATGATCGCTGAAGTCGCACCGGATGGAGACATGTCGCCTTGCCTTCGCTCTACGCCCCGCGTCTGAGGTTGGTACGCCCAGCGTACCTTTGGTCCTTATCCTCTTCCGGAGTGCGAGACAACTGGATCCGAGCTAGACCTTATCCGAAGACTACGCTCCGCGTAGCCGAGGACTACGCCCAGCGTACGTCCGAGGCTTGCGGCTATAACTACCTGCGAGGGCTGCCGAGCAAATCACACCAAAATCACTTCTCTCTCCAGTTTCTTTCTCACTCTAAGATCCCAAACCACCCCTAAACCCTAGATAAAACCCCTAGCACCCTAAGGAAGCCCCGAGGCTCCCGGAGTCCCGAGAAAAAGGGTCTTTCGGTTTTGGAAACGTTGGTCCGAGCAAAGCCCGGTTTTCTTTAAAATCCGTTGTAAGTGAGCTACGCTTACGCAATTTTTAATATAGCTTTCAAATAATTATAGTATTGTTATTAGGTCCTTAAAATAATTATTTGGGCTATTATTATGAGTTATATTGAGTGTTATTTAACGCTTATATAATAGTAATAATAGTCAGACTATTAATTTGTCGCGGTTATCGTTAGACTAAACCCTAATTTTATCGAAGGAAAATTGTTTTGAGAGTATCAAAGCGTTGTCTGAGTGCTGAGTCACCACCTTTCAGGTGAGTGCATAGTTACTTTCATCTTACACATATATATGAAGTATTTTATATAAATTGCATGCTATGTGCGCATATTATCTGAATACTTGCTATCTATGTTAGATAAATGATTTTATACATGTTTTTCATGATTTAAACTGTATATATATATTTTATATCTACAAAAATGTTGGGGTAAAACGTGGGTAGATGTAATAAGACGATGTGTGATAAAATGATAAGAGGCCTCGATGTTGTTGGTGATCCAGTCATCTAGCGGAGTATAGATGACGACTACGGACTCTTCTAGACAGTCCAGTGGAATGCTACCAGGCTCACAACCTATAGGTGTTTGTGAACGATGTGTTCACCTCTGTACTTCATCCCCCACATGGTTGCCTTATCGACATTTATTGCTGAGGAATCCCCTTAGCAGTAGTGTCCATCCCGTTGATGATCCTTAGGCTAGGTCCCTTATGATAGGTGTTTAGGGTCGTAAAGTGAGGATAACGGGAACGGGTAATTGGGTTATTGTTGATTGATGAAATTAATAAACTTATTTATTGTGGGTTGAAAACTCTATGTGCTCACCAGCCTCCCAAGCCTGACCCACTCAGTTTCATGTATTACAGGTAGTGGCGCTCGAGCATAGATGTGATGTTTTGGATGAGGGATTACGGATATAGGCATGTAGATATGAAATAATGTAGTAAGGCTTATATTGTACTGTTTATGCTTTTGATATGTATCAAACATGACATCCCGAGTCTTTTAATGAAACATATTTCCTTGGAAATGCTTTTGATAAATCTTTATCATATCTTGTTTTGGGACAAATTCCGCAACACTTTTATTTAAAATATTACTATGATTTTCAAACAAACATAAACAAAATCGGTCTTTTCTGGCCGTGAAAATGTGGATGTCACAAAGAATTCGATCAATGTCTTCTCCATATTAATAATAAGATAAATCAAGTTGAAATTATCATAAGAACTAATGAAGGATCCTAGCACAAGATCTGTAGTAAGACTCTTGTCAAGGGTAACATTGAGATTCTCAATTTTTTCTATGTAGCTCTCATTTGTTACATACAAAAATCTTTTATTCGATTCGAATGCAATTAGGAACTTTTGATGATTTTCAAATCACACTTGCTTTGCCTTTTGGTGAAACATTTCACTCAATTTCAAATTCATCACATATGTTCTCATGTTCACAAAAGATCATTTTTTGAACATCGAGGACATAGACATAATGATGCAAGACACATTTTTGAAAAATATACATGATTATGGGAATAACAAATTTTCTAAATTTGACACATTATTGAGTTGAAGGATATGCTCATCAAGGACATCTTTCCTTTCCGGGAAGATTCGATAAAAAACGATCAATTCCCGGTAAGGAATAGAGAGAAACTAGAATTTTGAAAGTGTGAAGAGGTGGGAGAGGATTTACATCTAACTTAAGTGAGAAAGTTTAAATAAGTCGATTAAATCCTTAATTATTAACCCAAATTTAAATTAAGGCTTAGATCCATACATCTGAATTGTAATGTGAAGAAGGATGTCGTAATCACATCACAAATCTATATTAGATATGTAAGGCAATTTACTATTTTAGTCACAATGGAACTCCTAGATATTTTGAGATTTATTGAATTATCAATGGAGTGTTAATCTCGAATTATGTTCGTCGATTTGTGACTGGGATGCCAAGGATCAAAAATAAGATATGAATAACCATGCAAAATCGTGTGACATCCTCGAGGTCGTTTATAATCTCATATTGACGTGTCGTTTAAACACACAGTCCATCAACAACCATAAATATGGAGTTTGTGCCATTATTTCTTCTTTTTCGCCCTACATTAGTGTGTCGTTTAACCACACATGCTCCACTAACGACTCACAAAGAAATGATGTGTGTTTTCATAGATTAACATATAATTTCACATTTTTCCTAAAGTAACTAGAGTGAGATTTTATGGAATGTTCTAGTACTTATATATTTTACTTTTAATTTGATAAGTGTTCTATCAAACCTTTTTGGCTAACAACCCTCCACCACACAAAGAAACGGTGCGTGAAAAGGACACCCGTTCAATGGTCATTTTATAGGCCGTTTCCTTATACCTCTCTTATAGTGTGACTTCGTGAATGAGGCCTACTGGTGATTTGACTGACTACTTTATGTTATTCATATAGTATTATATATATATATATATATATATATATATATATATATATATATATATATGGTGTATTTTAAAACCATTTAAAATTACAATGTTTAAGTTTAATTATCTTGATTAAAGTTTAATTATTTAATATTTTAAACCATCTTTGATTTAATATTTTCTTTTAATTATACAATTAATTAAAATTATATTAAATCTTTTTAAGAATTAAATAATTATCTTTCATTATACTCTTAATTAATTAATCTATTTAATCTTAATCCTTTCCTAAGTTCGAAATTAGGGTTTTAAGTTACCTAATTTTAAGTTCTTCAAATTTAAAGCAAGTAAAATAACAAACAAGGAAACTAGGGAAACCCTAGCAAGTTTCGAAAAAGGAAAGAAGGAGGCAAGAATCAAAAAACCCTAGAGGACTAGGATTTTCGATTTTGCAGGATTCTTTTAGTGTTTTCACAAATGCACATATTATAGACAAAACCCTAGTCTCTGATACCACTGATGGATTTTCCAGGTTACAAAAATAATTAATCAAACATGATTTGCACAACAATATTTCACACAAACAGTTATTAGAACATGTAATCTAGCAACCTATGGTTTTTCTCATAATAGAAACATACTTTGAAAAACCTAAACTAACCTATGCAAAAATGAAAATTACATAGTTATGATTACATACCTTTTGCTATATTCGATAATAGCAAATAACTTTCTTCAAACCTTCCTTGGAAAGCAAGCACCAATAATGTGGATGACTCTAATTCTTCACACCTAACGCCCTACAAACCCTAGGAACTAATTAGGAGAGAGGAGGAAGATGGAAATTTCAAATTTCATGTTTTCCAAAAGGCTAGAGTGCAAATTTTGGCTAATAAGGCTCCCTACTTACAACTTGTGGAAACACTAATTTGAATAATTAAATAATAATATTTTAAACTTATTCAAATCACTTTCCTTGTCAGTGATAGTGATAGGAGGCTTCCAGAATCCTTTTGAAGGAGCCTAAAACCGTCCATTCTTAGGAGGTTCTAGAGTTTCTCATTTTCTCAACTACTGAATAGTTACAATTCAACCCTTGTACCTCTAATTAATTCTAATTAATCCAAAAATAATTTCCAATTAATTAAGATTAATTCTAAATTAATTATTAACTAATACTTATTAATATATTAATCATATAATATATTTAAAAAAAATCATTTTATATCTCTCCTAAGTTTCTTCTTAGTTTATTTCTAGTTATTTGAGGGAAATACAAAAAGGTCTTTATTTTTATTCACTAAGAATATACTAATTTATTTAAGATCTTATAAACTTAATCCAATACTTTAAGCACTAATAATAATGTAAATGTAATGTATATGGGCTTCAAATGAGCTTCATAGACTTGTTAGGTCCCTTAGAGTCATTTGGGTGATTTAAGGAAGTTTTGGGTGCATTGGAACTAAAGTATAACACCTAGAAATTAAATTTGGGGTGTTTTTGATAAGTTTTCCTTGAATGATTTTTCTTGCCACTTGAATACTATATGTATTGCACGTTCATGAAATATAATTTTGGAAATTACTTTGATTGTAAAAGGAAAAGGTTTATGTTCTTGAAAAAAAGTGATTTAAGCATCTTATTTGTGCGTATCATGCTAGAATGGGTGTGACAATATGGTCTCAGTTACCCAAATCGACATTTTTTTGTTATTTTTTGTAAGTAGATTTCTAGATAATCCTTATGTGCACAAGTAGAGGCTCGCTACCCCTTGTGTGGCCTAGCTGGATGACCCCTAGTGCGTGTTTGTGTATATAAGTATAAAAGTCGATATTCTCGTAAGTCATGATCTTTTTATATTTGGCCATCAAATTGTAAGTAGGAATTTGAGATTGACAAATGGTTAGGAGTAGTTGCATGCATTGCGTCATATAATTTTTATAACTCTTGTTTTACCCTTTGTGTTTGGGACTTAATTATCTCTTTTTCAAATTCATAATGTTTCAAGTGTGAGGCATTTCTGCATATAAAACAATTTTTTTCATTTAAGTTGTTAAACTCAAGTATTTATGTATTTTAGATATTGTTGTTTTTGATACGTTTGATTCGAGTAAGTTAGATTCCATCCCTACTCTACATGATTCATCCCTCAAGTAACTTACTATGTAAATCCATTGCCTAACTTCTTTTGATGTATCTTTATATTGAAGACCCTAACTTGAGTTAGGAATTAACTTGGACTTTGAGAAGGCCACAAAATGTGTGGTTAGATGGAATCATGTTGTGATATTGTTAACATTCGTGCTAGTTTTCAAACTTGATTAAGTTTACTAATTGCACCAAAAGTGTTTTCTGAAAACATAAACTCTAAATTTTTAAATTTTCCACAAATGTTTTCTTAAGTAGGTTTTCAAATTGACCCTAGCGATGGGTGTTACAATTTCATATCAGAGCAATGGCTTAAGTGAATTGGGTACTAGTATTAATACTTAAACTTCAACTAGGATTTCTCTAGGGAAATGCTTATAACTATCATAGTTTACTTTTGAGTAAAGTGGGAGATTTATGTGTGTAGACCTCTAGATGTTAATTAGGTGATTATATCCCTTCAAAAGTAGAAGTATTATGGAAACTAGTGTTAAAGAATAAATCAATCTAGTCATGTTTGGTAGTTTCGGTTTATGCTTGAGGTGGCATTAACAAGTCCAGAGGAAAATGTGATATGACAAATTCAAAAAAGCATAAACATATAAGAAGAAGGGGTGCATTCCACCATGTCATCATTTGAAGAATTTAGACTATAATTACATCAATTCTTGCCAAACGAGAAGGAAGAATGATTAATGAACTAAAGAATATGATAGATCGATACTTAGAAGAAACAAGGAAGCTAAGGGGAAAATGGGAATTTAAGAGTGATGTTATGATTTTCCATAGCAAGAATTAAGTTCAAAAATTTAATGGATAGATAAAAATGTTTAAATGCATCATTTATGATGAATTGGTATTTGAAATGATTAAATTGGGTTTAAGAGACACTAGTGTGTTATTTGGACATTATAAACACTTATGACCATAATAAAGAGTAACAATCAATGAATCCACAAACCATTGTAATTAACATGACTAAGTCAATGTGCCTTTATGTGACTAAATACCTTTAGACATTATATGGAACCCAAAGTAGTTGTATAAAGGATTACTAGGAAGACCCATTATTATATGTGCATCAAAGAATGACCAATTGAGAGTGAAACATGCTTTAGTATTTTGTAGTGCGGAATGCAACGTGTAACCTGGGATGAAGCAATGCGTAATTAAAGTATGATACCCAAAATGGGAAGTTGCTTAGAAGTGTGACGCATACCCTGGTGCATAAAACCTTATGTAACAAAGCATTACTTTTCAATTCCTAGGGTTTGACACTTTTGTTTGGCCTGATTCTACCTTCATAATTACTAAATACGTTAATAAAAAATAAATTAGGAGTTGGAATTTTTTGACCCTAAGGGTATTTTGCTCATTTTTAGTAACATAATTTATGTATATTAGATAAATGAATATAATACTATGAATGTGTTCATTTAGGACAACCAAAGAGTCAACTGGAAAGTGACAAAACCCAACACAAGAACATTTCAATGGTGGAATCATTTCAAGGCAACGGTTGTAGTCACGACACAAGTAGACTATCATGAAATGGTTTTAGATAAGTACTCAAGAATCAATTTGATGAAAAAGAGAAAACTCATGCAATGAAATATGACATTTTAATGTTGAGATAAAAGATGAAGAATTAAATAAGATATGGAATCTGGCGATTTTGGACTATATCTAATAACATCTAAATGGTGAATAACTGTCCATGGGATGGGGAAATCCCTAGATAAGCGAAGTTATACCAAGAGTGAGTAAGCATGCATGTGGAGTGAGTAAGCATGCATGTGATATAGAAGACTAATAAGATGGAAAAAATGATTCTTGTAGAATTTGATGTAGAAGAGACCATCATGAATCGATATCTTTACCTAGGATTTATGACCATTTGCAGCAAATACAAGAACTCTACTTGATTTAGCTAGAGGAAAATAATTACAAAATTTCTCTCAAGTTTACAACCTAAATGTATTTAATATATGATATATCTTCGGAAAACATGAATCGATACATTTAGTAAATTTTAGACTATTACAACAGCTTCTAAGGGACAAGTTTTAGATTAGGAAATTAAAAGCATTGATTGTGAATGGAGCTTGTATAAAGTATGATGAGAAGAAAAAAGTAATAATCATTTAAAAGTCACACAAAGTAAAGGTCATATGGTTTGTATTTAAAAAATTGATGGAAACATAAAGTGTGAGAAGTTTAAAATTTTAAGTTGATTACTATGGTTGCTAGGTAAAGTCAAGTATCTTATAAGCCAAAAGGGGTGGATACATCATCAAACTTACAGGGTGTGGACATTAAGCTTGTAACATGTCCATTACAGATCATATAATGAAACTTTTGGAGTTTATAGATATTAATAATATATGAATGATTTGACTTGGTGAGTTACGACCATTAATCTTCTTAGTGATACTGAGGATGGAATCGTCCTAAAGGGATGGATATTTATAACACTAGTTTTTTAGGCTTGAATTTTTTTATTAAAAAATAATCATAATAAATAAGTAAATATAAAATAAAATATTTAAAGAAATTAAAAATAAATAACTATATAAATTGTAACATCCTGTTTCGGATCGTTTGTGATTTAAGGCTCGTGGGCCGTAACATGGGCATGATAAGGTTTTTAGGCTTTGAAGGAGAAAGGTTTAGGCCCTTTTTGGATATAGATAAGCTAGGTTGTGTGATAAAAGGGTCCGGGCTGTGCTTTAGAGCCCAATAGTATCGGTAGAGGTGTTGGCTCGTTCTTTTATGAATTTTGGGATTTTATTCATGGAGTTTTAAGGCTGTAATGAGTTGTTAGAAGCGTAGGGCTTCTCACCACCTTTTTGTGGATATAAGGTTCGTTGGAAACAGACTTATAACGAAGAAGTTATGATAGTTTGAAGTTTTAGCAAGTTTAGTCCTTATTGAGAAATGGGTGACAATTGGGTACGCAGGGCGTACACTTGTGCACACATAGTGTACTCATGCGCTATACATGATCATGGAGGAAACCTAGTATGTTGGGCATACTAGGTCCATAAAGAAAGCATAATGTTTTGAGGTGACCCTATTTAAGGAACATGATGGCCTCATTTTCAGCCACCATTTCCAGTCTCAAACCCTAATCTCGTTTCCCTTATCTTGTGTGAGTATGGAGGCTCATTTGAGTGTTCTTGGTGAAGCTCTTGGTGAAGAATGAGCCTTGAAAGAGGATAGCATGTGCTTCTAGCTTTTGGATCTAAGTTCTACTCTTATTGGTGTATCTTCCAGAGGTATCAAGTTTGAAACTTGCTCATTGTTGTGATAGTTTTCGTTTTGGGTCCATTTTTAGGGTTTTATGTCCCAATATTGGAGCTTTGTGAGTTTGGTGAACTCCAGAGTAAATCCCATGTCCTTTTAAGTGTATTAGGCTGCCTTGATTCATAAAATTGAGATCTTGGTTGTCTAGACCTCTTCATGCATGTGTCAACATGATTTAAGAGAGTCTTAATGGTGATTTTTGGAAGTTGGTCCCATTAAGACATGCAAACTGATAAAGTCGCCAAGTTTATTAGTTAGGAGCTTGTAATGAAGCTTCCCTGAGGATTGGATGCTTTGGGCTGAAGTGGTTAAGTCGAAAATAAAGTTTTTAGACCTAAGTCGTACGCCCCTCGTAACTCCCAGTATGCCCCGTATACTGGTCTAGTTTCCCCAATCAGGAGTCGCGTGTACGTTGAGCGTACTAGGGGAGGTACTCCCTGCGTAGTCTCGTTGTAGGCTTGTTGCATTTTGGGCTTCGTATCTTTGGGCCGTTTTGTTTAGACTTACTATTTGGGCCTCTAGGCCATCTGAGATTATTGTTGGGCTAAGAGAAACTTTAGGCTTAGGATAAGGCCCATATGGGGGTTGGGCCCAATTGGGAAAATGGTCCGTTAGTGGGCCTTTGTGGATCTCTTGGTTAGGCCTTGGTGGTCCTAGTGGGTTTGGGTCATTATGGGTCTAATTGGGTGGGGCCATATTTGGGGCATAGTGTTGGGGTGTAGCCTTACGTAGCTTTTGATTATGGTGTTGGGTTGCTTTGGCCCAGTCCAGGAGCAAGTGCGCAGCAGCAGCAGTTTAGGATTTCTCACGTAGCGGTTGAGGTGAGTCTTCTCACTATGCTTACATGTGTGCTAATGCATGCGTGATCAGAGGGTCTTATTTTTGTTATTGACCGGAGGGTCTTATGTATGTTGTTGATCGGAGGGTCTTATTTATATTATTGATCGGACGGTCTTATTTGTATTACTGACTGGAGGGTCTTATCTGCTTTATGTGTTATTATGCATTTTGTCTTTGTGACTTATGTTGTTATATTATTCTATATGCATGTTGAGCTATGACCGGAGGGTCTATACCGAGACGTGGGGTCGGAGGGTCTTCACTGACACACGTGACCATAGGGTCCTTATCGAGATATAGCCAGGAGAGGCTTATTATTTGTGTATGTGTTATTTTGGGGAACTCACTAACCTTCATGCTTATTTTGTTGGTTTAAATGTGTTTCAGGTACTTTTGTGGATTCCGGGAAGGCGGAGGCATGATTATACACATCCGTCGGCTTATGAAGATTTGAGGATTTTGCGAATACTCTAATATTGTTCTGATAATAACTAACAATTTATGTGATGACTTGAGTCTATGAGTAACATTTTGAGAATTAAAAATGAAAAAAAATTGTCTTGAAATTTGAGGTGTTACATAAATAAACAATTTAGAATAATGAGAAAATAAAAAAATGATTCTTAATAATTGCATAAATAGTGCTTAGACGGGTTAAATGTTGAAATTATAACAATTTGAGTTTTATGGTTAAAAGTGTCAAAGTAGTAAAAATGTGACTGATCAAAGGGTTGACTTGCTTAAATGATTTTAGATCCTTAAATTCATGATTCGGATAGCGAGGGACTAAAAGAGTTAACTCCCAAAGTTTAAAACTACTAGTTAACGGAATTGGATAATTATTGTAAATTTAATAGGAAGTAAGGGTTGAAATCCAACAATGACTTATATGAAGCACTTCTCTTCTTAATTTCACCCAAATCCACGATTTAAGGATCTATAGAGATAGAGATTTCATGAGACAACTCCATCTAGAGTTGAATTCAATCAAGTAGATATATTTGGTACAAGGAATAAAATAAATCCAAGACTATAAGGTATAAATCTCTCCCCTTCAACTTCCTTTCAAATTTGATGTCGACGATAGGAATCCATGTCGATTTTATGGTCAATTGCTAGCTATTTTGTTTTATAACCTTTCTAAGGTAGTTGATGTGGTTCTAAAACTCAATTCTATCACCCATTTCATAGATTTGGTGTTAAGTAAGAATCTCACCACAAACCCTAGAATCTAATCATAAGTTATTCTCCAAATGATTCAATGATCATTGATGTATCTTGGTTGTAATAAATCCTTCATAGCTGCAAAAAATCAAGAAATGAGAAAATGAAATATTAATGAACTGGATTTAGGGATTAAATAGTTCATTGATGAACTCCACTTAGGTGGATATTATCTATTTATGTAAAGGATGTTCGTATTCATGAACTGATGAATTAGTTATGATTAGGATGCTTAAAATGAAGGATTAATTATCCATAAAGTGATCCTAAGGATTGTTAACACACTGGATAATAAAATTAAATTTTTTATATTATAACTATGGATTACATTGTTGATTCATGGATTTCAAGGAAATTAGATGACCAATATAATTATATGATGGTCATAGACATTGAATGGATACTTGGATGATGATTTAGATCCAAAATAAGTAAAGTTACTTGCATTTATAATGATTTTAATTATTTTTTTTGCCATAAGGGCATTTTGGAAGCTATGGAATTAAAATGATAATTTCATGGTTGTATTAAGTGGCTATAATCCTCTAGAATGTATTAGAGCATAATATTTTGCACTTGGTGACATTCATGTGAAAATTGAATGGTGTTGAATGACATGTTGGTAGTTGTTGGACTCTTGTGGAAATTAAGCTCATAACTATTCCATTGGGAGTTTGATTAACATTATGACCTTAAGACATTCAACCATTAAGTCGTTATGTAAATGGAATGTATATGGCACCAAATGAAATTCGTAGACTTCTTAGGTACCTTAGAGTCATCTGGGTAAGTTAAGGAAGGTTTTGGTGCATTGGGACAAAAGTATAACACTTAAAAATGAAATTTGGGATGTTTTTGGATTGTTAGGCATGACACGGGCGGTTTTCGGTGTTTTGTGAAGAAACATTTGGTCATCCATAAAATATGCATAAGTTATTTATCCGGACTCAAAATGACAAACGGTTTTCGCCCATATTCAGTTTTTAACATGAATAATACATTGAAATGATAAATTTTATATTTTACAGTTATTATCTTAATAATTGACTTGATGGATCACTTATTCTAGAGATATTCTAGAAGGGTATAGTAGTCTTTTGACACCTCTTAATGATAATTGTAGGTGTTGATTGATAAACATAGAGCTTGGAGAATATTAGTTCAAGTGAAGAGGGTTATGAAGTTTACTAAGCTTTTGACTAAAGTGAGTTACCAGGAACACACATGCCCTACTTTACTTTGAATTTTATTGATTTTTCCTTTAATGATTTTGCTTGCTAATTGAATACTATATGTATGTGTGCATTCATGAAATATCATTTTTGGAAATTGGTTTGTTTATAAAAGTAGAAAGCTTGTGTTCTTGAAAAAATGATTTAAGCATCCTACTTGTGTATATCATGTTAGGATAGGTGTGACTATTTGGTCCCAGGTACTCTCATTGACATTTATATGTTATGTTGTGAGTATATTTCTAGGTAATCCTCACGTGCACAAGGAGAGGCTCGCCACCCCTTGTGTGGTCTAATTGGATGGCCCCTATTGCCAGTTTCTAGATATAAGTGAAAAAATTAACAGTTTCGAATGTCATGAGCTCTTCATATCCGACCATCAAATTATGAGTTGGATGGTTGATATTGCCAAAGGATTAGGCGTAGTTGCATGAACTGCATCGTAATTATTATTATAAATCTGGTTTTACCCTTTGGGATATTGCGACTTAATTTTCCCTTATGTAATTAATAATGTTTCAAGTGTGAAGCTTTTGGCACATAAGACCCTTGTTTTGTTTTGAGTTATTAAACTCAAGTATTTATGTATTTTCATTGTTGTTTTTTTTCGAGATTTGATTTGAGTAATTTGGATTTTTATCCTTTACTCTAAATAAATCAACCCTCAGGTAAGTTACTAGGCAAATCCATTGCCTAAATTGTTTTGATGTGTGTTCGGATTAAAGATCCTATCTTGAGTTAAGGATTAGCTTAGACAATGAAAAGGCCAGATAATGTGTGTTGAGCTTGCATCATGTTGTGGTATTTTATTGTTAACAACCTTGCTAATTTTGAAACTTGATTAAGTTTACTGATTGGGACCAAATTATTTTCTGCAAACATACACTCTGATTTTTTATAAATTTCCACAAATATTTTCTTAAGTATGTTTTCAAATTGACCCTAGCGAGGGGTGCTACATAAATCTCATGAATTCAAATGCTTCTTAATGCATTTGCATATGATATGTTGTTATAGTAAATAGGGATAAAACTGAATTTGACATTTCATCTCCCTCATTTTAAACAAGTTATAGTGTGGGCTGAAATGATAAAAAGTTCGCATTCTTTGGGTACATTTTCGGGATGATTAGACTCGGTTTCCTTGCCATGATATTTCTAGTTAACGGTATATTTTTTTTTATTTCAGTGCAAGTTGGAGGACATCTAAAATGTAAAAAATTCTAACTAAATGTCATACTTTTCAATTTTTTCTAGATTCAAAATGTAATGTGCATTCCACTTGTCAAGGGAAAGTATATAAGAGATTTAACAATTCGAGCACATTCTTATGCCCACTTGAAGGTTTTATGATCTTATTTTGATCATAAAAACAAAGAGAATTTGGTAGTCATTCGAAAGAAGATTATGACTTTTCAAAATGGTATTTTTGGTGAAGCTTGGGAGAGAATTATTGAAATTGGTATTATTAGTGTCTCGATGAGCTTATATTGGAGTTTATATGTTACATTGACTACAAGCCTTATTCACTCGACTTTGGTTTTTCTTGACCGAGTTTGGTTGATAGTTATGATTTTGATTGGTTAGATGGTGATTTTGGATGTTTATACCATTAGTGAATGTACTCCATGGATTATTTGAAGGGCAATGTGATAATAAGGGGAGCTCTTTATAATTACGAGGTAATTAAGATTTTGATTCCAAGTTGATTTTTCTAGAAGGTTTGGATTCTAGATTTTTTTTAGGATTATATTTGGTGCTCAATGATGAGATTTACCTTTGGAGCTTTGGTTTGTATGGCTGCACATCCTAGAACCCATTTTTGAAGACTACTAAGGAATTTAGATATGTTGACCATTTTTATATTATTGTCAGGATTGGACTTCTTTTTTGCTAGTTGATTGTTTGGAACTTGATGTCTTGTCATCCCATTCCAAGCTTTGATGGAGAGAATGGTGGGTGAATATCTTTTCTTCTTTGTTTTTTAGCTAAGATTATGGGCTAATGCACATTTCCTTCTGCTTAGATATAGATGAAATCCTTACTACTATGTTTTGATTTTTTTAGTTTAGATTTATAAAGTTTATTATTCATTATGTTTGTATAACCATCAATCCTTATATATTAAAGTTTTAACTTTTATTAACTACAATTGAGTTCTATATAATCTAGAGGATCAATCTGATTATATTAATTTGTATCTTAGTAGTTTATGCCAATAAACTGTTAGGACTAGAAATGGACTAAATCATATGGTTAAGTGATATAATTATGAACTTTAGTATGTAAAAGAGTATTAGATGACCATTCTAGGCCTAGATTAATTTTCATGACCATTGAGATTAATCACTAAATCAATTCTTTCGTAAATCGAACATTTAGTTGGTTATTTAGTTAGTTATCTGCATGGTTACTGCTTTAGTTGTCTTTATAACTAATAAAATTAGTTAATCGGATCAAGATAGCTAATCATTATAAGATTCGATAATTAGCAATATAAATTCATTGCACTTCTAATAAGTCATCACTCTTTCAATCAAGTTCTCTACTTTTGCTTTGCTAGTTAAATTCATGTTTAATTTACTTTAAATAACCCCCCCCCCCCTTTACTTTCATGTTCTTAGCTTAATTCTCTGAACCAAATCATATATGTCTCCCTTGTGTTCGATACTTGGTATTTCCACAATTATATTGCTATGCAATTAGGTACACAGCTAAGTGTGTGTGTTACAATTCAGTACTGTTAAAACCAGTTTTATAAATTTAAAACTTTCATATAATTATTTTATATACATTAAACCACACATCATGTTTTTGGCATCATTTTCAGGGAACAATTTAATTTTGTTTTAGATTATTTAGGCATTAGTTATTCGATCCTTTGCATGAGATTTATCTCTCAAAAAGTTATTATTCATACTGTCTAATAAGTTTTTTGTATAGGAAATCATCGCGATGCGAATTTTCAGTTTTATTTTATTTTTCGTTTTAGTTTAGTTGTATGCATGTTTTGTTTTTAGTTTTTTATTTATTTCATTTATTATATGACATGTGTGTCTACATTAGAGACAATTCCTCCTTTGAAGAACCCAAGCAAGAATTTCATAAGAGGGACAAAAAGATTGAATCTAATTCTAACATCGAAACTAAAATCAAAGTGATGATGACGAATACCGCCAACCTTACGCTAGAAGAGTACGTCTACCTGACCGGACCATTTTCGATCAGAAATCCCGACCACAATGAATTAAAGGGTCAAGTTTTACAACTTCTAAAGGAAACTTCTTTCTTTGGAAAAGACCACAAGGATTCCTAAAACACATCGAAGAAGTAGTCAAGATCGCCGATCATTTCAACAATTTGAGGGTGACTAAGGATGCAACAAAGAGATGGGTTAAAGAGTTACTTGCTTCGTCTATCACAACATGGGATAATTTAAAATCCAATTTTATTAAAAAAATTCATCCCTCCTTCGAAGGTTGCCAAGCTAAAGATTAAAATTCAAAATTTCCAAAAATAAAAATAAAAATAAAAATAAAAATAAAACAGACGGGGAAACATTATTCGAAGCATGCGACATGTATAAAGAAATATTTCAAAATTTCCCACAACATGTTTTTAAAGTGCACCATGTAGTTCAAACTTTCTACAATGGAATTAATGTGTACAGAAGACAACTAGAGGACTCCCAAAGGATAATTATGAAGAAGAATCATGTGGATGGAAAGGATATAATAGAAGAGCTAGTAAGGCATTCATGAGAATGACACTCTCTAAGAGATGAAGTTTAGGAGGCAAAACAAATGGCGAAACTTTCGATGGTTTGGCAGCATTACAAGCAAAACTTGACAACATGGATCACAATATAAATAAGATGAAACAAATCATTCACGCCATGCAAGTGGGTTGCGAAAATTATAAAGATCCACATTACCAAAATTTACACATGTGATTTAATTACGGATTTCAAATATTATATTATTTCATACACTCATGAGCTCACTAGGCGTAAAGCCTAAGTTTTTTTTATAAAACAACGTGTATCCAGGTTTAGGATCTATTGTGGGGGACTAGAAAGGGTAGAGATAAGATCCCAAAAGTCAGTCATAAACATTTTGGAAGATCGATACTGGCTTGAAGATAGTATTATATTGATATAAAGTAATTCTAGTATTTATGGCTTGTTAAGCCAAATATAGTTTGATAAAGCACACTTTGATATTTCAAGATACGTTTTTAAGATTTTTAGATCATTGGGACAATGTTTATCTAATTAATAGAGTTCATATATGCCAGGAATGAGGGCGTTACAAGTTGGTATCTAAACATTAGTTTAAATGAACTTAGTTTTTCGTAGATATGATGACTTAGACTTAAGTTGGGGATCTAAGTAGAACACTATGATGTTTTTACTAATCATTGATCTGTGACATATTCTTATGGAATGGTAGGGAGGTTGAAATGGTTTGGCAACCCATGATACCCACCTAGTTGTTCTATGTGGAAGTAAAAGAGACCGGTGAAAAGTAATGATATGAATAGTATTTAGTGATAGTCATTATATGTAGTTGTTTTACCTAAAACTTTTGTTATAATTATATTAATTATAATTATGTTATATTATGAAATATCTTGAAATATATTTTGATAAAAGCCAACCGAAGGGTCTTATTAGCAACATGAAGCAAAGTAAGATAGTTAGAAGTTAACGAAAGTCAGCAAGTGAAAGATCCTTAATGTGGTCAAATAGAAAGGTTGAGGAAGATTGGTTTCAAAGTTCGTATGATTCGATTCCTTTTACCATAAGAGTATAGGATCGTGTAACAATACTATATAAACCGAAGAAACATGTGGAAGATATCACAAGTATATATGGTGTATTTAGCAAAAGTAGTTGTTAGTTGGTAGCAGATAGTGGGTAGCTGGTAGCTGGAAGCTATAACATTTATTTGTTATATGAGTATTTTGGCAAAAGTAGTTGGAAGCTTTTTAAATATGTAAAATTACATAAGAGAACAATTGTTTAAAAAAATAAATATATAAATATTTTTTAAGGGCCATTCTTTAAATTGATTTAAAAATCTCAGTAGCATTTTGTCAAATGCTAAATGAAGTAGCTTTTAGATTTGGAACATTTTGTTTAAACTAAAAGTTAAACACTAGTACTACCAAACGATGCTTTTTGTTTAAACTGTAGTGGTTTGTCAAAAACGATAAGCTAGAAGCTCTGAAACGCTCTGTGCCAAACATGCTCATAATAAGAAAATATTATGAAACTAATCGAAAAAAACAATCATGAAGGCGGGTGAGGAAGTTAGGTAAGATACTAATTATTCTCAAAGCACAAATACAAGTACGCATTTTCCCGTTAATATCTTTCTTTATAGTAAACAAACTAAGTTTATTGGTGATACCAACCCTAAGTTCTATACGGATTGATTAGGTGAATTAAATGGATCCTAGAATCAATTGAACGTAGATACCACCAATAAGTGTTGTATGTTAGTGAAATAGTTAGTGGAAAGGATCACAGTTGATTTAAAATTTCAAAAGTATTAGGTTGAACTATCTTGACCAAATAACTTGGGATATGTTCAAAGGTAAGCTAAGGGAAACAAATCGTTACCAAATAACCCTTGAAAGGAAAGGAAAAATAATTTTAGATTATTAGGATGAAAGATCAAACGACGAGTGAGTACTCTAGAAAGTTTATTATAGTGCATCTAGTTTCCCTTGAAGAAATGAAATTATACCTTAAGGGTTTTTCACTAGAAATAAGATTCTTGATTTTTTTTTAAAAAGTACATGAAGCAACAGTGAGATTGTAGTAGATGGAATATGAGTTCTACTAGAGAAAGAGAGAAAAACTATAAAATTTAATAAAATGAAACCAGTCGAGTCTCGTGGAAAAAATGACTAGGCTTTAAAAATTATTCAAGGAATGCTATGAAGGTTATGAAGGAGGGTGTGTTGATTAAGATTGATCTAAGATGAATAAATGTGAAAGAAGAAAATACGTGATATACATCTACTCATAGAAAGAAACACACAAGGACAAATAATTCCCATATATGTTACAAATACTTAGGAATGCTAAGGACATCTTCAAATTAAGTATTTGATATTTCATTATGAAATGATAGAATAGAGAAATATGTTATATTTATGGTTGTTGAAGTCAACATAAGATATTGAATATTGAGATAGGATGTATAGACAAAAACACCGAAGATGAAAGAAAGGAGTATATGAATACCTAAAACAATGTATACTCGAATTTTTTTACTAGAGAATCTATAGGATTTCAAGTATATAAGGATGAATGAAACTGATAGATACGATTGTTTACCATAGAATATATTTGTAATATCTAAGTCTATAAACTATATTAGGATATGTCATCCATAAATTAAAAGCTTGTGTGTTAAACTATTTAGATTATAAGACTACATTTAGCTATGATGGTTGATTTGGGCTAATTAACCTAATCGGTACTTATAACAATAATTGATATGATATGGTTCTCGGTATAAATTGGACGACCATGATTCAATTGATATGCTATTATCTGAACATGATATTAATGTTTTAAGGGAAATTAGTATATTAGTGAAATATGATACTTAAGGTATGATCATGGATATAGAGTATAAGGAAATGATAATATTTGATGAAGGAAACATGAATCAATCAAATGTATGGTAAGAAAGAATTGATGACAAACGTAAGATATTAAGAGAGTGATTTTACAAGAACATTTCTTACCTAAATTTTAAGGATAAGAAAAATAACTTTATTTTAGGAATATTGTAATGATGGAAGATGTATTACATGTGAAATGACCAATAATTTTAGAATCGTATGATTATGTTAAATCATATAGAATAGATTTATGGCTACATAAGTTGATACAATGTACCAATAAGCAAATCAAATATATATATATATATATATATATATATATATATATATATATATATATATGTGTGTGTGTGGGGGGGGGGGGGGGGGGGGTGGGTGGGGTGTGTGTGTATTTGAGGATATGGTTAGCATGATGACGCTAAGTTTGGATAATATGTGTTAATTGTAGACTTTATTTGGTAATGATCTATGAATAAATAAAAGTATGAAGCATATGAGAACCTATGTATAAAAAAATTTAGAATGTTAGGTGTATGAATAAATCATAAGCCCGATTTGAGTAGGAATTCAATGATTTTGTAACCCTTAGGTGTTTTGATGTTAAATACTTAATAGAAAAATTATAAGCTAGATTCAATCATAATGTCATGAGATATAATGATAACTTGATACTTGATACATATACCGACACTGTTAAATTTTGGGTAGAAGTAGTTAAGTATTAAGGTTGCAAAACCATGTATCAATAGAACAAAGAAAACAATGTATATGATTTATTTATTCTTAAGGAGGATTATGGGATCTTTCTAGTTAGATTTTCTAGAATTAAGGTGATTAATAGCTTGATAGTCAAGGCCTAAAATTATTTAAATAGAGGATTTGGGTGCCTAGTATCGGAGGAATTTGTAAGCTCTATTAAGAGAGTCACACAAGTATAGGTATTACATACATCCAAGAAAGATATTTGGTGATGACAATCTACATTATTAGTAACCTATGATAAAGTTGGATGTAAGTAGGTACATAAAAAATGTGTGATATGCTAATAGGTGAAAGATGAGGACCAAGAAGGATATAGGATTCTATGGTGATTAGATGTACCAAATTGTAAATGGGTTCATGTGACCATGCATATTTTAAAGCTTTCTTAAGATAGTAAATGGAAATTATGCATTCTAGGTAATGGTAGATATATTGACAATAATCATATACTTCCTACCAATAAAGGAAATAGGGTCACTAGATAAGTTTTCCAAGTTATATATTTGATGATTTCATGCCAAGGAATGGAATGCCATTATATATCTTACCATATAGAGATGTCCACTTTAGCTCTAAGTTCTAGGGAGGGTTCTAAATATAGTTAAGAACAACATTAAATTTAAGTACAAATTATCACCCCGACAAACCAAAAAAGCAATATATATATATATATATATATATATATATATATATATATATAGAGAGAGAGAGAGAATTTGAAGGATATGCTTTGATCAGGAACCACTAACTTTGGTGGAAGTTATCTTATACACTCGACATCGATAGAATTCTTCTAAGAGAAATAGTTACCATTATACCATTAACAAGACACCATTTGAATTTCTTTATGGATGTAAGTATAGAACTATACTTTGGTTTATAGAGTTATGAGTAAAACATTTTGTAGGAACTAAGATGGTAAACACATCATAGATAAAGTTAAAGTTATGTGTGAATGTCTAAGATGCATACAGGACCGAAAAAAAAAAGTTATGAGGACAAGAAGAGTCGCCTAATAAGTTGTTAAGTACGATAAAAAGTTATGTTTCAGGCATCACCTTAGAAAGGAGTGATCAGATTCGAGATTAACGAGACACTTAGTCCCCATTTTTGGACCCTTTATCATGCTTCCAAAATCTGATCACATGTATATGAATTAAATCTACCCCACGAGCTACAAGATAGATATAAAACCTTTCGTGTATGATATCTATGTAAGTGATTTGCAAACAAGAAGAATTTCATCAACGTTAATGAGAATGTTTGGTATGTAAAGAACATGTAGGTACATTAGATAATAAAAAGGCTGTGTAGAAAATAAGTCAGATTAGTCGAGGTTAAATAGAAGCATTGCCAAGGAGCTAATATGACATGAGAACCTAAGAATGAGATGAGACGAAGTTTCCTCAATTATTTATTTGGCTGATTTCGAGGATGAAATCTATTATAATGAGAAAGGAGTTGTAACACCTGTATTTTCGATAATATATAACTGACTATGGTTATTTTATGAATTTATCTATCTATTATTAAAATTAGGTAGATCATAAAATAATATCTATTATATCGGGTGATATTTGGTATTCCAATATTATATTCATTCATAATTTATGAATATATATTCCATAGCCTATGGCTTATACTATCCTGACCGAAAAATATGTATAGTTATAAGCAATAGTTTACATAGGTTTAACCATATATATATATATATATATATATATATATATATATATATATATATATATATATATATATATATATATATATATATATATATATACACACACATACACACACACACACACATATATATATATATATATATATATATATATATATATATATATATATATATTGTTAAATAAAATTAACGTATGGTAAAAATGATATATACATAACACATTCAAATTATGAATTATGTTAATATGGAAAAAAAATTATGTCAATATTGAAGGTTTCTGTCGACGTGAAGAAATCTACATAGATAGTGCCCATTTCATATCACGAATGATATCAGAGTTATAGTATTGAGTCATAACTCGAGTGACGGGCATAGAGTCCTAGAGGTAGTTACTACTCCAGGATTCGTACTCCCATCAATCTGGGGAATACTGGAATTAGCCTAACATGGTAATGGATGATAATGAAATTGGTTTTTCTTAAACTGCAAGTTATGCCATACTTTATAATACCAAAATTTATACATGTGATTTGATTATGGATTTCAAATATTATATTATTTCATATATCTAGTGGGGTACTAAATGAACAATGTTCATTAGTTGTGATGAAAAATATACCAACTAAGATGCAAGATCCACGCCACCTTACTTTACCATGCAAGTTCAAAAATTCTACTAACACAATTATGTTAGCCTATTCGGGGAAAAACATTAATTTAATGCCATATTCGTTATTGAAAAAGCTCAATATTTATTTCAGATTCGAAGCCAACAAGAATGTAAATCCACATGGAAAATCGGCCAATAACATATTTGTAGGGCATAGTAGAAGATTTATTTAAGGCTAGTTGGGAAATTTGTTTTCCCAATCAATTTTCTTGTCGCCGATGTGGAAGAAGACGACGACATTATGATAATCCTTCGAAGACCTTTCCTTAGAAATGCAAGATTATTTGTTAACAATTGTGACTTCAAGTTGGCCTTGAGAGCGGGGTATGAAGAAATAACATTTGTTGTCGATAAAAGAAATGAAATATTCAAAGGCTAGTGACGATGAGGTATTCTTTATTATTCTAATCAATGAATTGGTCGAAGAAGAGGTAGGGGTCTTAAAGATCATAACTATGAAGAAATAATGCCACTTGGGGGAAGTGGAATTATGTCTTATCGAGTTAGAGATATTAATGGAAAAAGATGTACAAAAGAGGCACATAAAATAGTTTTCGTGACACGACACTGAAGAATACGTGTTGCGGCCTTAAGATCAATCACATCCTGGAAATAAGACATGGCCACTTTCACGTCGCAATCCTAAGCAAAAATGTGACGCTTTTACTGTTCTACCTAATGATTGTTTTTGATTTTATAGTTCCATGATATCCAAACAAGACAAAGACTTTTCTTTAGATTAATACTCCAGATCCAAAGTTAATCCAGAAGAAAAAGGGTACCGAAGAAGCCTAAAAGAAAGAGGGGTCAACAATTTTTATGAAAACTTATAACAAGACTTTTATGAAAACCATTCCATACAAAAAAATGTGTAGAAGAGAGAAAGAGGTGCGTAAAGATCTTAGCTTACTATCATAAGGATGTTACTAAAGATCATTGTGATAATAAAGAGTATGGTTCAAGGATGGGTAAACTATTAAAAAAAGGTTAAAGAATCGATTACTAAAAAAGTGTTATAGATATGGGTAAAGCAAAAGTGCAAAAAGGTGCAAAATAGAAAGATTACAAGAAGTATGAATCATTGGAAGAAGAAGAGAGAAAAATCACAAAGAAGAGAGTTGCTAACTACAAAAAAAGAGGTATGGAATGAATACGAACAAGGAGTAACCCTAAAATCACTGAAATCGCTAAGTGAGGGGTGGATTCCGGCTCACGACTCTAAAAAAGCTCTATGTGGGAGGAACCCGACAGTTTGGCTTGCATTTTCATTCCTAGTTTTTATTTTATTTTATTTTTAGTTTTGAATAAAGTTTATACCTTTGATTATCATATTATACGTTAATGTGTTTGTTTAGCTTGGATATATTTCATATGAAGAGAGGTGATGATTAAAAAAAAAAAGAAAAGGCAAAAGACATTACAAAAATCAAGTTCCGAGTGAATATTTTTACATTAAGAGAGAAGGAGCGATGATTGGGCCAATATTGGTCCAAAGCTGGGAATGAGCAAATACAAAAGACTAGAAGGTTAAGCAAAAAGTTACGTTTTTTCATTAACATGACACATACCTAGCTAATACGCATCGTTTATATTCTACATCTCCATTGGATATTTCCCCCAACTTAGATTTATAGGGCACGTTTCCTGCCTATATGTGTTACGTTTGCTACTCCATATTTTCACATATTTTCGTTGTTTCACCTCGAGCTTTCAACGCATTGTCCGCCTTCTTTACCGTCAAGTTTTTGACGTTATCAATAAGGATGTTCAGTTTTCCAGAAATTTTAGCCGAAATATTTAAGCATTGTATCAACAAGTTCCTACGACCAATAGTTCGATCCCACCACTACTATCCCTAGTGGAGTATGTTCGTTTCTCCCTTATTTTTTTATGTTCTTTAACTATTTAATGCATATAATGAGGGCATTTATGGAATAAGTGTGGGGTTGCGGGGTCAAAATAAGAAAATTCATGCCAGCTTCATTTGGGTCTAAATTGAAAATTTTGCTTTGATAAAGTTCACTGAAATGGAGTTTATTAGTGTTATATAGGATAGTTTGAAATGAATCCGAAGATTTATTTAGTTGATAAGTTAAACTATATTTTGTAAGAATTTAGGGAATCAGAATAACAATATGTAAAATTGGATAATCTCTGAATCGTGGTTTTGGAAATCACTTTTCGAAATCTGTAAATCGACCCTTATTCTTGGGGTTACACGAATGCAAATTCATTTGATAATTCAAGAGATCAAAACAGATTTCAGGACAAAACTAATTTGCAAACATAGAATACCTTGTCTATTAAGTGTTCTTCGAGATAGAGGAATGGAAAGTGTCTGATTTTCATGTGTCATAGAATACCTTGTTTGTTGAGTGTTCTTCGAGATAGAGAAATGCAAAGTGTCTGATTTTCATTTGGTGGATTATAACCTTTGAACTGTATTTCCATCCTCCTTATATAGAAGGAAGTTGGTGGTTATATGTTGGCTAACATCCAAATTTGGTGCCAAAAGAGTGGTTGAAAGGTAGTTATTGGACACAACCAAATAATTACATCATTATGATGTTATAAACCTTTTTGGAAGGAAAATACATGTCCGGACCCTTTCATGAAAAAGAAATACTTTTAGGTTTCGGGGGTCTGCCCCTTGGACCCCGATAGGGGCGTTGCCCCTAGACCTCGCCAGGGGAGCTACCCCTTGAATCCTTGTACCTGGGGGCACTGCCCCCTAACCCATGTATCCCAATTTCATATTTATCAATCTAAGTATGCACCCCAAACTCTAGTCTCAGTGAGTAAATAGAACTCAGACTATCTCATATATTAATAATAACTATACTAAAATATGTTGATAACACTAAAATCACCAACATATTTGAGGGATATAATATGTTTTGCATTGTTTGCTTAAATAAACCCTTAAAAATTTATATTAGTCATTAACCATTAGACTATATCATTAGCCAATAAAGGTTATATTAAGTTTTCAAGCGTTATTGTTATTATTATTATTATTATTATTATTATTATTATTGTTGTTGTTGTTGTTGTTGTTGTTGTTGTTGTTATTTTAGTTACATATAGGTTAGGAGTGGAACCAATCTATGACCTTTGAAGTTCGGTCGGTACCCCCCCCCCCCCCCCCCCCCCCCTCCCTCAAGAGATGTTTTAC